>NC_045966.1:27676400-27997527 GCF_010909765.2 Amblyraja radiata
AATTGGGTTGTGCCCTATAATGCAGAACTATTGAAGGCTTTCAAATGTCACCTCAACGTCGAAATATGCTTCTCTGTACAGTCAATCAAATACGTCATCAAGTACACCTTGAAGGGATGTGATCAGGCAGCTTTTGGAATTAACGTAAATGACGAGATTAAACAGTACCTGAATGGAAGATACATTGGTCCTTCAGAGGCAGGGGCATCAGTCCTTGGATTTCTTACTCATGAGAGACACCCCCCTGTCATTCGACTTGATGTACATCTACCAGACCAACAACAAGTATTTTTTGATGCTGCTCAGCAAGGGATGAATGATGGAATTGCGAGAACCACTTTGACTGAATTTGTTCGATTGAGTTCTGAAGATCCGTTTGCAAGAACACTATTGTACGTTGATGTACCTCGATTTTATACATGGAGCAGCAAGAGATGGCAAAGAAGGAAGGTTGGGAGGAGTGTGGATAACTTCCCAGGTATTTTTGAAGTCACGTTCTTGGACGAATACATGTCATTTCTCCAAAACAAGGTGACCTCTTCTACATGAGATTGCTTCTGCATCACGTGAAAGGACCAGTGTCTTTCGAGTCCTTGAAGACACATAATGGAGTAATTCTTCCTTCCTTCAAAGACGTCTGCAGAGAAAGAGGTTTGTTGGAAGCTGACGACCATTGGCAACAAACAATGGAAGATGCTGAAATGACAAGACTCCCCAGGGCAATCAGGGATTTGTTTGTTGTTCTGCTGACAAATACTGACATCAACGATCCTCTACAATTATGGGATCGCTTCAAGAATTGCATGTCTGAGGATTACCTTGAAAGCGAGCGAAGAAGAAAAAGTGATCAGAATATCACAATTGATGACAGACATCATGATCAGGCTCTGTTTTATATTCAGGACAAGCTTGAGAATTGCAACACCACACTGGAAAATTTTTCCTTGCCCCGACCAAGAAATGAAAGGATGGACATTGATGGTGAAAATGTTGATTTACTTAATGAATTGAATTACAATAGATCAGAACAACAGCGATTTGTTGATGAGAATGAGCCTCTGCTGAATGCTGAGCAGAGAGAAGTTTATGACCATGTGTGCGACTGCTTGCAAAGGGATCTATCTTCAATGATTTTCATTGACTCACCAGGAGGAACAGGAAAAACATTTATTATAAATTTGATCCTCTCCACGGTTAGAGCTCAAGGCCAAATTGCCATTGCTGTAGCATCGTCTGGTATCGCAGCCACATTAATGCCTGGTGGAAGAACTGCACATTCTCGATTCAAGATACCCATCCATGTGACGGAGGATTCAACGTGCAACATCAACAGCAACTCTAAAACGGGAGATTCCTTCAGGAGAGTGAAGCTCATTGTTTGGGATGAGTGTCCAATGATTAGGAGGGAGTGCTTTGAAGCGGTGGACAGAACTCTTCAAGATGTATGCCGCAAAAAGGATAATTTTGGCGGAATTCTTACCATTTGTTGTGGTGATTTTAGACAACTCCTTCCTGTAGTGAAGATGGGAAGTGATATTGATGTTCAAAACGCCTGCATCAAGACATCGTACTTGTGGCGGACTTTCACAAAGTTTGAATTGAAGAGAAATATGCGATTGAGCGAAGGAAAGGGTGAGTATTCTAAATTTTTGTTGGATGTAGGAGAGGACAAGATTGCAAAGAATGAAGACAATGAAATTAACATTCCAGAAGACATGGTTCTTTCAGCAAGAACACTGGATGACTGCATTGATTATATCTATCCAGCATTTGACCACCCTGCAACATTATTCTCTAACAATTGTATCTTGGTTCGTCACAATTATACGATGAGAAGAATCAATTCTGCGTGTGTCAGACGCTTCCCTGGAACCATGAGGGAGTACTATTCTTTCAATTCTGTCACTGACGGAACAAATTCAACTCACTCCCCTACGGAATTCCTCGATTCAGTCGAGATTTGTGGATTACCACCACACAAATTGGAGTTGAAGAAAGGATCTCCAATTGTTTTAATCAGAAACTTGCAACCCCCAAAGCTATGCAATGGAACGAGGTTGATTGTAGAACAGCTACACAATAATCTCATAGTTGCTAGAATCAACATGGGGGCCTACAAGGAAGAGATTGTTCTTATTCCTAGGATGAAGATCAATTTGTCAGAAGATGAAAACATTCCCATTAGACGGAGCCAATTCCCTATTCTGTCGAGTTTTGCGATGACAATTCATAAGGCACAAGGACAAACCATGGAGAAGGTCTTGATATACCTTGAGAAACCAGTATTTCAACATGGCCAACTATATGTAGCTCTTAGCAGAGGAAAGGTGAAGGAACAAGTAAAAATGTTCCTGAAGGATGGGACATCAACCAGGAATGTTGTAATTAAACAATTGCTTTGTTGAGAAATGACTGCTGCATTAAGTGCTCATATTTTCCTAAAGTCAATGAAAGAACGCAAAACTGAAGGCAAAAAGCAATGCAGGAAGGAACCGAATGTCCAGAGTTTCGACACTTTTGATTATTGCTCCTCAGTTCAACAAGGGATGTTTAACACAGGAATCACATTTCTGCACACAAAAGTTTAAAATGCTGCCTCAGAAAAAGCTTCAAGGACACATTAAGTGACATGTAAAATCTTACCAGTTGTATTTGATTTTTGGATAGAAAGTTGCTGGAGCTGTTATCATGCTTCGCAATAAAGCTTGCAGATGGATTATTTGCTGCAAGATATAAAACCACAGGCTTGCACATCTAAGGTATATGTATCAGGTACAGTTCAATTGTTGAGTCAATTATTGAGTAAATGATGATTGCCGAGATATTGATGTTTGAGGATTTGGTGTTGGTAATGGCATTGCGTATCAAGGTTATGTGGTTAATTTCTGCCTTGTAAGAAATTATCGTTACCTTTTCTGTTGTTTGACATGAGTGTTACTTTCCACTTTGGTCTATTGTCGAGTTATTTTGTTTGTAAGCATTGACTGCATTTTCTCAGGAGTTGCAGTGGAATTGAAAATTCTGTAACCATCAGTGAAAATCAACTTCAGATCTTAAGATGGATGAAAGGTCAGTATTTGAAATTATTTCGGACCCGTGCATTGTTTTTTTTAATCCTAGATACAAATTTTCTTTAGTTTTATCAGAATGCCCTAATACCATTCAAATGCTGCCTTTTTGTCTAGAACTGTCACTGTCGCCTCATTTCTGGATCCGAGATATTTAGACTGAACGTCTTTGGGATCTGCGAGAAATAAATGAAGGACAATAGGGAACAAGCAACACAACAAGAAATTGATAGAAAACACCGAAATTGGTATATGATACAAAATCTCTTTTTTATTTGTATGTTGATGGATTGACAAATAGAATTTTATAAATATCTACATTGTAATAAATATCTCCTTTTTTAAAATTCATGCCCAGAAGCAGGAGCAAACAAGTTGCATGATGGTCAATGGACACTGTAAAGAGATGTTGAGAAGCAGTATGGAGCAGAAGTGAACAAGAGACAGAACAAGAAAGGACTGAACCTCTTGAGGAGCTTCAAAAATTAATGGAAGTTTGCATGGAACAAGAGACACAACAATAAGCTTCCAAATTACATACAAAATGGTACATAATTGTGTAATGGGTTTTTTAAAATTATAGGTAAATTCATTTATATATATAATTGTCTTAAGAAGTTTATAAATGTCTACAATAGATGAAATTACCTTTACAAGTTTATGAATATCTACATCGTGATGAATATCTTTCTCTTTTTTTTACATCATGCAAAGAGATGGGAGCAATCGAGTTGTTGGATGTTCAAGGAACAACACAAAGCAACGTTGAGAAGCAGTAATGAGCAGAACGGCACAAGAGACGAGAGGAAGTTGCCAAAATACAGCCTGATCGGTACACGGTAGTACAATGTTTATAGACATTTTTCACACAGAGAGTGGTGAATCTCATGAATTCACTGGCACAGAAGGTAGTTGAGGCCAGTTCATTGGCTAGATTTAAGAGGGAGTTAGATGTGGCCCTTGTGGCTAAAGGGATCAGGGGGTATGGAGAGAAGGCAGGTACAGGATACTGAGTTGGATGATCAGCCATGATCATATTGAATGGTGGTGCAGGCTCGAAGGGCCGAATGGCCTACTCCTGCACTTAATTTCTATGTTTCTCTCTCTTCACCCCTCTCCCTCTCCCACCCATCCCTCTCTCCCCCACCACCCTTCCCTCTCTACCACCACCCCCTTCCCCCTACCCCTCTGTCCCTCTTCCACCACTCCCCCTACCCCTCTCCCCACTCTTACACTTCTATCCCCTTACCCCACCCCTCTCCCTCCCCCACCACTCTCTCTTCCCCTCCCTTCCCCTCTCTCCCCCACCCCTCTGTCCCTCTGCCACCACTCACCTGTCCCTCTTCCACCACTCCCTCTACCCCTCTCTCCCTCCCCAATCTTCCACTTCTCTCCCCTTCTCCTCCCCCTCTCCTCACCCCTCTCCCATCCCTCTCTCCCCCACCCCCCTTCCCTCTCTACCCCACCCCCTTCCCTCTCTCCCCCGCCCCCTTCCTCCTATCCCTCTGTCCCTCTTCCATCACTCCCCTACCCCTCTCCTCCTCCCTCCCACTTCTCTCCCCCTTCCCTTCCCCTCCACTCTCCCTCCCCACTTTCCCCTCTCTCCCCCACCCCTCTCCACCTCCCTCCCTCCCCCCCTCCCTCCCCATCCCCCCTCCCCCACATCTCTCACCCCCTACCCCGCTCTCCTTTCCCTCCCAAATCTATCCCGTTTCCTCCTCCTCCTCTCCCCTCCCTCCCCTCTTCTCACCCCCCACCCCCCCGCAAACGCCATTGGGGAAACAGACCCAACGGGTCTGCACTTGGTCTAGTTATATATTAAAACTGTGTGCCTGCCGCCTGCCGGCCTTTCTGCCTTTTGATTCGTTCCATCGTGTGATGTCACAATGCCCAATACTCGCAGATGTCCAATCGGAATGGATCCATTTACATGGATGGCTGCCGGCCGCCTTTCTTCCTTTGATTCCCTGCAACTCCGAAACCAGACGCAGAATCGCCCAGATCTTTTCCATTTCGGTAGAGATTTCACTTTTCTTTCTAAGTATCCACTCCTCATTACATTTCGTCGTGTTTAAGTACACATTTTTAATCAAATCCTACTCCCCCCCCCCCCCCCAATATTTCAAAAATAAACTGGCTTCTTACCCATAGAAGCAGCCCCAGCCCCAGCCCATGGTGAACGTTCCATTGTGTGATGTCACAATGCCCAATGTTCACATATGAAGAAAGAATGGATAGACTCGGCTTGTACATGCTAGAATTTAGAAGATTGAGGGCGGATCTTATAGAAAATTCTTAAGGGGTTGGACAGGCTAGATGCAGGAAGATTGTTCCGGATGTTGGGGAAGACCAGAACAAGGGGTCACAGTTTAAGGATAAGGGGTAAATCTTTTAGGACCGAGATGAGAAAAAAAAAATTCACACCGAGAGCGGTGAATCTCTGGAATTCTCTGCCACATAAGGTAGTTGAGGCCAGTTCATTGGCTATATTTAAGAGGGAGTTAGATGTGGCCCTTGTGGCTAAAGGGATCAGGGGGTATGGAGAGAAGGCAGGTACAGGATACTAAGTTGGATGATCAGCCATGATCATATTGAATGGTGGTGCAGGCTAGAAGGGCCGAATGGCCTACTCCTGCACTTAATTTCTATGTTTCCCTCTCCTCACCCCTCTCCCTCTCTCCCCCACCCCCCTTCCCTCTCTACCCCACCCCCTTCCCTCTCTCCCCCCGCCCCTTCCCCCTACCCCTCTGTCCCTCTTCCAACACTCCCCTACCCCTCCCTCCCCACTCTTCCACTTCTCTCCCCTTAAGCCACCCCTCTCCCTCCCCCACCCCTCTCTCTTCCCCTCCCTTCCCCTCTCCCCCCACCCCTTCCTCCTACCTCTCTGTTCCTCTTCCACCACTCCCCCGTCCCTCTTCCACCACTCCCGCTACCCCTCCCTCCCTCCCCACTCTTCCACTTCTCTCCCCCTTCTCTCCTCCCCCTCTCCCTCTCCTCACCCCTCTCCCTTCTCTCCCATCCCTCTCCCCCCCACCCCCCTTCCCTCTCTACCCCACCCCCTTCCCTCTCTCTCCCCACCCCCTTCCCCCTACCCCTCTGTCCCTCTTCCATCACTCCCCCTACCCCTCTCCTCCTCCCTCTCCACTCTTCCACTTCTCTCCCCCCTTCCCCCTCCACTCTCCCTCCCCACTCTTTCCCCTCTCTCCCCCCACCCCTCTCCCCCTCCCTCCCTCCCTCCCCATCCCCCCCTCCCCCACATCTCTCTCGCTAGATTTTAGAAGATTGAGGGGGTATCTTATAGAAACTTATAAAATTCTTAAGGGGTTGGACAGGCTAGATGCAGGAGGATTGTTCCAGATGTTGGGGAAGTCCAGAACAAGGGATCACAGTTTAAAGATAAGGTAGCAATGTTACAAAATTTTGAGATTTAAAAAATCAAGTCTGCAATTTATCCCATCAGATAGAGCATAAAAAGAAGTTTAATTTGACACCTAATTCACTTTCATATCTCAAGTATTTAAAAGGTTATGGCCATTTTCATACTCGGAAATTAGCATTTCCTAATTTGTTCCCTATTGATTTTCTATGGACATAACAAAAAAGCTGTGATCGTGGACAGTCAAAAGCACATAACTTTCTTAAAAATTAAGAGAACTGAATGAAATTTTCAGTTATCATAGATTGAAGCATTCTGAAACAAATATAAAATAATCTTACTTGGATGACCTGAAATTAAAGCATATAATTAGTTAGTTACCCAATTGTAGCTAATTTCAAACTTCAATTACTAGATCTAAACATCTATCCATTTCTTAATAAATGATTAACATTTTTAAATAGCCTAAGTGTCCAAATAATATTCACAAATAATTCACAATAAAACATGATTTTTAAATCTCATTTACATTAATTTATAGGCCAAATGGAAGGAATTTAGTGTTCAATTGCTGTAAATTAAAGTCCATTTAAATCAGCTTTCTAGTGGGAACCTGTGAACGCGCTGGTTTAGAACGTTCACATTGCGGTAGATTTGTGCCCTCAAATGCCCAGAAAAACTGCGGGATATAATGGGGCCCAGAATAGCTACTCGCAACATTAAACTTTGTATAAAGGGATCTTAAGAAGCCCTTTTTAATGTAAAAATAAACAGCCTACCTTCTGTTGTCCCCTGTATGAGATCCGGCCCATTGCCGGCGGTCGCGGGTTTAGAGGTTAATTTTTAAACTACTATAACAATTAGATAAAGCCCTTAAAAGTAATAATAGCTAAAGCGACGGAATCTTCCAGCGATTTTTCGTTAATAATTAACTAGGCTGAACATCCTCGATTTGAACAGTCTAGGGAAAATCGCGTTTTAAACCCGCCGCCCTCTAAATGGCGCCAAAATCGCGCAAACGGGCTGGGACAGATTTTCAGCGACGCTTCAGGTAGGCTTGGCAACATACCTAGATAAGGGGGAAATCCTTTAGGACAGAGATGAGAAAAACATTTTTCACACAGTGGTGAATCTCTGGAATTCTCTGCCACAGAAGGTAGTTGAGGCCAGTTCATTGGCTATATTTAAGAGGGAGTTAGATGTGGCCCTTGTGGCTAAAGGGATCAGGGGGTATGGAGAGAAGGCAGGTACAGGATACTGAGTTGGATGATCAGCCATGATCATATTGAATGGTGGTGCAGGTTCGAAGGGCCGAATGGCATACTCCTGCACTTAATTTCTATGTTTCTATGTTTCCCTCTCTTCACCCCTCTCCCTCCCATCCCTCTCTCCCCCACCCCCCTTAGCTCTCTACTGCACCCCCTTCCCTCTCTCCCCCCGCCCCCTTCCACCTACCCCTCTGTCCCTCTTCCACCACTCCCCCTACCCCTCCCTCCCCACTCTTCCACTTCTCTCCCCTTACCCCACCCCTCTCCCTCCACCACCTCTCTTCCACTCCCTTCCCCTCTCTCCCCCACCCCTTCCCCTCTGTCCCTCTTCCGCCACTCCCCCGTCCCTCTTCCACCCGCTACCCCTCCCTCCCCACTCTTCCACTTCTCACCTCACCTCCCCCTCTCCCTCTCCTCACCCTCTCCCTCTCCAATCCCTCTCTCCAACCCCCTTCCTTCTCTACCCCACCCCCTTCCCTCTCTCCCCCAGCCCCCTTCCGCTCTGTCCCTCTTCCATCACTCCCCCTACCCCTCTCCTCCTCCCTCTCCACTCTTCCACTTCTCTCCCCTTCCCCTTCCACTCTCCCTCCCCACTCTTTCCCCTCTCTCCCTCTCTCCCCCCACCCCTCTCCCCCTCCCTCCCTCCTCCCCTCCCTCCCTCCCCCACATCTCTCTCCCCATCCCCCTCTCTCACCCCCTACCCGCTCTCCTTTCCCTCCCAAATCTGTCCCGTTTCCTCCTCCTCCTCTCCCCTCCCTCCCCTCTTCTCACCCCCCCACCCCCCACCTGTGTGTTTGGGGGGTGGTTAATGTGAGTGTGATGCCGCGGCCCCCCCCCCCCCCCTACGCAAACGCCGTTGGGGAAACAGACCCAACGGGTCTGCACTTGGTCTAGTAGCTGTTAAAACCGACAATACCCATCTGACAGGTTAAACATTACACTAACTGACAAGAGATGGCCAAAGGAGATAACTGCAGCAAATGTTCTTTTGGTAATATGTTTAAAGGTGTCAAAACACCACATTACCGGACATTCAGATTAGATGTATGTGTTGTGAGCAGCAAGAAGATACCCAGTTTGTACGCACTCGATTATTTAAAAATGATTGATAAATGCTGTTTCCATCATTCCCACTTCAGAATTAACATTAAAATTTCAACTGAAATATCTCCTGACCAAATTTGTGATGTATATGACTGACTGTAGAAGTTAAACCTGGATAAATCCAATGTACAGTTGTGAATGTTGCTCATTAAATAACTACAGTACTGATACTCCATATTAAGAGCATTGATTTGCCGTTAAAATGAATTCTGTAATAACGTGTCAACGGTAGCAGTGACAATCGAACACTGCGGTTTTAATGTTTCACGTGTTCACAATTTAATTAATCCATCTTTATGGATTAAAACAAATAATAACATTGGGAAATAAAACACATTTGATTGCATTCCATTATCAAACATAGTCAATGTTAGCTCTGAAAACATTTCCAGCACAATAGGGGCGGGGGGGAGAATCAGTGCGGGATGGATAGATGGCGGGGGGGGGGGGGGGGGGGGCGGTGTAAAAGGCAATTGGTGCAAAATGGATGGATTGAGGCAGGGGAATTAGTGTGTGTTGGTTGGAGGAAATTTGCGAGGGGAGAGGGCAGGGGATGTCAGTGGGGTTGAATGGGGGGATCAGTACGGGATGAATGGGGGTGGGGATCAATACAAGATGAATGGGGGTAGACATAAATGCTGGAGAAACTCAGCGTGTGAGGCAGCAACTATAGAGCGAAGGAAAATTCAACGTTTCAGGTCGAGACCCTTCTTCAGAGTGATCCCCCCCCATTCTTCCTGAATGGGGGGGATCAGTACAGGATGGATGGAGAAGGAGGGGGGTCAGTGCAGGATGAATGGGATGATCTGTGCAGGATGAATGGGGGGGGGGGGTTAATACAGAGCGGATCGGAGGGTCTGTGCAGGATGAATGGATGGATCACTACAGGATGTATGGGGGGATCACTACAGGATGTATGGGGGATCAGTGCAGGGTGAATGGGGGGGGGATCAGTATAGGATGAATGGGGGGATCATTACCGGATGGATGGGGGAGCAGTGCAAGATGAATGGGGGGTATCAGTAAAAGATGAATGGGTAGATCAGTACAGGATGAATGGAGGTAGACAAAAATGCTGGAGAAGCTCAGCAGGTGAGGCAGCAACTATGGAGCAAAGGAAATAGGCAACGTTTCAGGTCGAGACCCTTCTTCAGAGTGATCCCCCCATTCTTCTTGAATGGGGGGATCAGTACAGGATGGATGGGGAAGGAGGGGGGGGTCAGCGCAGGATGAATGGGGGGTTCTGTACAGGATGAATGGAGGATCACTACAGGATGGATGGGGGATCAGTGTAGGGTGAATGGGGGGGATCAGTAAAAGATGAATGGGGAGATCACTACTGGATGGATGGGGGGGGGGGGGGTGGTAAGTACAGGATGAATGGGGGGAAGCAGTACAGGATGAATGGGGGTTCAGTACCGGATGGATGGGGGAGCAGTGCAGGATGAATGGGGGTATCAATAAAAGATGAATGGGGAGATCAGTACAGGATGGATGGGGGGGGGGGGGGATCTGTGCAGGATAAATGGAGGGGGGGGTCAGTATGGGATGAATGAGGGGAACAGTACAGGATGAATGGGGGGGATCCATACAGGATGGATGGGGGAAGCAGTGCAGGATGGATGGGAAGGGGGGGTCATACAGGATGAATTGTGGAACCAGTGTACGATGGATGGGGGGTGGCAGGAGAATCAATGCGAGGTGGATAGGGAGATCAGTGCAGTATGAATAGATGGGAGGGGGGGTGGGTAGATGGGGAGGGGAGCACAGGGGATGTCAGTGAGGACTGAATAGAGGCGGGAATGGGGATCAGTGCGGGATTGAGAGGAGGGATCCCAGGATAAGGGGGCTGAAAAAGAGAGGGGGAGAGAGAGAGAGGGAGGGGGAGGGGGGAGGGGAGAGGGGGAGGTGGGGAGGAAGCAAGGTCAGCGTCCTCGGACAACACCGGCATCATCGCTGCCTTGGCCGTCCCTGTCCACCACCAAAGGGGGAGGCAGTTGAGATCTCCTCGCCATCGCCTCCCCCCAACAGGAAGGTGCGGGGCCGAGCGGTGCAGGTGATATAAGAGCTTTGCTTCAGATGGCAGAAGGGCGCCTCCTTCTCCTTCCTTCCTTCCTCCCTCCCTCCTCCCGGCCTTGGCTTGCGAGTTTGTTTTGAAAGTGTTTATCGCTGTTGGCGGAGTGGCACACAGCGGCCGCTATCAGGGCGGGCGGGGGAGGTGGAGCCGCTGTCGCTGTGCGGGGCCCGTCATTCACACCGATCCCCCGTCACCCCGCACCTTGTATCTTTGCCCCGCCCTACAGTTGCCGCAGACACGAAACGTCACGTTCCTTTTCTCCAGAGATGCCGCCTGTCCCGCAGAGTTACTCCAGTTTTTTGGATATATCTTTGGTATAAACCAGTATCTGCAGTGCCAAGCCGGGAAAAATGACTCGGCATTTATTCTGCCCGGCGGCATTTTAGGTGGCCATTGGCACCCAGGCAACTGCTAATTTCGAGCCCTGATATACAGTGGCTTGCAAAAGTATTCATACCCCTTGAACTTTTCCACATTTTGTCACGTTACAAGCACAAACGTAAATGTATTTTATTGGGATTTTATGTGATAGACCAACACAAAGTGGCGCATAATTGTGAAGTGGAAGGAAAATGATACATGGTTTTCAATTTTTTTACAAATTAAAAAACTGAAAAGTGTGGCGTGTAAAAGTATTCAGCCCCCTTTACTCTGATACCCCTAAATAAAATTCAGTGCAACCAATTGCCTTCAGAAGTCACCTAATTAGTAAATAGAGTCCACTTGTGTGTAATCTAATCTCAGTATAAATACAGCTGTTCTGTGAAGGCATCAGAGGTTTGTTAGAGAACATTAGTGAACAAACAGCATCATGAAGCCCAAGGAACACACCAGACAGGTCAGGGATAAAGTTGTGGAGAAGTTTAAAGCAGGGCTAGGTTATAAAATAATATCCCAAGCTTTGAACATCTCACGGAGCACTGTTCAATCCATCATCCGAAAATGGAAAGAGTATGGCACAACTGCAAACCTACCAAGACATGGCCGTCCACCTAAACTGACAGTCCGGGCAAGGAGAGCATTGATCAGAGAAGCAGCCAAGAGGCCAATGGTAACTCTGGAGGAGCTGCAGAGATCCACAGCACAGGTGGGAGAATCTGTCCACAGGACAACTATTAGTCGTGCACTCCACAAATCGGGCCTTTATGGAAGAGTGGCAAGAAGAAAGCCATTGTTGAAAAAAAGCCATAAGCAGTCCCATTTGCAGTTTGCCACAAGCCATGTGGGGGACACAGCAAACATGTGGAGGAAGGTGCTCTGGTCAGATGAGACCAAAATTGAAGTTTTTGGCCTAAATGCAAAAGCTATGTGTGGCGGAAAACTAATACTGCACATCACCCTGAACACACCATCCCCACTGTGAAACATGGTGGTGGCAGCATCATGCTGTGGGGATGCTTTTCTTCAGCAGGGGCAGGGAAGCTGGTCAGAGTTGATGGGAAGATGGATGGAGCCAAATACAGGGCAATCTTGGAAGAAAGACGAAAGTGGGGCGGAGGTTCACCTTCCAGCAGGACAACGACCCTAAACATACAGCCAGAGCTACAATGGAATGGTTTAGATCAAAGCATATTCATGTGTTAGAATGGCCCAGTCAAAGTCCAGACCTAAATCCAATTGAGAATCTCTGGCAAGACTTGAAAATTGCTGTTCACAGATGCTCTCCATCCAATCTGACTGAGCTTGAGCTATTTTGCAAAAAGAATGGGCAAAAATTTCAGTCTCTAGATGTGCAAAGCTGGTAGAGACATACCCCAAAAGACTTGCAGCTGTAATTGCAGCGAAAGGTGGTTCTACAAAGTATTGACTCAGGGGGGCTGAATACTTTTGCACGCCACACTTTTCAGTTTTTTATTTGTAAAAAAATTTGAAAACCATGTATCATTTTCCTTCCACTTCACAATTATGCACCACTTTGTGTTGGTCTATCACATAAAATCCCAATAAAATACATTTACGTTTGTGGTTGTGACGTGACAAAATGTGGAAAAGTTCAAGGGGTATGAATACTTTTGCAAGCCACTGTACATATAGACACATATCTACATACACACACACACGCCTTGATCCACCCAAAACGTCACCTATTCCTTTTCTCCAGAGATGCTGTCTGACCCACTGAGTTACTCCAACTTTTTGTGTCTATCTTCTGTACACATCTACACACACACACGTGTGTATTGTAGCGGCACCAAACGTGGTGAATAAACAGTTGCTGTATTCAGACATAATAGGTTTGAAACACATACGTTTGGTCCCCTAACATAATGTAATTGCTGCTGCAGCTGAGCGAGGGTGTTGTCTCGAGCTCAGCTATCTGTCGAATGGGCTGATCTCAAGGTGAGATATGCTTATGTAGCAGGACACTCCCCTTAACCCCATGACGTCTCGTGACAGCCCTTGTAACCACTGACGAGGGGTTTTAGTTTAAATGTAAAAATTCTCTTATTTCCTTTTCTCCTGATGGCATCAGCTCCTGCTGATTACATCTGTATTTGTTACCATTTGACAGACACCTCAGGTAAACTATATTTGTACGAAAACATTGACAAGTAGTGATGGCCAATATAATTGAAGGATATAAATCAATGCTCCACTGGTGTCCCTGAACCTGCATTTCTAGGGTCACAATAAAGTATAGACTAACAATGAATGGTCACTTTGGCAGGGACATATGGCCAAGTAATGTCAGTACACCCCAGCGCAGGCAGAGAAAGACCCTATCTGGTCTCATCACAATTTTCAACTAAATCCAAAATTCAGTTAACAAACAGTGCCCCCAGTAATACTGCAGCATATATTTTTAATAAGCTGATTGGAAATTTTCCTTATGTATTTAATTTGTGCAAACAGTTCCTACATTTCTAATTTAAATGTATGCGAGTACAAATTTATTTTCAATTTCCATGGAACAGGATTTTCATTTTACCATCTTCCTATAATGCACAGGAATGTTGCTGCTGAGGACTCTGAGAAGGTTGTTCGTAGAGCACCAATCTTTCATAGTGCTTTGCACAGACTTTAGATCCCATTCTTTCCAGCAAGAAAGGTGCAGCTACTCCATTAAGAGTGCAAACCCAACCTCATTCAGTGCCTGATGGTCGATATTGCAGTTTCCATTACGTAGTAGATACCTCGAAACAAGGAACTGCGGATGCTGGCTTGCAAAAAATGACACAAGGTGCTGGAGTAAAACAGCGGATCGGGCAGGTAAGTAGAAGAGTTGTGAAGTTATAGGAAGAAATGTAGGTTGAGGGGAGGGGAGAAATAAATGCAGCTCCAGGAGGGACACGGGTGGGGGAGAATGGAAAGAGGGTTGCAGGAAATTGATAGTTACCTAAAATTGGAATTCCATGTTCATACTGGCAACATACATTGCTGCTCAGACCTCTGTCAACACAGCTATGGATGCAAAAACAATTAGCCCTTTAAGAAATTATTAGGATTGCTGAGGATCTTCATCTGTGGAGAAGGGTCTCGACCCAAAACGTCACCCATTCCTTCTCTCCAGAAATGCTGCATGTCCTGCTGGGTTACTTCAGTTTTTTGTGTCTATCTTCATCTGTGAATTTGTATTGAGTTCCATAATGTAGAACATGTTCTCGGCCCAGCGAAGCACAATGTGTTGTTCCAAAGCCATTTGGCATTGTTCTCCGATGTACTGCACTAGCCCGATATCGTACTACATAAGCATGATAATCTTGGGAATCAGGATCCCTCCAAGTAGTTAAATGAAGATGCGACCATGGTTAAAAGGAGACGCAATGCTAAATTTTAGACCAAAACATAAAGCACTTATGAACTTAAGTTAAGAAAATAAATGTACAGCGCAATACAAATTTGTGGAAATTCCAAAATCACATAATTGGTGGTGAGGAATAATCACAGTTACAGTACGAGGGAAAACATAAACACATCAAGTTTCCAGAGAAACTAATGGGTTTAACTGACAAAAAACAAACTGCTGGAGGAACTCAGCAGTACAGGCAACATCTGTGGCTGGAAGTGGACAGGTGACGTTTTGAGTTGCGACTCTTCTGCAGACAGCCTGTTTGGTGGTACAAATTAAGATTTATATGTCAGGAAATTCATTCACTGTTAAAGGATATTTTACCTCAAGCTTTACATTCAAAAGGCTGTCCAACTTCAGTGATTTCATATCTACTTTAATATGTGAGCCTTATGACCATTGCCAAGAGATTGTTTGCTAATACAAAATAGCTATCAACTTGCAGTTTGACATCGGGCCAGATATTGAAGAAAAAAAGCAGTCAATAGCAACACGCATTGGTTGAAAAATAGTTTTTGCAAGTAATATTGTCAGTTATCACCGTCATAACAGTTACAGCAAGAGACCATTCCATTCGAAAGCAATCCATGGAGTCCCCCTACCCCTCTCCCCCGTAGGCCTGCGCTTTTTTTCTCACATGTATTTACTTCCCTTCTGCTTGAAAGCTATAATTGAATCCGCCTGCATTCTTACCCCTGGCTGTGCATTCCAGATCAAAATCACTCATTGCCAATTAAATTCAAGATTTTTAACAGCTCTACCAGATTCCATCTCCCTTTACTTTCTATACGACAGTCTGACATATTGCGCATTTTCAACAGCCCTGTATTTCTCAACTTTTTCATTACGGTGTTTTCATGCTTATTACCTGCATTTCGTAGTTTTTAGTTCATATTCTCTCTACCTTCTTAAACGTATTAAACTAGGTGAACTCTCCATCTTAGCTGCGACAATCCAAGTGCTATTGTCAAGAGATTCCCCTTGTCCTATTCATCCCTTGCCCATTCTCTCTACAAAACTAACTTGTTTCCTTTTTATTCCCAGTCTGACCAAGTATCATTGATGTTAAATATGAACCCTTTTCCCCCCACATATGCTTCCTGACCAGCATGTTTCCAGCATTTCTTCTTTATCCCATTGATTTCTGGTTTCATGGAAAACAACAACTTCTATCTATGTGTAAGAAGGAACTGCAGATGCTAGTTTAAACTGAAGATAGACACGAAAAAGCTGGAGTAACTCTAGCGGGACAGGCAGCATCTCTGGAGAGAAGGAATGAGTGACATTTCGGGTCAAGACCCTTCTTCAGACTGGTTAGGGATAAGGGAAGACAAGAGATATAAACGGTGATGTGAATAAGGAACAATGAATGAAAGATATGCAAAAAAGTAATGATGATGAAGGAAACAGGCCATTGTAAGCTGTTTGTAGGGTGAAATGAGAAGCTAGTGTGACTTGGGTGGGGGAGGGATAGAGAGGGAATGCCAGGACTACCTGAAGTGAGAGCAATCAATATTCTTACCACTGGGCTGTAAGCTGTCCAAGCAAAATATGAGATGCTGTTCCTCCAATTTGCGTTTAGCCTCACTCTGACAATGGGGGACAGAAAGGTCCATGTAGGAATGGGAAGAATTAAAGTGTCCAACAACCGGGAGATCAAGTTGGTTCACGTGGGCTGAGCGAAGGTGTTCCGTGAAACAACCACCTCAACTGCATCTTTCTCAGAAGCATTTACTTTTCATTTATCTTCACAAATGAAAATTAGTTCATATAGTACTCATTCATCATCTCGACCATGCCCTCTGCCTCCATGTTAAACTTGTTTACCAATCCCTGCTCCCCTTTTCTTATAACCCTTTTACCTTGTGTTATGTAAATAACAATTTTTGCCACATTTGTTTTTATACTACTTTGACCGTTCTCTATCTTTTTGAATTCACTGGCTTCAGATGCATTGAAAAAAAGTTGTTCAACTGAACAAAAATTATGCTGTTACTCAACGTTTCATTGTCTGAAATAAGCAACCTCTTGTAAATGTCCATCAAAATTTAATTATGGCAATTGTAAAGATTACATTCCTGGAAACTGCAGATTATTTTCCAGAAAAGTTGCATGTTTTTCCAAGCCACATTTTACTGATAAAACATTTTGGGTACTTTTTATACTGACACGTTTAATTTTCATTGGCATTTGTTCCATTGTTAAGTTATTTTGGACATGGCAGCATTACAGATTCATTTTTGTTTAGATAAGAATTCACTTTGGATAGGTAAACTTCTCCCATGATACAACACGTCAATTGTTTTTTATTGTGGGATTATAAGAAGGTATTATTTTATTTGTTAACTTGCTATTAACAAATGATTTTAAAATATTTAAATAATTTTATCCGGAGTTCCGGAAACCGAAAAGCTCCGAAAACCGGACATTTATTCCAGGATGTCGTCTGCACACCAAAGTTCGCGTTTGGCGCCAAACTTGACCCGAAACGACCCACGGTCAACCCAGGTCTGTACTACTGTAGCGGCTGCCTCCGACCCGGTAAGGCATTGCCCGCTCCCCGCCTCTCCGACCAGGTAGGGGACTAAGAATTAAAGTTTCCCCCTTCACCCCCCACCCCATAAAATCCCTCCAAACTAACTGACTAACATTTAAGCAATGATTTATAATGATTCCCCGGTCTCCGGGGAGAAGGCAGCCGCTCCAGACTTTTCAAGCCGCCAGCGCTACCTACCTAATCTACGCTAAAAATCTTCCATTTGGAAATCCGAAAAATTCCGAAATCCGAGAAGTGTCTGGTCCCAAGGCTTTCGGATAAAAGGTTGTGCACCTGTATCTCCCTTGCAATGAACATGCTTCAAATGGTTGCTTAACTGATCAAAAATGCAATAATATTCTGCTTTATGCAACTTCGTTTTAGTTTAGTCAAATATGTTGTTCATTTATGGTGATTATGTAAGCATATTGAGAAAGCTTTCCTAAATTTAGCCACCATCTACATATAATTTATTTCCAGTTATCAGCAAGATGTAATTTATTTGTACGAGTTGATAATCAAGATCACAAATTTGACCACTTTGGTAGTGGTCAGTACAATTTAACCACTGTATTTTTCCCTTAACATACGCATGAGAGCCAAGGGAGGTTGTTGATGTGGGTAACACAGACCCAAGCCATTGCTGTCTGAGTAACAACATTCACTAATCCCCAACCATAGCCAAGTTACTCAATTTGGAAATTAAGTAGAATTTCATGACAACAAAAAGGTGGTGGTGCTTTTAGGTTTCTAAATGAATTGATAAAGGCAAAGTAAATTAAATGTTTTGATGCTGAAATTTATAGAGCTTAACAAACAGAAGAGTTTAGAAAATGGAAACACACAAACAGTAAAAGGGCAAGTTTAAGTTTATTATGAGTTTCTCTTTTTTTTAACCCAAAGGAGAAACACTTCTCGTCCAAAGGAGAAAAGTTGATTACTGCAACATTCCTTAGAATAATAAAATAAATGAAAGGGGTTGGAGTTTAATTGTAATTCAGGTAACTGATTGATGGGCTGTAATTACAAACATTTGTTTTATTTATTTGTGTATTATAAAGCATTCATAACCAAACATTCACTGGTCTTTTATCACAAATAATCATTTATTACAATGTACAGATCTTACATCATTGTACTGCACATTAAGAGCACAAACTGTATTGGGAAGTGTATAAAGCAGAGGACACTGTCCCAACTTCATCTGTGAAAATTCAAATGTACAGTTATAAAACATTTAAAAAAAACTACTGTTCCTTAAAGAGGAAACGGCAAAAGCCTGCAGCATAGAAGTTTAAAAGCATGATTGAAACCTCATTATATTAAGACTTTTATTTTGTAACTTTAAATGTAAGATATAAAACCAATTCAATAGCCCCAGTACTATTATGAACCACAAAAGAAATGCTTAAAACATTTCAATATTTTTCTTACAAAGTGACTCTGTTGTACAACAGATTTTTTGTTGTGCTTTACCAAGGGATAATTACTGTGTTTGCTCCAGTTCACTTTAAATACT
Organism: Amblyraja radiata; assembly: GCF_010909765.2. Taxonomy (NCBI): domain Eukaryota; kingdom Metazoa; phylum Chordata; class Chondrichthyes; order Rajiformes; family Rajidae; genus Amblyraja; species Amblyraja radiata. Next base: position 27,695,139 of record NC_045966.1, read on the forward strand.
ATACTATGTAGCATAAAGGTCAAAATAAATACTGCAAAGAAAATCTAAAATGGTCATAAATGTTTTCAGAACAGCTTTTGATCAGTGAAACTGAAACCTTTAGACAATTGGTTTGGGAAACAATATCCTACCTATCAGTAATATATGCCAGTCAATTAACAGTTATTACATTGGAATATATATATGTTCAAGACACTTCCCAGTACAACATGACAATTCATTCATAAGATTTAGTACTGTAAGTGTCAAAATGACAATGCATAAATGAAATCCAACTAGGTGTTGACCAATCTTCTGTATAACAACATTCCTTTCCAAACTGGTACAAATTAGAAATCAAATACCAAATGATTAAACCTTGAAGTGGAATAACAGTACTCCAATTACTTTTTAGGTGGACAGTAACGCACAAAGTAAAATCTCTTTCTTTTTCCTACCAAAGGTTGATCAGAAAAACTATAAGCTTTTAATTTAAAAGCAGTCTTCCATATCTCAGGCACAATATGGGTCTATGTTCACATCTAAGCAGACACCAAATGATCATTCCTTTTATACTTAACTAGAATTACATAATATATTTACTGAGAATATTGTACTAATGGCTCCCAATTAGGCAATAAAAAAAACAAGAAACAAGCATGAAATATCAAATTAAGCGAAAAAATTGTTATTTTTAAGTAAATATATGGTATCACAACTTTCCATTCCTAACAATCATCCTACTCTGCAACTGCCAAACATTTGATTTGTATGTCAAAAATAAATATTTATTTGAACAATGATATATGGAAGCTATAATTCTAAAGGTACTACTAGTCTAAACTGTACATTATAAAGAAAAGAATTGATAAAAATTAAGTATTTTCATCTTAAATGTTTAAAACTTTGAATAGTTTTGACAAATAAACAAAACATGTTTTTTTTGTGTTAGCTGAATCTTTGCATTCAATAATAATAATGTTTAAACTGCTAATGTTTCAACACTGAAGCTCTTGGAATGCTTAAAGAGTTGAGCTCCCAAATAAAAATCAGCTTTCAATTAAAAAAAACACTATTCAAAACAATAAAAAGCAAACAAGTATATGCCAATTAGGTGAGCATGTGGAATATGGCTAATTAGTTTGTGGAGCTAACTGAAGATTTTTTCTTCCTTCACTGTTATGTGACAATTTATGCTGCACCAGTTTTACAGAAACAGCCAACACCTTTCTCAGTTCTCCATAAGACAGTCAGTAGACTACTTGTCCTTTAACAATATCATCAGGTCCAATCCTGTACAGATGCACATTCTTGGAGTCATGAGCCAACTGAAAAAAAGAGTACAAAATGCAAGCAAAACCATGGCTTTTAACCCTCTTCGTCAATTTTAATGTTTAATTTTTCCCACTCCAAAATATGTAATTCAGCACAGACTGAAGACAGACAATTGCTAAAATCAAACCAAAAAGACTGACTTGTGAATGGTTGTACTTTTTACACATTATCAATAAATTACTTTGACACTAATCCAGAAAGATAAGTCTCCATAAGTCTGCATGCTGTAAAATTAAAAGTAATTAAAAACCAAACAATCGACTCCAAATGATTCAGTTTCACTGACGTTATCCCTGAAGGAAAATCTAATGTCATGATTGTGTATTATGATTTAACAGTATGTGTGCATCATTTAAAAACTGCTACTTACGATTTAAAAAGTAACTTTGCAGCTATGTAATGCATAAAATGGTGGCCACACATTTGCAGCCAGATTTATTCCATTGGACAATACAGCTCATTTATCGAAATAAATCTATCTGGGTCGGATGTGCATCAACAAAGTCTTCTCATAAGAAAATCAAATCCTGGAACGATATGAATGAACTGGAGCCTCTCCTGAGTTGCTTTCTTGGTATAAACTGCTGTGCTCAACACTTAAGTAGAACAGCAGGAATAGGAACACCGTTCTGGAAGTCCTCATCACGGATGGGACTGCAGGTAATATTAAGTGAAAGTTCTTGCGTAGAAAGGAATAATAGTCTAAAAAGATTCAAAAGGAGTCAATTTTCCACAGGGGTAGGAGTCTGCAAAGGCTGGCTGATGATGACCTGCACCACATAGTCCTTGGGGATTTTCAGCTCCTCCAATTTCATTTTGTCTGTCAGCGGTCGGCCAGAAAAGAACCATCTCTGGCTGGAGGGCTCTACTCCCTCCGTTGTGTGCAAACGTCGTTTCATGTGATAGACTGTATCAGTACTGCGGACAAGAAGCTTCAGGTCTTTGCCTGTGGAGAGCCGCAGCCGCAGCTGACATTCTTGTCCAGTGTTTGGTGAGGGTTCTGGGATGTCCAGAGTCTCCAAGTCACTTTTCTCTTCAATCATATTGATTGGAGGTGCAAGGCAGTAAACTGGAAGTTGATACCTATTCCCAAGTTCATCATAACATTCTGTGAGGACTCCTGTGAGCGGAAGGCAAAAAGAAATAGTCAGTCACAAATGACAAACATTTCCTGTCATAGGCAGGAAGATTCATTTTTGTGCGCATATAAGCATTAAAACTAAGGAATAAAAGCTATTCTATTTGAACCACCAGTCTCATCTTTAAATGTGGGAAGCAGATGTAAATAATTGGTGAAGAAAGTTCCTTTTAGAAAACACCGACTTGGAAACTCAATTGCAAAATGCCATTTTTTATCTCCAGCATAATAATAATGCAATTCAAATTCAATTCTTTCGGCAGTGAAATTTGTCAATGACCATTTGGATTGGCTGTGCAAATTTCTAGAATTAAATGAAAATACTTCAGGGTTTTATTTCTGCAACTGGATGCCATATCCTCTGCAATAAAGATTGGGACGTGCTAAGTAGACCCATTATCTTCGACGATGGAACACTGCTGCACAGGAACAGGCCCTTCAATCTACAATAGTTATGCTGACCATAATGGGAAATTAAACTAATCCCATAAGTCTGCAGGAAAAAAAAATCCTCCATTCCCTGCTTGCTCATGTGACTGTCTTACATATCGCTATCGTAACTCCTTCCACCAGCGCCACACCATCCCTCACCCCCAATCTCTCCCCAACATGTTACAGTGAAATCAATTCAAGTTTGTCCAATCTTACGTTATAACTAATCCTCTCTGATCCAGGCCTTTCTGATCCTCCCTTTCCAAAGCCTCCATGTATCATACATTTTTCTATACCACTGCAAACCACTACCTGAATTATTATTCCCCTCCTCTCTGCATTGTACCAACCTCCTTCACCTCAGCCCCCTTTCACCCAGACGCATAAGCCCCAAGTACTTTCCTACACATCTCAGTATCCAAGCCTATCAATCGTTTGGATTGTTTCCTCTCATATTCTGAAGCACGGGTGCCAATACCTCGATTTCCTGACCCACAAATCTTCAATAGCACCATCTTTTATCCTCACTGTTTACTTCTTTACCACCCTTGATCTTCAGTAGAATTCTGGGACATTCACTCTGATCCCTAGCAGTTTTCTTGTCCCTGAAAACCTGAGGCACTGGCCCAATAATTATTTTCCATATCCCCAAGACATACAGCAAATGTCTAATCTTTATTTTGCTCTTGAATCTTTGGTGCAGCTGAAGCTTGACCCAAGGATCCCATGCCCAATGTTAGGGATCGAAAATAGTAGCGTGATTAATGAAGGAGTAAATTTTAATACATCAAACAAAATAGTTTAAAACTAAAATAATTAGAATTTACATGATAATCAAAAATATTATGGGCAGGCATCTAATTTATGTTAAATAATTATTTGCAGCTATTCCTTATAACAGTCGCGATCATACGTGTAGTGTAGTTCCAGAGTATTTGATTTTTATTACAGAATTCAAATAACCAACGATTTAATTTCACAAATTTTTAAGCTAAAAGAATCACATGATCACCCCTGAATAACATATTCAGGATCTTCTTTCTGATCTATGCTTTTGAAATATTGTGCTGTTGCAAGTAAGAATGTTGTTGTTCTATCTGGGGCATATGACAATAAAACACTCTTGACTAGGATATTCTTAAGCTTATGACAGGTCCGTTCAAGAGTATGATAACGGAGGGTGAGAAAACAGTTATTAAAGTACAAATAAGGAGAGCTTGGAACACAAATGCAAGCTTTTCTTAAAATTATTGATTCTGCCACAACTCAATCTGTGACGACCCTAGAGACAGTGAAAAAAAAGATTTTCTGGGCTGACGGATGTCTGTTACAGAATGCATGGAAAATGGCACGGTTGGATTGTTTTTCAAAGCAGAGAAATAGAGTGAACACGATCTTGATAGGTTGAAAAGTGAAAATGAAGGCCACCTGGACCTTAGTGCAATGATCAAGACACAGATCAAAAGTGATTTGCAAAAGATCTACAAATGATGCAAGGACATTTTATTTTACAGTTGTATGATATGTAATCATTTGCCTTAGTGCAATGGATAGATTCAATATTTACTTTCAAAAGTAAAATTGGAATTTAAAAATAAGTTGTATACTATGTGGAACAAGCAGGCAATGCTTCTGAATGGAATCCACTATAAGCAGTCAGTATCTTGCCTCTGATGCCATGATTTAGATAGAAAAGCTTAACACAGAATTAAGTAGCGCATCATTTTGAAAAGTTAAAGGCTATAATCAACAAAAAGGAAAAATTGTTGAAAAAAATATGGACTCTTTCACTTTCAACAAATAGGTAAATATAAATTATTGCTTAAAACTATTTGGATTATTACTGAACAGGACAATTAAATGAAGTCCTTCCTTCCCAACTTTTAATCGATTGTTGCTCAGGTTAACCATAAACACTGTAAAACAATAAAACCATATTATAGAAAAGAGAGATTCACAAAACAACTTCAAAATCCAAAGCAAATTGCAAGCTCCTCTTATGACAACATGACCAGGAAGCATTTTGATGTACACAAATCATGCAACATGATTAGCAATCAGGACTATGTAATGAAAGATAAACTCAATACCCCAGGATGGAACCTTTAAAGATAGACAAAATGCTGAAGTAACTTGGAGGAACAGGCAGCATCTCTGGATAGATGGAATGGGCGACGTTTCGGGTCGAGACCCTTCAAGACATTTCAGTTGTGAGGAGAGTTCGGATAAGCTGGATTTATTTTCTTTAGAGTAAAGGAGCTGACAAGAAAAGTAAGCATGCAGGTACAACAGACAGTGAAGAAAGCTAATGGTATGTTGGCATTCATTGTGAGAGGATGCGCGTTTAGGAGCAAGGGGTTGCACAGGGCCCTGGTGAGACCGCACCTGGAGTATTTTGTGCAACTTTGGTCTCCAATTTTGGTCTCTAAAGCTGTGGATTAACAAGTATCATATGTTATATGCCTTTGTAATAAAGGATCCTTTATGACTTGTTAAACCACCTAGTGATCCCCTATCTTTAATGATCTGGAAATATTTCCTTCAAAGTTACTCTATTTAATATTTCTCATTAGTCTATAATCCTTTCCTCAAATGCATTGCTTCACACATTTTTGGATTAAATTATATTTAACAGTTTCTACCCATCTATGTCCTCCCCAAGTCAAAAGCTTTCTACCTCCACATTGACCACAGCCAATTTTTGTGTCATCCCCATCCTCAAAATTGCATCCCTTCCATTGCACCTCTAAATCATTAATGTGAACAATAAGCAAGTGACATAATACAGTGTCTCGTGAAACACGTGGTAACCAGCTTTCAGTCATAACACCATCTGTCAACCTGTTACTGAGCCCATTTTGGTTTAAACTTGGCAGTCTCCCTTGAATGTTACGTATTCATTTTTGTGAACAGCCTCTCATGTGGGACCTTGTCCAAAGTCTTACTGAATTCTATGTGCACTGCATCAACCAACACATGACCCTTTTAAACCCAGCTCAAAAAATTTAATCAAGTCAGGGTAAAACATGCCAAAGTTAATACCGCTCAAACTCAAACAAAGTTAAGTCACACCTATTTCCCCCCTCACCCTCCCCATCCACCTACACTCCTTCCTCTAGCTTCACAAATCACAACTCTTCAATCCTTTTATCTCACACCTTTCTGTCTTTTCATCTCCGGCTTTTATGCACCATCTGTCGACCAAAGATCCCCTTATCTGTATCAACCTATTACTGGTCAATCTTTATCCTACCCTTCCTCTCTTCCTGCTTTGCTCCCCCCCTCCCCCGCACAATCAATCTGAGGAAGGGCCCTGACCCAAAGCAACACCAATCCATGTTCTCCAACCCATTCCAGCTCTCTGTGACAATTTTGTAATGTTTTCCACACAAATACAAAATAACTGATGTGCTAATTAAAAGGCCATTCCTTCACAAACAAGTCAATTGATTAATATACCGTATTTCCCGGCAATGAAGACGCACCTGCGTCGAAGACGCACCCCAGTAGTTACCCGCCAACCACCACCTCCACCGGTTGCGCCTGTGCCGAAGGACATCGTGGCTGGCTGGCGGGCGGGGCCACCAGAAGGCGCTGAGGGTGCCGCCGGTGCCGCTGTCCGGTCCGCTACCCGAGCTACTGAATGAGTTGCTGGCATGATCCATGCCCCCCTCCTTCTCAACACTCCTGCCCTCCCCGCAACGTTACCCCTGGCGGCCCAGCCAAGTTTGCTACTTTGTGCTGATCTAGGCCAGACTGTGAAAGGAACTCTCCTCCCCCCCCCCCCCCCCCCCCCCCCCCCGCCCCCAGCGGCGCTGTCCTTTTAAATCAGCTGCCAGCAATGAGGGATAGACTTGGCTATCCCTCAGTACAGCAACATCGCTCTTGATGTTGCTGTACTGAGGGGTAGCCAAGTCTATCTTTCTTGGTTTACAATCTAACCTTCAGCCTCCAAGACGCAGATACATTTTTGGGCCTTATTTTAGGGTAAAAAATAGCTTCTTCATTGCCGGGAAATACGATAATTAACTCACATAATCATTTCTTCCAGCCAATACCCCAGACACTTGCTCAGCCCCCTTCCCCGTTTTATTTCCTTAATCACTACAATTTGCCTTCTGTCGCAGATGTCTATTAATTGCTTGCGATTCTTTTTGTTGGTCAAAATGTCCCTTGAGAGGCCCATCAAAAGTCATGATGCACTGATGAGATCAGGATTAAGAAATAGACAAATAGACTGTAAATAGCTGTGAAATTTTGCAGGATGGCAGATAACCACGATTTATATGATTGGACCAAGCAATAAGAACAGTATGCCATTTAAAGTTATGGTAGTTGGCAGTAATGAAACATAAATATCATGAGAGTCTCAAACTTATAAATAGGTCCATTGGAGATTCCAGATAGCTGCCTGGTTGCCAAATTGCTAAAAATGGTATTGACCACATCTATAGGCTGCCAATCACCGTTCATATATTATTGGTGTATCTAAAAAGATATAAAGTACAATATAATTTGGTACTAGGAGAGGTTGCAGCAAAATATTTGAACATCTGCCTGCACTGAGATGGATTCAATAAAGTGCAGTTCTGGTTCCGAGTTGCTCCACAACCACAATTGTGGTATTGTGGGTCCAAGAGAGGTCATCGGAGATGTTGACTCCCAGGAACCTGAAGCTAGAAACACGTTCCACCTCCGTCCCGTTAATGTGGATGGGGGTGTGCGTGCCGCCCCTGGACTTCCTGAAGTCTACAATGAGCTCCTTGGTCTTCTTGGAGTTAAGGGCCAGGTTGTTGTCAGCGCACCATGCTGCTAAGTGCTGGACCTCCTCCCTGTAGGCCGACTCATCGTTGTTGCTGATGAGGCCAATCACCGTTGTATCATCTGCATACTTGATGATGGTGTTAGTACCATGTACAGGTGTGCAGTCATAGGTGAAGAGGGAGTAGAGGAGGGGGCTCAGCACACAGCCCTGTGGAACGCCGGTGTTCAGGGTGAGGGTTGAAGAGGTGTGCTTGTCTAACCTAACAGACTGGGGTCTGTTGGTTAGAAAGTCCAGTATCCAGTTGCAGAGGGAGGGGTCGATGCCCAGGTTACCGAGTTTGATGATCAGTTTTGATGGTATAATGGTGTTGAATGCTGATGTTGAATGCACAATACCTCAACTCTGATCAAGAAGGCTCACCAGCGTCTCTTCTTCCTGAGGAGACTGAAGAAGGTCCATCTGTCTCCTCAGATCCTGGTGAACTTCTACCGCTGCACCATCGAGAGCATCCTTACCAACTGCATCACAGTATGGTATGGCAACTGCTCTGTCTCCGACCGGAAGGCATTGCAGAGGGTGGTGAAAATTGCCCAACGCATCACCGGTTCCTCGCTCCCCTCCATTGAGTCTGTCCAAAGCAAGCGTTATCTGCGGAGGGCGCTCAGCATCGCCAAGGACTGCTCTCACCCCAACCATGGACTGTTTACCCTCCTACCATCCGGGAGGCGCTACAGGTCTCTCCGTTGCCGAACCAGCAGGTCCAGGAACAGCTTCTTCCCGGCGGCTGTCACTCTACTCAACAACGTACCTCGGTGACTGCCAATCACCCCCCCCCCCCCCCGGACACTTATTATCACTTATTATTATTTATTTAAATCATTTGCTATGTCGCTCTTCCAGGGAGATGCTAAATGCATTTCGTTGTCTCTGTACTGTACACTGACAATGACAATTAAAATTGAATCTGAATCTGAATCTGAACACCAGCATTGCACACACCCTTTTGTGAATAAAATACTGATTCTGACAAAAAAAAATCTGTAATAAATGACAAAAAATGGCAGGTATTTAAAAATGTGATATTTAAATACATTATCCATGGATGGGTGGATATTTTAAAATATTTATTCCTAAAATAAACATGTTTTCTATTATACCAACCAGAATACCTTAAAAGCATTTTGTTAAATTAAAAAAATTGTAAATCTATTTTTACTAAAATCTCTTTTCACTAATATTTAAACGTGCCTTCGATGAAGTCTGAACCTTGTATTTTAGCCCTCATCAAGGGTCCACTGAATCTCTTTATTCTGTACTTTTAAACATAAGGATTTATCATTTGTATTTCTGTCCACAATGAAAACCTCTTTCGCAAGAAGTTTGTTTTAACTAAACTTTGTGAAAAATGCTATTATTATCCAGTTTAAGATTAACTATTGTTCTTGTTGCGCTGCGTCATATAATGATGTGCAATATTCTGAATGGAGAGAACACAATGTATCAACTGCACAGCCCATAAAAGCTAAAAGAATAAGTTGCTGAGCCACAGATTTCAGTCTGGTGCAATTAACATACTGTAGCCTGGGAAACATTAAAGAGATGTAACACTGTGGCAGGGGCTAAATCAGTGGGGGGAAATTTGCTATTGATTTAAAGTCTGAACGAAGAAATTCAAAACAAATGCTAGATGGTGTGATTATGTGAATACGAGGGGGAAAAAAGACGATCTCTGCAACATTTCAGGCTTTTATGGGCCAAGATATTAATGCTGTGGTAGAAGAATTAGGAAAATCTAAACTTAAATGTATTCCAACATTTAGTATTTTTCTGACAAGCACAAGGAATGGAGAACGGATTAGATCTTTTGAAAAGATGAGTAAACGAGCCATTTGACATACTTGCTTTTATCGGTTAGGACAAGTTGGGACATCATGCTGAAAGTTTTCAGTGAGACCATACTTGGAATATTGAGCAGAGTTCTGGTCACCAGCTATAGGAAGTTTGGAAAGGTGCAGAAAAGGTTCACAAGGATCATACTGGGCTGGAGGGCTTGACTTGTATGGAGAGGCTGGGACGTTTTCCCCTGGAGCCTAGGAGATTGTAACATTACGGAGGTATACAAAATCATGTGGCACAGTGATGAGTTATGGTCAGTGTTTTTTTTTGTGTACAAACAGTGTCCCCCCTATCCTAAAGATACATAGGTGCAAAGTAAAATGACACCACAGTTTGTACACAAAAAAAGTATCTATAAATTTCAAAGAAGTTAAGCATCCAAACAAAAATCTTGAAACAAAATGTCAAACTGATGACAAAAGGAGAAATCAAAATTCCACCACTCAGAATGATCCAAATCAGAGGGAAATAAACAAAAAAGTTAATTGCACATTCTACATTTTTGAAATAGTAGGATCAGAGAGTCTGTGAACCACAGTTGTTTTCAGCAAACTATGAGATAAACAACACCATAAATTGCAAGCAACATGCCAATTGATAAGCCTTCAGATAAACCAAATAATGTCAGAATGTTTTGATGAAATGGTTGGATGCTTTCAAGAGTTTGAACACACTTGCATCGATTCCCAATTAAAGCCAATAAAACCCTCCCAAATAAAGAACTGATTCCAGAGTAGGTGACCTTTGAAAAAGAACGTCAAGTGACGCAGCAAAATGGCGTAAAATCACTGGATCTATATTGGTGAAGGAATCGAATGAATGGCTAAGGATATGTTGAAAAACAAAATCCTCAGATCAATAATGAAAAGGGCCTACAACCAACCCCAACTCTTTTCAACAAATAGGAGGGCAGAAATGGACAATGGAATGCAAATATTGATTAGGAATCTTCGCTGTTGACATTTAACACACTATCAGGATGACAAACATTCCAACGTCTACCTTGGAGTTTGTCGAGATGTGTTTTGGTATAGAAGAGAGAAATCTAAGCGAATGCAAAGAAATAGTAAGCACAGCAGGCATCAGCGTGATCAGTGGAAAAAATGACTGTGCACATGAAGCAATGGAGCAAACAAGTAAGTTTGGTAAGGATGTTCCATAGTGCCTGTTAAGTGATGGAGATAAAGGCCTTAGCAAAATTTTTAAAAGGCAATGTAATGTGAACAATGCTGCTCCTCGATTGCCTCTTAGAGTCAAAGAAAGAATCAAGAAATTTTATTAACTGTAGTGTAATGGAAACCAATATGACCAACTTAATCGTGCACCATGTCATCACAGAATGAAATGTCGGACCACAGAACAGACAGCAAAATGAACTGCTATTGGGGATAGAATCTGCTACTCTGGCTACAAAAGAAAATCAGATCAACCAACCAACCAAATGCCATTTTATATATTACAAGAATAAATAGAGAATATATTATATCATTTATGCGGCGTAGGATTGCACATGAGGCAGAAAGAATAAACAGTTTATTGAGACATATTTTATTCTGGAAGTTTCATTTATACTGTTTTGGTAAACAAGCCAACACAACTCTTGTGTACCAAATTCATGTTTTCACCTGAAAAAAAGTCTGCTTCTTGAGTTCATCAGTCACAGCTGTAGCTAGGACATGACCACCATTTATTTTAATTTTAAATAAAGTTGTAATGGCAAAATTCCAGTTTTGGACAGTACTTTGTATGCTAATACGTAAGCAGTAGCATTTTATACAATAAATGTAACTTTAGCTAGTCTGCTAACCATTCAATGCAGCTCATTCAAAAAAAAACAAACAAACTATAGGCCAGTTCATTGGCTATATTTAAGAGGGAGTTAGATGTGGCCCTTGTGGCTAAAGGGATCAGGGGGTATGGAGAGAAGGCAGGTACAGGATACCGAGTTGGATGATCAGCCATGATCATATTGAATGGCGGTGCAGGCTCGAAGGGCCGAATGGCCTACTCCTGCACCTATTTTCTATGTTTCTATGTTTCTATATCAATGAACCGAAACAAAAATAATTTCAACCCAATGTCAAAAAATTGTTGGATATTCCAGAATGTAAAAATTAAAATAAGCTGGGACTCACTGGGGTATCAACTAAAACATTTAATGCAGTATTTTATCTTATTTATTGTCATTTTACACCATGATTGGCATAATACCCAAGATATCTTACAAACAAGGACAGGAAATCTGAACACAAAATATAACTTTTGAGAAGTTACTTTAAGTTGAAAGATATGTACAGGTTAGAAAAAGTTTAAGAACAGTTTAATTCAGCAGTGATAAGGACTGGGGGCAATTAAATTTCAAATTGATTATAACCATTACGAAGGCGACAAGTCTTTGGACACATTATCCTGAATGGAAACAAATTAGTTAGAATGGGAACGAATTAGCTTTGTTAAGAACAAAAAATAAAAGCAAGAAACTTCAGAACCAGTCTTGTATTAACAATAGAAATATTACACATAATTAACAGCAGAAAAATAAGTTTTTCATTCCAGATATGTGTGCCTGTGGTTGTAATGCACGAGGCTCCTACCTCCATTCATCTCAACCTACCAAAACAATAAAATAATTCATCATGACCAGTTTGATCCATGCTTCCCCAAACACTGCAGGCTCTACCTGACATTTAATATTCAGTGTCTTTGATATCACAAAATGATCTGCACATTGTACAACTCTAGATAACAGGCATTTAAATGTTTTAATCAATTTGTTTTTAAACATTGTTTGTAGGAAAGAACTAGACACAAAATGCTGGAGTAACACTGCAGGATAGGCAGCTTCTCTGGACAGAAGGAATGGGTGACGTTTCGGGTCGACCATTCTTCAGACTGAAGAAGGGTCTCGACCCGAAACGTCACCCATTCCTTCTGTCCAGAGATGCTGCCTATCCCGCTGATTTACTCCGAGCATTTTGTGTCTATCTTCGATTTAAACCAGCATCTGCAGTTTCTAAACATTCTTTGTTCAACTCAGTAAAATTTACTGAATGTGACTTGCTTGAGAAACAGATGTGCTGCTGGCTTTGTATATGTCTGAGAAGTTCCAAAGAATCATCATGTTGTGTCCAAAATTCCAACAGGAGGGGTTATAGATACTCGTTACCCCACCCTCATACATTAATGAAAGTAGCAGGACTGGCCAGTTTATATTCCCTCTGGTCACTACTGATCCTTTCCTGACGTCATTATTTTTGTAATTGACAAGTCTATATTACAATTCCAAGAATTTTGGAACAGTATAAAGTGACCGAGAACAGAACAGTAGTTGCTAAAGCAGAATTACTGAAAATAATCCTTTTTTTTTTTGGGTTGCTGAATTTTTAAGTGTGTATTCCAAAAAAAGGGAGAATTGTTAAGGCCTGTGTACTTAAGACCATCAAATTCCCTGATCTAGTGTCAATTTTTTTAGAAAGGATATACGTACTGAGTTGTAATATTTTACCATCATCAAGACTTTTGTAATCTCACATTACGAAATGTCAATGCAGAACAGTGATCGTTATAGCAAATTACATGATCTGTTATCTTAGTGGAGTTTGTCAGTCCATGAAATAATGTATTAATTAAAATAAAGCTTCATAAATTAATATTGTCCCTTTCCCTGCAGTTCTCCTGGATGCTGGGAAGAGGGGAATGCTTCATTTTTAACTGCCCTGATAAACTCCCTCGCTCTCGTGCTTCTGGTTCTCCCACCAACCTTCAAATCTCCACCCCAATCTCCTGCCCAGATAACAGTGTATTGTTGAAGGAAGTGCATTTGAAGTTGTAGAGACAGAAATCCTCATCACATATACGTAGTTACTTGGATGAACATTTGAGGAACTACAATGTTCAGGCTATGGGCTGAAGAGCTGGGAAATAGGATTAGCAATTTACCTCTTTCTTTGCATGCAGGGACATAATTATCCAAATGACCACCTCCTTGCCAGAAATTGCTATTCCTTTACTTAAAAAACATTACTAATATTGAAGTACCATTTGAACCACACAATTAATACTCATGCACTTTTTAAACCACATAAGAAATGACATATGAAGCTTCAGGGTAGACACAAAATGCTGGAGTAACTCAGAATCTATGGAGAGAAGGAATGGGCGACATTTCGAGTTGATACCCTTCTTCAGACTGATGTCAGGGGAGGGGGCGGGACAAAGATAGAATGTAGGCAGAGACAATAAGACTAGTGGGAGAACTAGGAAGGGGAAGGAGAGAGAAATAAGTTAGAGAAGTCAATGGTCATACCGCTGGGGTGTAATTTTCAGGATTATGAAGTTTCAGGATTTGACATGCATGTTAATTAGTCAGCCTGCACAATGATCATACAAATTTGAAAGTAATTCTGATAACACAAAGTAACCTACCATGTGGTAGCGTGATACTTGCACCATCAATGATTGCCTGAGCGAGTTCATGATCATTACTTTCAAAAGCATGTGCTGCAGCCTTGAGGGCATCCCAAATCTCCTTCCGACCTTCAAAAGCAGGTGCTGTGTCCCAAAATTCATCTCTCTTACTACGCAACTGTCCATCTGTCATTGGATAATCACTTTTCCATTTTGGTTTCTCTTTTTTCAGAGGCTGATTGCGACCCAAAGCCACTGCAACAAAAAAGAAAAAAAATCGGGTGAGGGAAAGAAAAGTAAATACATGTGATTTACAGGTAGTCTAATAATTGAATATACATTCTAAAATCAAGTCATGAAATAACGCATTGAAGTTTGGAGTTCTTGTGACACAAAACAATTGTTTTTAAATTATACCAATCAAAACACCATGTGTAGAAAAGAACTGCAGATGCTGTTTTAATCGAAGGTAGACACAAAATGCTAGAGTTATTCAGCAGGACAGGTAGCATCTCCATGGTGTGCACGAAACAGTGATCAATTCAGATATTATTAATCTGTTTAAATCATGCTTTACAGTATGTTGCAGACATTCAGGAGATGTAAGCTGGCTGTAGTGCTAGTGAAGAGGAAGAGAAGGTGGATTTTACAAAATACAGGTGCACAACCTTTTATCCGAAATTCCAAATAACGAAAAGCTCCGAATAGCGGACATTTTTTCGGTCCTTGAAGAAAGGTCCTTGAAGACGTTCACCGAGGACGGCCCGCAGAGGTGACAGCGGAACCTCCGGTCGGTCCTCGAAGAAAGGGGAACTAAATCCCCATTCATAAAAGAGAAGGTGAGGGTATATTGCGCGCAAGGTTTAATAATTGACAATCTGCTGCTGCCTGCCCGCTGAGTTAAAAAGTTCCCACGGTACTCACGATACACAGTGTATCGTGAGTCTTGCGTGGGAACTTTTTAACTCAGCGGGCAGACAGCAGCAGATTGTCGCTGAAGAAGGGTTTCAGCCCGAAACGTCGTCTATTTCCTTCGCTCCATAGATGCTGCTGCACCCGCTGAGTTTCCCCAGCAATTTTGTGTACCTTCGATATTCCAGCATCTGCAGTTCCTTTTTGAACCGATTGTCGCTCCCTTCAGCTTCACCCCACCTACACCCCTCTGCTTCCCGGCCATGTGTGTGACCCCTTCCCTCCCCTCTCCAGCTCCCCGCCCATTGCACCGGCGCGGGGGCTTTGCACTGTCTTCATGTCGGCGATGCCAGCAGGTCAGTGCCAGTCACCGGAGACGTCAGGACCAACAGGACACCGACCCCCAGGCCCACTGCAAGCACGGAGATCCCAGAGACCCACAGCCAGCAGCAGCCCAGCCCCGTTCCAACTCCAGAGGAAAACTGCAAACTGGCCGGAGACGTCAGGACCACCAGAAGCCGCTCCCCGATGGGCCGCTACGGCGACAAGTGGCAGTTCGCCCACAGCCCGAGCTGCGCCCCCTCATCGGGACACTGACCCCCAGGCCCACTGCAAGCACGGAGATCCCAGATCAGCAACTCCAGCCCAGCCCCGCTCCAACTCCAGAGGAACACGCTCCCCGTAGGGGCAGAAGCTGATGGTGTGCAAGGTACGTCTTGTTCTTGGGGTGGCGCGCGCGGGCTGTGGGCGAACTGCCACTTGTTGCCGTAGCGGCCCATCGGGGAGCGGATTCCTCTGGAGTTGGAGCGGGAGGGGGGTATTGTGCTGTTTGATCGCCCCCTGCTATCCCAGGGACAGTGAGACACAGCGGCTTTTGAGAATGGTGGGCAATCACTTCCAAAGTTCTGCCCACACAGTCAGTACACCTCTCCTACACTTGTCTCCCGCACTAAGATCATCTCGCAGAGAATGATCCCAGCCTAACCCTCCCTATTCTATCCCATTCTGCAAGAAAAAACTACAATGAAGACTCAAACTCGCGATCGAGTAACTGCCGGGATCGAGGCGCAAACTCGCGACCTTGCGGGTATGAGCCGAGCACTGTACCACTGAGCCAGCCGTTAAAATCTACGCTAAAAATCTTCCATTCCGAAAGCCGAAAAATTCCGAATTACGAAAAGTGTCTGGTCCCAAGGCTTTCGGATAAAAGGTTGTGCACCTGTAATAACTTTCTAATTCACATTTGAAAACCAGATCCACCAACAGAACACAGCATACACGATGTGCTGAATTACATGTGCAGTGCCAGGTCTTCCTGTGCTAAATAGCCACATATAATTTACTCTGGTGTGCATTTACTGGACACGACTCAAGTGCATCAGATTGCTTGAGACACAAAATGCTTTGAGATTTGGTAATATCTACTGTAATATATACGCCGGTGCATTTGCCTAATAAAAAATAGACTTGGCACAATTTGTTGTTTATTTTTCAACACTATTTATCGATGTCTGTACTTTGATATGTGTTCATACTATACCAAATATTACTTAAGGTAATGAATAAAGCACCAAACGTTATCAATGGAACAAATGAATTCAAATTTAATTAAATTTTCTCCCTTCCCTCCCATTACTGACCTAAATTTATTTTTAGTGTGGGGGAGCTAAATGAGTTTTAGACTCAAGGAAGGTATTTTCTTAAATCCAAGTCCAAAGAGGGGTGGAGTAACATTTCTACAATGTATCTTCCAAGGACGTGCTGTCAGGGGAGGCAGAGCCTCACCTGTCATACTCCCAATGAAAATAACTGTTAAGAAAAGTAAAGAAAAATAATAATAAAATAAAATAAATATAAAGATTTTTCCACTGATTGTGTTATAAATGTCATTTCTATATGAATCTAATCATTTTTTATAGTAAAAATCACAAAATTTTCGCAGCTCCGCTGCAAATACATGGAGAGACGAGAAGTGAGGCAGCGACAAGCTGAGCATCCCCTCTGATAGCGTGACGCCCTAGAAACTGCATAGAGCGCGGGCAATAAGCGTTTGCCTGCTACTATCTCTATGTATGTCACCAAAGTAATGTGTGTAAACCCCTTCATTACATGTCCTTGCCTTCCATAGTCCAGGTAACGTATTTCACATATAAAGATATTAAATTTGTGCTCGCTGGTCTCACATAAAACTGCATTGAAAAAGCTCCAGGGGAGGCAGCGATCACATCTGCCTCACAAGGGGGCGTGTCTTGAGCCCAGTGGAGGAAGAGCGAACGTCAATTATGTAGGCTCAGCCCACGTAATTGACGTCCCACCCCCCCTCCCCCCCCAATTCAGTTTGCCAATTCAGTTTGCCTGAAAGCTTACCATCTTTCTGTGGGCAAACATTTTTCACATGCACAACAAAACATTATGCTACTTTATGCCACGCATACTTTCAACTCAATCAACTGATGCACTAAATACTCCCAGTGTACCTTTCCAAGTCCATCCAGGGTCAGTGTCTGTCTGTCTGTGTGTGTCTCTCTCTCTCTCTCCCTACCTTTTCCACCCACTCCTTTCCATTACCTTCTCTCATCATCCCCCTCCCACTAGTTCCATCTGTCCCTTATCTGATTCCACCTATCAGCCTCTTCCTTAATATAAATCCCCTTGCACTAGACTCCTCTGCCCACCATTTGGCCATCCTCCCCTCCATCATCTGGTTCCACCTATTGCATACCAACCCTGTCTCACCTCTTCTTCACACTTCCACATAATGCCCATCTTCTCTCCACACACATACAGCCCTAATGCATGGTCTCATATTGAAATGTTAACCATCCCCTTGCCCTCACAGATGCTGCTTGGCCTACTGAGTTCCTCCAGCAATTAATTTATTTTGCTCCAAATTCCAGCATCAACAGTCATTGTGCCTGCAGGATATAAATAAAACTGCAATTACCAGTAACTAAAATAAAATTTCACTCAAAATAAATTAAAATAACTTCTGTTAAAATTTGTGTTTCCCTGTTTGCAGGATGTCTTCATTGCAAATTCACTTCTTCCCACTTCCAAACTTGCAGCATGACTACATGCTTAACTATGCAATCCATTTGTAAAATAAACCAGCATGTTAGCATGAGAATTGGATTCCGCAGTTGCTACAGTCCACTTCCCCAACTCCCATGCTCATTAGAAATGGGATTTGATATGCTCCTTCTTTTGTACGTGCACTTCTGTGTACAGTTTCAAAAAGGCAGGAGCAGCTGTGCACAACAATTTATTGCTGCCCCCGACAGTGATTCCTAATTTAGAACTATGTTTTTTGGGCATTATTTAACTATCTAAGATTGGATGTTTTAAAATAATATTCCAATTTAAACACTAATTCAAATGTGTTAAAATATACAAAATTAGATGTGGAAATTATTATAGACAAACAGTATATTTTCAAAGGGCTGGGGTGTTCCTGGCAACTATAATTAGATTCTAGCTCCTGTGCTGACCAAGGCCTTGGTTTGAAGTTCTGTCTTCCTTTAGATGCTCACGGCTGCTCAAAAGGAGTGGAAAAAAGTTAACATATATGATTCTATTTCGCCCTCATGACACAGAAGCTTACTATGCTCCATTTCTGGATAGTCCGGTCTAATGTACACAAAAATGCTGGAGAAACTCAGCGGGTGCAGCAGCATCTATGGAGCGAAGGAAATAGGCAACGTTTCGGGCCGAAACCCTTCTTCAGACTAATAATCCTTCTGATCAACAATAACTCAAAGTATTTTTTTTCCCCCAAGTCATGAGTTTCATTGAACTGGTCTTGGGAAATTCAAAGTGAACGTAAATATTAATCATCTTTGCTCCTCATTTTCAAAAAGTGTAGAGTTTCAAAAAGGCAGGAGCAGCTATGCACAACAACGTATTGCTGGATTCCTCTTCTCTCTTTTCATTGTTTTGTTTTAGGTGAGGATTAAAAACTGAGGAACTGTATAGCGTTGCAATTTTCTTTTGATCAAATTTCCTGTCATCACAAGAATCAATAGCTGCCACTCATCGAGGGTTACTGACAGCAGTTCAAAGCAGCACATTAAACTATTTGTTTTGATTTTTTTTTCAACAAAAACCTGAAACCTAGATGGCATCTTTGGAAACTGAAAAGAATGTTAAAAATTAGGCTGAATAAATTGCTGAATCGCTGCCAAAGGTATTTAATATTCTTTCATGTTGGTAAACACAACTTAATAAATGTTAAATAGTGCTCTTCGACGTATGACATTAGTGCAGTCAGTTTCACTCAGTAAACCACCTATTACAGTGCAACTCAAAATCACATCTCTGCTTCAACATCTGCTTCATATCAACATACTGGTCAGTAAATGCACAAAATGATTCAAGTTTCCCTTTAGCCCTCCAGCATTTTCACCAATTTCAGTCAGTTCCACAGGTGTTAAGAGTCCATCAATATATTGTGTGAGGAAATTCACATCAAAGCCAAATAGTGAGTCCTCAAATTCCACACCCAGTTAGAGTTGATAACAGAAAAGAGGACTGGAAGCATGAGCCAGTCCATTTCTTTTTTTCTTTTAAAATCTTTTAATTGTTTTTGTTCCCAAAAATACAAAAATAAAACATAAAAAACAGAGCAAAAAGAATGATAAACATAACAATGATATTGATACATATGGATCAGGATTACATTAATAACAGGTATAACCTAATATGAGACCAGTATCAAAATACACATTGAATATAGACCTCCCGGTCTCTATGTAAATATAGTTTAATCTTTAAAAGAAAACTTATAAATGTAAAAAAAAACACAAAAATAAAAAGACACAAAGAAAAGGAAAAAAGGAATAAACAAAACCCCCCTAAACAGAAGAAGAAGAAAAAAAAAATAATAGTAAAATATGAATAAAAATAAAATAAATTAAAAATACTAAGCAAAGCAAAACAGAATCTGAACTGAGAATTTCAACAATTTAAGTCTCTTTGTCGTCAAGTCAGTTCCACCCTATAGAGGTAAAATAATTTTTATAACGGTTGATGAGAGAGCAATTTATGTTGTATGAAAGTGTTCAATACATTTCCCCTACGTCTTACAGTTTATGTACACCGTGGTAATTAAGCCTTCAATTATTACAGGGAAATTCAGCAGAAATCACCGTCCATAATTTGCTGTTAAAATGCAAAGAGAAATAGCAACAATCGCTGTTATTAATGCACAAATACTTACACCAACTTCAGATAAAGCCTGCTTATGGTTAAATCCAAAAATCCAAAGTTGCTGTTTAAATTATCCAGATCTATTATTTACATTCATAGTACTAAAGATGAATGCTGGAGCAAAGGAGATTGTGATTATATAAATAGCACAATTGGATTGAAGGCGGTTGTAGGGCAGGCATAGGAGAGAGTTCCTGAAAACAGATTGGCTATACTCCCTCCTTCATACTCTGTCCATTAACAATGAACATGGACACGTGTAAGATAGGTGGGATCCTGTTTCAGATTAATATTTTAATGTCTCACCAGGAACAAACTCATCCATCTTGCGAGGTTAAAATGATCCCCTAACATGCAAAGTCAAGGGAGTTAAGTTGCTCTGTTCAACAGAATATTGATCATACTGCTGGTCTTTGCATTTGAATTATGGGTTTACATGTGAAAATAGCCTTTTTATTCCAAATAAAAAATGGTGTTAAAAAAGGTTCAACTTTAACTATGCAATTGAAAATTACACTAATCATCAGGTCAGCTTATTTTCAGGGAGACAGTGTAATTGTTACTAGCAGAACTACACTTTGTTCAGTAAAGAACTACACTACGCTGTGCACTTTTACGTTCTCTACACAACAAATCATGTTAAAATAACATTTGAAGGCAATTTTTTAAAATCAGTTGAATAAAAATACTGCAAAGGCTCAGTTTTAAAGTTTAGTTCAACATGTATCTTAAGTCATGCAGGACATTAAAATAAGTGATCAACATACAATGCTAATTCACCTCAGAGAGCAATTTATCTTTATTTCGATATATGTACTACAGCAGAACAATCATTTTAAATCTGTGAATGTCAACAGCTTTAAAAAAAATAATCCGGAATCAGTTTTACTCTTGATCCCATAAGAATTGCAAAAGTTCAGATATTTACTTATTTGCAAACAAATTTGTAATTATTTTTCAGTTAAAACAGCCAAGGCAGATGATATTCAAGATACAATTGCTATCAGTCTGAAAGCAACAATAACCGAATTTGGTATTCCGTAAAACGCAAGAAATCATGGGATTTGTCAAAGGTCACTGGCTATAAAGAAAAAGCGAACAAAGCGCTGACTGTATAAACTGTGTATAAATTCTTATCTTTATTCATGATTTATGTGTAAAATTATATATTTAATCTGAGGAACGGGGGTGATGTGAGTGGGAGACCGGGGGGGGGGGGGGGGGGGAGGAGACTGGACTGGCAGAGAGACAGTCTTGGAAGCTGCGCGCACACAGACGCTCGCCTCATCGAACCCAGGATCGAGCCCAGTTTCCTGGCGCCGCAAGTGCGGCCGAACCATCCCCATCACACCCCCCCCGAGTGTCAACGGCCCCCAGCCAGCGCGGAGAAGTTCCAACCCCAGCGCCTGCCCCGCCGGGCTAACCGACTGCCCCGGACCGATGGGACAGTGGCCCGGAGCAGCGGCCCACAGCCAGCGTGGAGAAGAAGCGGCAACTCCAGCACAACCTCGCTCCATCTCACGAGGAACCCACTCCCCGACGGGCCCGGGACCACCAGCCGCACCCCCCCGCCCCACCCAGTGGCCGCCGGCCAACATTCCGGTTCCGGCTGCAAGTCTGGGGCCCGGCTGGACAGGCAGAGCCGAGCTGGATCCAGCGCCTCCCACCCCGCGCCGGCTGCAAGTCCATGTCCGGCACCGCTCTAGTCCTGCGCCCCGCAACCCGGCTGGATAGGCAGAGCCGAGCTGGAGCCAGCGCATTCCCCCCACGCCGGCTGGAAGCCCAGGTCCACCACGGACACCCCCCAGACAGCAACAGGACTCCCGGGAGGGGACGGCCCAGCTGCAACTCAACAGCGCCCGCAGCGCCGAAGACCTGGGTCCGACTCCGACCATGGACGAAACGCAAGCCTGCACACAACGCAGCATCACAGCTGCTGAGAATGTTTATAGCGAGTGACCTATGACCCGGGCATGCGCAGTCGGAATACCGAACTCGCTTATTATAGCTTGAGTTGCAGCCAGGAAAAAAACATTTACATTGGTTGACTGAAACTTTAATCCTTGCCAGGAGAGCTCTTCTCCATGCAGTTACATTTTAAATATTTAGACAGAGTAACCTGCAACTGCATTGTTTAAACATTTAAATTAATTATAGGCAAATTTAAAAAGTGCCTATAAAGACGTCCTAGGCATATTTTATGACCGATTTAATAGTATCCTGGACTTGCACTCTGACTGATGTTAAACTAACAGCACAAGGATAGCAATAGTGTCAACTCAGAGGAAGGCAAGGACTTGCCATAAGATTCTGATTACAAATGTAATATTATATTAAAAATTCATTACAACTACACAGTTTTCAGTCCCTGCCACTAACTCAACCCTCTGGTGATTGTTTGACACTGAAACAATCTCAATGTCATGTGTGATCTCACGATGAGTTTGGGCTGCATTACCATATCTAAATCTACTTATTTCCACCTCTGTTACACTGTCTGACATTCCTTGCGTCTTAACTTGTACTACACCTTTCACCCATGATGGCATTCAGTAAAGCAACAACTTAATTTTGACTCATTTTTGCTGTGAACTTTATACCTACATTTCTTTAAGTTGAATTCTGGCCTCTTTATTCAACTTTAATTACATTGTGTTTTCTACCTCTTCAACACACTTTCTCCTTTAAGATATTCTGTGACATATGCATGGTGTTAAATGGTGTATGGTTATGCTCATGAGAAACTCTCTGGGGCAGTTTGCAACATTAAAGACTCAATAAAAAATTAAGTTATTGTTACTATATTGTATGAAAGTTGGATTTTGAATTGAAACATAACCATTTGAAGCTTGAAGAGGGGTTTGGTGCAGAAGATTGCAATTGCTCAATAATGTCTCACTAATAGCTTGCATTAATTACAAATGATTTCACTGAGGGCTCAGAGCTAATATCTATGCCATATGGCATTCAAAGGAGGTTACAGAGAGTTGGGAGGAATTGGCAGAGTGAATGGAATGCAAGCATGTTATGAGTGGATGATGGGGGGGGGGGGGGGGGGGGAAAAAATCACAACTTTAGGCAAAGGTTCTGAGAAAGGTTTGGAAATTGGCTGTATATCTGGAAGGGATGAGGAATGCGTGGAAAATGGAAGCATGTGCAATCAAATGATGGTTCCTAAGTTGAAGTGGTCCCAGGATTTACATGCATATTTTACTCATTTTTTAAAACTTCCCAGGTCACCGCTGGATTAAGGCCATGTTGTCCATATGAAAGGTGCTTCCAGGACAATTTGGTCCAAGTTTTACTGCCACATGAAGAACGGTGGGCTTCCAGTTTAAGAGCAAAGAAAAGAAAGGCTCCCAGTGCTCAATAAAAGTACAAGAGACAGAGATACCCATGAGCTGAAGTATGTTCCTCCATCGCAGGAGACAGACTATCGACTGACGTCTACTACAAACCTACTGATCCCCATGGTTATCTGGATGACACTTCTTCACACCCTGCTTCTTGTAAAGATGCTATTCCCTACTCTCAATTCTCTGCCACATCTGCTCCCAAGATGAAGCTTTCCCCATACAAGAACATCAGAGATGTCCTCATTCTTTAGTGAATGTGGTTTTCCCCCTTCTGTCATACATGGGTCCCTCACAAGTCTCCTCTGCCCCGTAGTTCTGCTCTCGTTCCTCCTCCTCCCAGATGCAACGAGGGCAGAGTTGCCCTGGTCCTCACGATCTTTCACCCCACCAACCTCCGTCACCTCCAACATGATCCCATGACTAATCACATCTCCACCCTTTTCCACATTACGCAGACTGCTCCCTCTGCAACACTTTGCAACGCAGGGGAAGCAACATCTACCCATATATCTCTGCCCTCGACTCCTTTCAGGGACTCCGACAGTCCTTCCAGGTGAGATAGGCAATTTGCATGCATCTCCACTAACCTCTACGGCATCCTGTGTTCCCGATGTGGCCTCTTGTACATTGGCGAGACCAAGCGTAGACTCGGCGACTGTTTCCCTGAACATTTACGCTTGGTCTGCCAAAGCATTCTGAATCTCTTGATTGCTAAGCATTTCAACTCTCCTTCCCAGTCTCGTACTGACCTTTCTGTCCTAGCCCTCCTCAATTGTCAGCGTTAACTAGTTCCACAGTTTGCAACAAAGTATCCATCTTGGGATCACACCGTCCCTAACCAACAATTGGCCTATTGGAAGTTGCCGGCCTTGATTTGTCCTGCTCTTAACTTGTTTCCAGTTCCTCCCCCCTACAGTTAGTCTGAAGAAGGGTCCCAACCATAAACGCCACCTATCCATTTTCTCCAGAGACACAGCCTGACCCACTGAGTTACTCCAGCATTTTGTGTCTATCTTTGATATAAACCAGCATCTGCAATTCATTTTTATTACAACTTGAACAACGGTGGTTCGAATTTCACTATGGAGAAACTTAAACCAAAGTCATCCATACAAGGGCAGGAAATCTCAGTGGAAGAGAGAGCATTTCTTTGACTTTTGAAGTATCTATTTTTGTGCATGACTATTCCATGTGGGAGAACACTTAGAAGTGGTGGGATCCCAAAATGTAGCTTAGAGCATTAAATTCCTTAGTGAAGCTGGCAAAGCGCTTATACATATAAAGAAAAATGCTCAGCAAGTTCTCAGGCAGGCAGTTTTACTTCAATCACAATCACCTGTCACTGCAATTGTTTAATGATGCAAGTCCCAAACTACTCCAAAAAAGATGGGTGACTGACTATGTAATATAATTCTATAGCATTCAGGAAACAGACAGTATCATTTGAAGTTTTTCTAGATCTGCTAAAAAGAATACATTTTCCACAAAAAAAAATGACTGTTTAAACTGCATGAACTGGTGTTACATTTCCATGGGGTAACCTGCCTTGTACTACAGCAGAGATAGTAATTATAAATCAGAGAT
Organism: Amblyraja radiata; assembly: GCF_010909765.2. NCBI lineage: Eukaryota > Metazoa > Chordata > Chondrichthyes > Rajiformes > Rajidae > Amblyraja > Amblyraja radiata. The sequence goes on from NC_045966.1 coordinate 27,720,148, forward strand.
CATGTTCTCCATGGTCATCTCCCTTGGGTAAGGCAAAAAAGATAATCAATTGCATTGCCAGTAAGTCTCGACTCAACCAGTAACCAATTCCTCTCCAACCTAATCAGCGAATATGTTGAAAAATTAACAAATTATGTCAAAATGTATGCAGTCTTCTGATAAAGAGTAGATAAAGATTTTTTTTACAGCAAAGAGATTCAGACAAATAGGAAGTTGTAAAAAGAAATTGCTGGAGGACCTTAGTGAGATAGGCAGCTGAAGGAAGCTGAAGCTGTAGAAGGAAATGGATCTAGAGGAGGACTGATCAAGAGCAGCGCAGACTGCGTAACCATTTCAATGAATTTCGTCAGAGTCAGCAGGGGTCAGTTGGAGATTGTGATTGCTAGTCATTTTAATTTCCCTCATGATCCACATCTCCTGGTCCTAATTTTTTTTAATTCACCTGCACATCACTGCCTCCTCCCATTTCAATCCACCCACTGTCCCTCCCTCTTGTTGGATATTCACCCCCACCTTCCTATCTTATTAGGTTCCACCATTTGCACATTTTTGTCTTCTTCAGTTATCGGCTTCAGCCGAGGATACTGTCTCACACTCTCTCCCCATCTGTCAATCTACCCCTCCTTGCCTGAATCCATCTATCATTTGCTAGCCCTTGCCAAAAACCTTCCTCTCATCTCTTTTTACCAGTTAGCTCTCTTCCACCTCATTAGTTTGAAGAAATGTTGTCCATCCGCTTACCCCACAGATGTTGACCAGGCTACTGAATTCCTCTAGCAGTTTGATTATGGTCAAGATTCCAGCATCCACAATCAATTGCATCACCAGGAAATTGCAAATGTGCCTTTCGTTGTTCTTCAATGCTCGATGGCCAGTAAGGAGCCAAACATGTGACATTTCTATGCCAAGCAGTCCAAAGGCACTACTGTAAACATAGTTATTAAGAACAATTTACAGAATCATATAGTCATTTCACATAAGCAGGGGTGTGGGAGTGGACATAATCATCCTATTGGGTAAATTACAGCAACAAATGGGTTATTTTAGTTAATCCCAAACCTCAGTCTAAAACCTTGCAGATTATGGCTCTTTAGTGCACATTTTGATACTAATTTAATACTGGTTTTTAATTTGTGCTATAATATGTTTTCCCAGTAGCAGTGGACTTGCGGACTAGGGTTAATATTGATTGACAATATTCTAGGATTCATAGAAAATGAATTTAATGGGATAAACACAAAAGCCAGCTCTCTACAATGGGTTTCTGGGATTAAATAACCCAAATATAACTCTAGTAAGGAAACAATGAGAAACCAACTTTTTTTGATTAACATTTATAATTGGATTAGTAGTGTCTATAGGAAACACACAATCTGATAAAAATCTCCACTTTTAAGCATAAATTAATCTGGAAGATTCATGCAGTTAGAGTCTCCAAGCAATATTTAAGGATGGCTCGTCACTCGCTGCACCCACCGGCGGCCTGGCCACTATCACCACCCACCGGCAGCCCGGCCCAACCGACCACTTTCACCACCCACCGGCGGCCCGGCCCAACTCTCACCACCCACCGGCAGCCTGATGGCCCGACAGCCCGACCGATCCTCCACAGTATCCATCGGCCTACCGACAAGCCCGACCGACAGACCGATTGACCGACTGAGTGACCGACTGAATAACCGACTGACAGACTCGAACCCTAATCATAAACCTAGCTCTACATTTGTTATTCATCATTTTTATTTAACAGTTCACATCATCTATACTACTAAAAGTGTCATCTTGACCACTTCCTGTTTGCATTGCATATTGATTTTAGAATAAAATGCTATCACTTACGGCTGTGACTTTTAGCCATCTTACTCAGAGTCCCCCTCCGCTGGGCAGGACAAGAGGATTTTTCCCATCGATGAAAAAAAGACTTATTAATGTTTAAAAAATGTTGAGATTCTCTCTCCTGTCAGTCACGCCATGAAGGTCACCCCCTTCCGGTGAGAGGGGGAGGGACTATAAAACCCGGAAGTGTGGGCATGGCTCAGTCTCTGCAAGATGGGGGAGGGAGAGGTCACGACTGTCTTTGGTGGCCTTATACCCTGCTTGAAATGGTATGAAACTGCATTTGAATTTAGTGGCCTTGCACCCTGCTTGAAATGATATGAAACTGCATTTGAATTTGGTGGCATTGCACCCTGCTTGATATGGTAGGAAACTGCACTTGAAATTGGTGGCCTTGCACCCTGCTTGAAATGGTAGGAAACGGCACTTAAATTTGGTGGCCTTGCACCCTGCTTGAAGTGGTATGAAACTGCACTTGAATTTGATGGCCTTGCAGCCTGTTCGAAATGGAATTTCAAGGAATAGCCGTGAGTCAATTGCCAGCCCACCAGCCGTGAGTGAGTTGCCAGCACACCAGGCTTGAGTGACTGAGCCGCCAGCCTAAGAATCCATTCGGCCCACAATGTCCATACTAGCCCTCTGGAAACCAGTCCCTTCAGCCCACAACACCCATACTAGCGCTCCAGAAAGCTGCCCCCCCCCACCGGAATTGGCGGAGAGGTGGAATATTGCGTTGTTGTACCAGCCCTCCTGTGTGAAGCTGGGACCCACTTAGTCTAGTAGTTTTAAAAAGATAAATCAATTGAAAAACAAAATTATCAGCAAGGTTCGCATTACCTTTATTCTTTGGAAACCTTGTTATTGTTTTGATGTAATGAGGAGGCAGCCATGATCCCAGGGTCCTCGCTGCCTAACGACCATAAAACAAAGCATGGGATTGGACCTCAATGTCAAACGTGCATTGATTGGACAATTACTACTCGGAAAATTGGAGCTTTTTCTCATATTATAAAAAAAATGTGCAGGTTTTGGTCTTGATGAGTTTCAGGTATAATTTATAAAATATTTTTACACAATATGTTAAAAAATTAGGTAGTTTCGTGTGTTGGGTCACAAACTTGAACGAAAAAGCTCCTCGGCCCACAGCCTAAATAGAAAGAATAACACAACACCAAATGAGCCAGGCAGCATCTGTGCAGGGAGTGGATAGGTGACATTTTAAGTTGGGATGTTTCTTCAGACTAAATATAGTAGGGTTGGAAAAGTTGGAAAAGAAAGGTTGGGGTGAGACTAAGCCTGGCAAATAATAGGTCGATTCAGGGGGACGGGGATTTTGATTGGATGATGGGTGGAGTAAGTGACACATGCTAGAGATGAAAAGCCAAAAGGGTGGCAGATAAGGAGAGAAGAAGAATGAAATGTAAAGCCAGAGACAGGGATGCAATCGGAAAGAGGGGCAGGAAACAAAGTTGAAAGGAGAGTTCTTTAAGAAGGAACTGCAGATGCTGGAAAAATCGAAGGTAGATAAAAATGCTGGAGAAACTCAGCGGGTGAGGCAGCATCTATGGAGCGAAGGAATAGGTGATCTTTCGGAGGGTTTCGACCCGAAAAGTCACCAATTCCTTCGCTCCATAGAAGCTGCCTCACCCGCTGAGTTTCTCCAGTACTTTTATCTACTTTGGAAGGGGAATTCAATCATCATATCGTTGGGAATTGGAAGGGGAGTTGAAAAGCTTAGCTGGATCCATAAAGATCCAGCAAACCTTGGTGGATAAAGCACAAGTCTTGGACTACACTTGGTCTTGCCAATGTAAAGGAGGCCACATTGGAAGCACTGAATGCTGTTGATGAGGTTCGGACAGGTGCATGTGACTCTCTGTCTCTCCTTGAAGGGCTGCTAGGGCCCCTGGATGGAGGTGAGGGAGGGAACAAAGAAACATAAAATTCTTAAATGATTGGACAGGCTAGACGCAGGAAAAATGTTCCCAATGTTGGGGGAGTCCAGAGCCAGGGGTCACAGTTTAAGGGGTAGGCCATTTAGGACGAAGATGAGGAAAAACATTTTCACCCAGAGAGTTGTGAATCTGTGGAATTCTCTGCCACAGAAGGCAGTGGAGGCCAATTCACTGGATGTTTTCATGAGGAAGTTGGATTTAGATCTTAGGGCTAAAGGAATCAAGGGATATGGGGAAAGAACAGGAACAGGGTACTGATTTTAGATGATCAGCCATGATCATATTGAATGGTGGTGCTGGCTTGAAGGGCTGAATGGACTACTCCTGCACCTATTTTTCTATGCATAGGGACAGGTATTACATCACCTGCGGTTGTAGAGGAAAGTACCTAGGGAGGGCATAGTTTGGATGAGAAGGGATGAGTAAACTAAGGAATTGCAGAGGAAATGGTCTTTGCTGAAAGCAGAAATGAGTGGGGATGGGAGGATGTGACTCGTGGTGGGATCACATTAAAGGTGAAAATGTCAGAATTATGTGTTGGATATAGATGTGGGTTGCAAGGAGAAAACAAGGAAAACTATCCTTGTTCCGACTGTGGAGAAGAGAATGAGAGAAGAACAGCAGGATACAGTAGAGACACATGCATCTACAACAGTAAGGGGAAAACCACATTTTCTAAAGAAAGAGGTAGAAAGCCTCATCTTGGGAACAGATGCGATGGAGGTATTGAAAGTAAAGGATGGTGTCCTTGTAAGAGGCTCGGTGGGAGGCGATGTGGTCACGGTAACAGTGGAAATTAGTGGTTTTTATAGTGGACGAGTCAAAAGTCTGTCTTCTGTTTCAGAGATAGTCCAAGTGCATTTGAAGGGAAATGTGGAAATCAATAGTAAAGAAGAAATTAACACATTCACCATGTGTGCAGGAGATGGCCCCAATACAGTTGATATAGTCGGCAAAGAGTTGGAGAATGATGCTGTGGCACATTTGGAACAAGGACGGTTCAACATACACAACAAAAAGGCAGGCATAACTGAGGCCCATACATGGGTTCATGGCTACACCTTTTGACATGAAGAGAGTCAAAAGAGAGGTTGTTGAGGGAGACGAGATCTGTCAGGCAGGGGAGAGTGCTAATTGAGGGGGTCTCTGTTCAAGGAAGAACCGGAGGACTCTAGAGACCTTTCTGGTGTGCAAGGGTGGTGTAAAGACACTGAATGTCCATGATAGAGACGAGGCAATGAAATTCCAGCACTTGAAAGTTATTGTAGTTGTTGAGGAGCATGTGAGGTGTTTCAGAAATACAGTGGAGCCTCATTCGAATGGACCCCTTTGTAACGGATTTTGGTTATAGCGGATTGACCTATTGATGCTACCCCTGAATCACCAGCGAGCTTTTTTTCACCAGCAGCTGCTGATGTTACGGAGACAGTGGTTTCTTCACGCTGCTGCCACTGACAGGACTAGCTCGGTGATTATGGGGAGTACATCTACTTCCAATGGTTTACAGTAGATCACGTTACATTGGGGACAGACAAGGTGGAAGGAAGTGGATTAGATGGGTATATTGTTTTTCACTAGTTTTCTCAACTATCTCCCCGAACTGTAAAACAAGGAATTGCAGATACTGGCTTACAAAACAAGACACAGAGTGCAGGAATAACTCAGCGGGTCAGGCAGCATCCCTGGAGAACATGGATAGGTGATGTGAGAACATGGGGTCGGGGCTTTTCTTCAGACTAATTGCAGAGGGTGAGGAGGAGGTGGTGGGAGAGAAGAAAGCTGAATGAAAGGAGAGGCAGGACAAAGTGTGGCAGGCAATAGGTGAATACAGGCGAGGTGGGGGGGTTGACAGGCAGATGGTGGGGCAATGGCCAGAGATAAAAACACAGGTGTGAGCCAAAAGGATTGAAGAATTGTGAAGTCAAAGGATTGTAGATGGAGCAGGAGGGGTGGGGGGTGGGTGAGTGGGGAAGGGTGCAATTTCAGATGGCGCACAGGGAAATGGGGGTTGTTGGAGGTTAACCAAGTAACCACAAACAACCCTCCCCCCTCCCTTTAGGTGACCCTGTCCCCCTTCTCTTCCTTCTTCTGGCTTCACAGTGTACAACTCCTCAATCCTTTTGTCCCACGCCACCTGCCTTTTCGATCTCTGACCTTTGTCCAACCATTTATTTCCCCCCCCCCCCCGCCCTTGTTCACCTATTACCTGCCACTTTGTCCTGCCCCTCCACTCTTCCAGCTTCTTCCACCCACTTCAATCTGCCTGAGGAAGGATCCCAACCCAAAACATCACCTGTCCATGTTCTCCAGGGATGCTGCCTGACCTGCTGAGTTACCCCAGCACTTTGCGTCTTGCTATCTTCCTGAACTCCTGTTCCAAAGTAGCTTCCTTCATGTATTGTTTTTGCTTTAATTAATTTTGTTTGAATCAAATAAACTTTTTTTTGGTTTTGTAATGAAGTCCCTTTGTTCCAGTCCAGCAACTACATTTCTAGTCATCTGAATGCATATCAAAATAAATTATTTCTACTACTTCCTTTTATTCTGCATTTCCTTCATTTTTGTTGCTTATCACCCTGCTGAACCATCACATTCTCTTTATCAGAGGGTCGATAAGCAACCAGTACTTAATCATTAACATTCATCTACTCCTCCAAATTCTCTTGCCATTTCTTTGGTTACTTCAAGATATTGTCGATCATACTTTCAGCATACTCCACCAATTCTCAGATGATTTTCTTGTCACTGGCAACAAAATCCAACAAAATTAGGATCCTTATCTTTCTCTCCCTCAAATATCAGAGGTGGCTGCAGTTTGTGCCTGACACCCTGCAGTGTAACCTTTCTCAATTTTATCGCAGACTGAAGCGTGTGACCACATCCTCCAGGTTAAATTTCTTCATAAACAATACAAGTCTTCCCATTATTCACTGCAACAAGCAAACAGTGCATGAACTCCAATGTGCATTTAAATTGTTGCAAACCTGTATGCTCTAGTCATAGGACTTATTCAGAGAGGTACACGTCCGATAACATTATCTTTATCAAACAGTTCTGCCTTGGACTGCTTCAAACAATTATCTAAACGTAAAAATATTCTGCACTTTGCATCAAGCGCAGAGTTGCAATGCACTCTAGCCTCTGGTATAAAATATTTTCCGACCATTCATGGCACTTTTGTGGTTATCTATCTTTTCATGTTACAATACAATACAATACAATTTATTGTCATTTGAGCCTCAGTGAGGCTCAAACGAAATTCAGTTTCCACAGCCATACAAACAAAGACAATTTCCTAGACATACACACAATTTAATTCACACAAACATCCATCACAGTGGACCCACTGTGATGGAAGGCAAAGTCTTTTCTCTCCCCTGTTCTCCATGTCTCTCCCGATGTCCAAGCCCCAGGCGGGCGATGATAAGTCCCACGGCCATTTTAGGTCGTGCCGGGCGATTTACGGCCCCGCTCCCGGTCTAAATGTCACAATGTTGGGGCCCCCGGCGGGCGCTGGAATGTCCCACGGCCATGAAGCCGTGCTGGGCGATGTACGACCCCGCTCCAGGTCGTTCCAACCACGCGACACGGGCTGGAGAAGTCGCGTTGCGGGAGCTCCGGGAAGCGGTCTCTCTCTCCACCCGGACCCGCGAGCTCCCGATGTCCCGACAGTCCACCGGACCTGCGGCTGCGGTGCTGGAGCCTCCGAGCCCCAGGAGTCGAGTCGCAGCAGCGAGTCACCACCGCTCCCCACGCTCCGAGGCCGGCCAGCCCCACGATGGTGAGTAGTCCGCAGCTCCGCAGTCACCCGAGCCCCCGGGTCGTTCAGGTTGGAGGTCGCTCCACGGTGCTAGGCCCCAACGACAACGGAGACCCGACAGGGAAAAGGTCGGGTCTCCCGGACAGGGAAGAGATTTTAAACGGTTTCCCCCTCCCCCGCCCCCCACATATACACATTTAAAACTAGTATTAAAAAACACCAACACTACATTTAACTAGACAAAAAATAAAAAAAAGACAGACAGGCTGTAGGGGCCGCTGCAACGGGTGAGTCGCCCGCCCGATTTGTGAGTTACTAGGGTATATTACAAAAAATGTTTCAACCCTATAAAAAGCCCGTAGGCTTACAATTTCACAGATTTGCATGAACTTGCACTGTAATAGCAGCGCATTTGGAAAGCAGTGACAGGATCGGTCGATGTCAGCATGGATTTTTGAAGGGGAAATCATGCTTGACTAATCTTCTGGAATTTTTTTTCAGGATGAAACAAGTAGAATGGATAAGGGAAAGCCAGTGGATGTGGTGTATCTGGACTTTCAAAAAGCCTTTGTCAAGGTTCCACAAGAGATTAGTGTGCAAAATTAGAGCACATTGTATTGGGGGTAGGGCATTGACATGAATAGAGAACTGGTTGGCAAAGAGTGGGAATTAACTGGTCCTTTTCAGAATGGCAGGCAGTGACTAGTGGAGTGCCACAAGGCTCAGTGCTGGGACCCCAGTTATTTACAATATATATTAACGATTTAGACAGGGGAATTAAATGTAACATCTCCAAGTTTGCAGATTACACAAAGCTGGATGGCAGTTTGAGCTGAGAGGAGGATGCTATGAGGCTGCAAGGTGACTTGGACAGGATGGGTGAGTGGGCAGATGCATGGCAGATAGAATAGAATAGATAGAATAGAATGCCATTTATTGTCATTTAAACATACAAGGTTCAAACAAAATTTTGTTCCTGCAATCATAACAGCAAAAAAAACAAAACACACAATTAACACAATTCCACATAAACATCCATCACAGTGAATCTCCAAACACCTCACTGTAATGGAAGGCACAAGTCTTATCTCTTCCCTGTTCTATGTTCTTCATTCTTCTCCTGCAGTCAAGCAGTCAAACTGCTGCATCGAGCTGATCAAGACTCTTGATGTTAGAGCCCCCGGCGGGTGATGGTAAATCCCGCGACTCTTTAAGCTGCACCGGGCGATGTAAGGCCCCGCTCTGGGCCGATAAACCCCTCAAATCGGGCGGGCGAAGTTGCCGTTGCGGGAGCTCCGAAAAGCAGTCTCCCATAAGGGACCCGCAAGCTCCAGATGTTACCATCCACAGGGCCTGCAGCCGAAGCCTCCGAAGTTGGGTCGCAGCTGCGCGCCACCACAGCACTCCACGCACCGAAGTCAGCCAGCTCCGCGATGGTGAGTCCGCAGGCTCTGCAACTGGAGCCTCAGGTTGATTCCGGTTGGAGACCGCCGGCTCCACGATGTTAGGCCCCAACGACAACGGAGACTCGACAGGGAAAAGGTCGTGTTCCGTTCAGGGAAGAGACTAAAAAGTCCCCCCCCCTCCCCATATACATAGCTAAAAATAAAGTAAAACTAAAACCATACAGCTAACAGGATAAAAAGAAAGAAAAGACAGACGGACTGTAGTCAAGCCGCTGCCACACCGAAGATGCAGTATAATGTGGATAAATGTGAGGTTATCCACTTTGGTGGCAAGAACAAGGCAGATTAATATCTGAATGGTGTCTTACTAGGAAAAGAGGAGGTGCAATGAGACCCAAGTGTCCTTGTACATCAGTCACTGAAAGTAAGCATGCAGGTACAGCAGGCAGTGAACAAAGCTAACGGCATATTGGCCTTCATTGCAAGAGGATTTGTTCGGTATTTGGTATTTGATTTGTTTTTGGCGTACAATACCAATGCAGGACGGTTTCATCTGCATTATGCACCTGTTCTGACGATAAATTTTCAGTTGCCAGTAACCGTACAAATTTATCAACAAATTGTGCCACCGCTGCAGCTGTTTTTCACCATACACACACAGTAATGAATCACCATACATACTTTTAAACTTATTTTGCCAACTATGTAAATATTTAGTCATACTCCAGGTTTATTCTTGATGAAATATTTTTGTCTGCTCCATAAGCAACTAACATGATATTCTCATCACTTGCCAGATCGAAGCTTAAAACATTTTATCTCTAACACCATGCTTTCTCCAGTTTTCAGTATTTTTCTGACTTTCATTACCAGCAAAAAAAAATTTGCTCTTTTAAGCCATAAACTGTTGAACCAATACCATAAAACTTGTGCGAAGACAGATGCACTGCAGAAAGCATTCTATTGGATGCATCACAAATTGGTTTGCAAACTGCTCTGCCCAAGACCATTAGAAATTGCAGTTGTGAACACAGCCAAATGCATCTTGCAAACCAGCCTTAATCTCATCAACTCCATCTCTACATTTCACTCTGTCTCAGGAAAGCAATCAGCATAATCATGAAGCACTTACACCCTAGTTGATCATGCTTGTTCTTGCATTCCAAACATATTTAAAAAATGCTCTCAATAATGCACGTTAGTCAGGCGAGGAAGGGCAGCATACTGCATTTGAATTACTGACGCAGATGCATTTGCAATTGAAATTTGAATTTAAACCAGGCATTTTAATGAAGGAATTTAAGGGAACTTTAAATTAGGACAATGTGAATTTAGCAACATTTAAACAACACAATATACATTAAAAAATAACTCATTTTCATTCATTCCGAAGTTGAGGTATCTTGAGCTGAGCTCTCTGAGCAAACAACGGATGCCACATATGGCACATTTGATCTGGAATCTTAATGTTGAAATACAGATATTTCACATTAGAATTCATTTTTAACCACACATAAAGCATCGTTTTCTAAATAGTTTTACAACCTGACAATATACTATATAGTGCCTTGAAGCCCAAGTTACTACTTGGCCCACCGAGAGCGCTAAGAAATAATTCAGATTTTGATTACTTAACCAGAAGAAAATAGTTTGATCTTCAAAGTGAAATACTTCCTTTGCACAAACTTTCTCAGATTGTTTCACTCTCCCATGTCATCTTCAGTGGAGCTCAAATAAGAACTCTGGCAGTGATAATCTCCATTGACTATTAAGGAAATGAAGCTTCAAATACTACAAAAAGATTAGTCATTGTACTCCACAGTGTCTTTTGGTGCGAGTGAATACATAATTTTATTTCCGTGAACAGAGACAAGTGGCAAACATTTTATTAAATCTCAATAAGTCATACACCACAATTAGTGTTTATTGAATCTGAACCTCTATTCAACAAAATAGATTTAATCCCCTCCTGTCCCAAATGAAACAGGAGCACCTTACACCATCTTTGCCTCCCAAGCTCATTTCTTTGACCTGGAGACTTTACCCAACACAGTAACTTTATCTCCATCAGAATTCCAGATTCCCTCCCTCCCCCTGTTTCCTCTCAGTGACCTCTCTTGGCTTTTAAAATGTGAACTCCTGGTGTTTCAATATTTCCCATTTCACTCACTCACTGTAACCTTTCTCCCCTCTTGCCCTAAAATTGCCCGACCAACATCCAACATTATTAATGAATTAAAGGTCAAGGAAGGTGCTGCTGATGTTTGGAGCGGCAACCACTACACTGCATAGGCTAAAAACTGGTTCCCTTGAGATGGCCTCATAAATCCCAATAGAGCATGATCTCACCACTAAACATCAGACCATTGTTTCTTAGACGTTCGATGGTATCTTTTCTCTGGGGATCTTTTCATCACAGCTGCCAAAATTAGTCTTGGAAATGTGCATAGCTCTCTTGAACTGCTTGCTAAGATGATTAACCAAAGTTCACATAGTAAACGTTGTCCTATGGAACCTGTTTTTCCTTTATTTTCGTTGTTGTTTTTGGTTACTCCACCCATATATTCACGGCACTTTTGACATTCTCCACTATATTTTCTATTAATGTTCATTTCTGCAAATAGATTGAATAAATACTAAGTGTGGCATATGATTAACTGAGAACCCAGAAAATGTTTGCCACTTGTCTCAGCTCAAGTAAATAAAACTATGCATTCATTCACAACGAGATATTAGAGTACACCAACTAACCTTTTTGCGGTAATTAAAACTTCAAATTCCTTAATAATCATGTTCCAATCTCTCTTTACATCCAATCCAGACCAGGGCAGCTCAAGTGCCATTTGCTTTTTTCTTGAACAAATCACCTCTGTCTGATTTCACTTTGAACATGCTACTGATTCTCACAGCTATCTCTCCAACACTTCCTCCCACCTCGCTCCCTTAATGGGTGCCTTCCATTGTCTTTGTTTTTCTATCTACGTTGTAAATTTCCTGATGACACTACCTTCCATATCACTGCATCCAATTTGATAGGAACTGCAATCTAATGGCCCTTGCATTTTATTCTCAATCCTCCTCCCACTGCCAGTACCAGAAGACGAATGCTTTTGTCCTTACTTTCAATTCATCTCATCTAATTTGTTGATATAATTGCACACATCTTCTCTTTACCATACGTTTCAACATGCTGAAAAGACATTTACCTCCGGTACCTTAATTTGCACTTCCAAGTCCAACAATACTCACTTCCTGTCCCACATTAACTTATCTTGCATCTGTGAGAGATACAACACTCATCTCCTCTCGTCCTGCTATCGACTGTCCAAAACAGAATGTTCAGATGAATCAACCATTTTCTTGCACTTTTCCCAATTTAGTACATTATGTTGCTGCTTATAATGTACATACACGCTTCAGTCACGGGGAAACCAAATGCAGATCAGATAACTACTTTGTAGAACATGAAAAAAAACCCTATAGATAGCAAAAATTTGAAATAACAGCAACAAATGCTGGAAACGCTTAGCAGGCAAGGCAGCATCTTTGTAAAACATGAACCAGAACTACCTTGCCTTCCTGTCATGTTATTTCTCCGTCTCATGATGCATCCGACCTCTTGACTTCTACACTTTTCCCATAAAGTTTAAAAAATAATACATTATCCAAATAACCATACCATTGAAAAGAACATAAGAAACGGGAGAGGCCATTTCCCCCTGAGTATCTGCTCCATTGTTCGGTTATCATGGCTGAACTTCCACTCAAGCACCCCTTTCTTACACTAACCCTCCTTTCTCTTGACTTCTCTTACTAACAAAAAATCTTTTGATCCATCAGCCAAGTGAACCGTTGTTTTATTTCCCCTCTATTGGTACACAAACAGGCCTCTGCATAGTATTATCCCGCCGGGGTCTGAAGGGGCTGTCCCACTGCGGCGACCTAATTGGCGAGTTTAGAAGAATTTGAAAAAATGTCACGTTGAAGACCACCTTCGACTATGTAGAAGACCTCCTTTGACTATGTTGAAGATTAACTTCGGGAAAATTGGGCACCGAATAGTGGAGAGTGAAGACGACCTCCTTCGATCTCCTTCGACTATGTTGAAGACTATCTATGACTACCTTTGACTACCTTCGATTACCTTCGACTACCCTCGAATAACTACGAATAACATGCCGACCTACTACGACCTACTTCGACTAAACCTACGAGTAAAAAAAGCATAGATTTTTTCCAATGGCAACCTTTTTTAACTCACGGGTATTTTTCAACATGTTGATAAATACGCCGTGACCTATCTGAGGCCTTGAGTACGCGGGGACTACTCTCGAACATGAAGGAGAGTCACAAAGACCTCCTAGGACCTTGTGTCGACCATGCTGCGAGTACGAGTCGAGGGCAAACTCGTCAGAACTTGCGGATTAGGTCGCCGCAGTGGGACAGCCCCTTAAATTAGCATAGCAAGACATTTCTGATTTCCTTCTCAAATCCTCTTGCCATAGAGGCCAACATATAATTTGCCTTCATATATGCTTTGTACACATTCAGGTTAACTTTCAGTGATTTGTGTACACTGCACACCAACTCCATTGAATTTCTCATAATTCAAAAATATTTATTTCAATTTTTTTTCTACCAGGTGAGCTTGCATCATTCAATCTGTAACAACTTTATCCATTTACTCAGACCATTTTTGTCCTTTTATCCTCAAACCTCCCTACATTCTCCCTCATAGTCCAAGGGATATGAGGAAAAAGCAGGAATGGGGTACTGATTTTAGATGATCAGCCATGATCATATATTGAATGGCAGTGCTGGCTCGAACGGATGAATGGCCTACTTCTGCACCTATTTTTCAATGTTTCCATTCCACTTAGCTTTGCATTGTCAGCAAAACTAGATATATAACACAACATTCTTTCAGTTAAATCGCTGGCACTTACCCATGCACGGGGTACCCTACTGGTCATAATCTCTCAATCTGAAAATGACTATTTTATTCCATTCTATCTATATTACCTCAATGCAGTTTGCTCTGATATTATTTAATAACATCTTCAGTGGCACCTTAAGAGGACATGAAAGTTACAATACTGGTTTCCCCTTATCTATTCAGAAACTGCAAAAAATTACAAAAAGATTTGTCAAATAGAATTTCCCGTTTATCCATCCACAATGGATTCTGCACAATCCTAGGGGCCACAGTTTAAGAATAAGGAGTAAGCCATTTAGAACGGAGACGAGGTAACACTTTTTCTCACAGAGAGTGGTGAGTCTGTGGAATTATCTGCCTCGGAGGACGGTGGAGGCAGGGTCTCTGGATGCTTTCAAGAGAGAGCTAGATAGGGCTCTTAAAAATAGCAGAGTCAGGGGATATGGGGAGAAGGCATGAACAGGGTACTGATTGGGGGTGATCACCCATGATCACATTGAATGGCGGTGCTGGCTCGAAGGGCCAAATGGCCTACTCCTGCACCTATTGTCTATTTATTTTTTATTTTTCAAGTGCCCAGTATCAGTTCATTAATAATAGATTTCAATATTAAATTTAACATTTTTGGATAATCATTTCTGAAATTTTATTTCAGATTTTCACCATTCATTTCACATTATTTTGCTAATTCCTGATAATTATTCAACATCAACACTTCTGACTTTAATCACTCCTGCTTTCCACCCTATCAGACTTTATGTTTGCTTGTCCTCTGTATCTTATGAATGGATTCCTCCAAATTGTCACAATTCTAATGAAAAGTTATCTCTCCATAAATGTGTCTAGTATGCTGAACCTTCCTGGGATTTCTTGTTTGTTTTAACAATGCACAAGGGATGCATAAGGAATGTGACCTGTTTTCTACATTACTATTTGACTGTATTTTTTTTTTGAGGGGAGGGAGTGGCAGGAAGTAAGGTCTGAACTGTAAGATGATTTGGTTTGAATGGTTAAATACTGATTGCAGTATTTTGAACAATGCTCCAACCTACACAAAGTTAGAAACCATGATTTCTAACTTCATATAATGACTGTATCCAAGGAGAAAGAAACAATGTTAAAACAATTATTAACAACACAAATTCTAAACAGACATTTAGTGGAAAAAAAACCCTTGAATAATCCTGATCAGATATATCTTAGGACAATTGGCACAGCGGTAGAGCTGCTGTCTTACAGCGCCAGAGACCCGGGCTCAATTCTGCTTTAGGTTTGGAGATACAGCATGGGAACAGGCCCTTTGCCCAGTGAGTCTGCGCCGACCAGCAATCATCCATACACTAGTTCTATCTTACACACGAAGGGCAATTTACAGATGCCAATTAACCTACAAACCTGCACGTCTTTGGAACTTGGGAGGAAACCGGAGCACCCAGAGGAAGCCCACACGGTCACAGGAAGAACGTCCAAACAGACAGCACCCATAGTCAGGATTGAACCCAATTCTCTGCCGCAGTAAGGCAGCAGCTCTCCTGTTGCACCACCTTGAACAGGGTGCTGTCCGTATGGAGTTTATATGTTCTCCCTGTGACAAAGTGGGTTTTCACTGGGTGCTATTCAAAAATGTGTAGGTTTATAGGTTAATTGACATCTGTAAATTGCCCCGTGCATAGGACGCGAAAGTGTGATAACATGGAACTAGTGTACAGGTTATTGTGGTTCGGCACTGACTGAATGGACCGACAGGGCCTGTTTCCACGCCGTATCTCGAGACTAAACAAAACACTGTGGGAAGCTAGAAACAACATGGCAGGTACCCTGGCCTAGATCTATTAATCATCATTAGACGAGGTGCTGGAAGTGGAGGGTGGTCAATCGTGTGCCTCTATTTAAGAAGGGCCTCAACGAAAAGTCTGGGAACTATAGACCAATGAGCCTAACATGTGTGGAAGGTAGACTACTGGAGAGGATTCTGAGGGACAAGATATCTATGCATTTGAATAGACGGGGGCTGATTCGGGATACTTAGCATGGTTTTGTACGTGGGAGATTGAGTCTTCCGATTCTGACCGAGTAAGCAAAAAGGTTGAAAAGTACATAGCAATAATGTTGTCTATATAGATTTCAACAAATCATTTGTTAAGGTTCCACATGGTAGGCTGCTCTAGAAGTTTAATGATCGTAAGAGATTCAGTGTGTTAGCTGTTTGGATCAAGAATTGGCTTTGTGGAAGGAAGAAGAAGGTGATTGTGGAAGGAAAGAACTGCAGATACTGGTTTAAATCGAAGGTAGACACAAAGTGCTGGAATAACTCAGTGGGATAGGCAGCATCTCTGGAGAAGGAATGGGTGACGTTTTGGTTCGAGACCCTTCTTCAGACCTGTGGAAGGTTGTTTTTTGGACCGGAGGCCTGTGACTAGTGATGTGCCTCAAGGATTGCTGCTGAACCCATTGCTGTTTGTGATTTATATGATTTGGATGAGAATGTACAATGCACGGTTAACAACTTTGCAAATGACACTAAAGTGGGTAGTATAGATAGTGAAGATGGTTATCTCAAAATTATAACAGGATCTTGATCAGTTGGACAAGTGAACTGAGGAATGGTTGATGGAGTTTAATGCAGATAAGTGCAAGGTGCTGCATTTTGGAAAGTTAATCCGTGCTTTCAGTGCTACAGTGAATGGTATGGCCCGAGGAGTGTTGTGAAGTAGAGGGATGTGGGAGCGGAGGTATAGTTCTTTGAAAGTGGCGGCACAGGTAGAGTGGTCAAGAAGGTTTTCGGTACATTGACCTTCATTATTCAGTGCAGAGGTTAGGATGTTTTGTTACAGCTGTAAAATACACTGGTGAGGCTGCATTTGGAGTATGGTGTTCAATTTTGGTCACGCTGCTATAGGAAGGATGTTGTTAAGCTGGAAAGAGTGCAGTGAAGATTTACAAAGATATTGCCAGGACGAGGGCCTGAGCTATAGGGAGAGTTTGAGCAGGCTAGGACTTTATTCTTTAGTGCGCAGGAGGATGAGGGGTGATCTTATAGAGGTGTATAAGATCATGAGGGGAATAGATTGAATGTAGTCTTTTTACCCAGAGCCTGGGAATCAAGAACCAGAGGACGTAGGTTTAAAGTGACAGGGGAAAGATTTAACAGGAACCTGAGGGACAACTTTTTTCCCAAAGAGGATGGTGGAATGAGCTGCCAGAGTAGTAGTTGAAGCAGGTACCATAACAACATTTAAATGAGATTAGAACAGGTGTATGGATAGGAAAGGTTTAGAAGGATATAGGAGGTGGGAATGGGGCCTTGGTCGGCATGGACAAGTTAGACCGAAGGGCCTGTTTCTGTGCTGTATGACTGTGATTCTAATCACAGTTCCAAGCTTTGGTTGTAACAGCTTTTCTGCCACTCTGCAATCATTGATTCAGTAGCAAAGGTGTAATGAGGGAGTGGAAAACAGAGATAGTCAAGTGTGAATAATTGTCATATGTACTGAAACGGAATAATTAAATTCTTACTTGCAGCAGCATAACAGGCCTGTAAACAATGTACTCAATATAAAACAAATGACAAAAATTAAATAAGTAAAAAAACATATTAAGTCAAAACAAAAACCCAAAGTGCTGAGTGCAACCAAGACATTCATAGTTTAATGGCGTTTGTAATGTAGAATAGACTGATGGTTGGTGGGAAGAAGCTGTTTCTGAATATGGAGTTCAGGAAGTTGCTCATTTCTCTTATTTTTCTAGCAGATTGATTTTTTTAATTGATTTTCTTCAACAATGGTCTGTTTTAGTGGGGGGGATATCAGTAAATGTGCTATTCAGGCAGCCGGAGCGAGCTCAGTGCAGACAAAATGATGCAATGTCATGAGTTTTGCAGTTTGTGCAAACACACAAAGTAAACCATGAAAATATACAAAGTCCTGAAGCAACTCAGCGGGTCAGGCAGCATCTGTGGAGAACATTGATAGGAGACGTTTCAGGTTGAGGCCCTACTTGCGACTGATTATAGAAGAGTCGTGGGGAAAAAATTGGAAAAGAGCTGCGGATGGGACAAAGCCAGGCAAATGATTGATGGATGCAGGCTTCACAAGTCCACAACTTATCGGAGTAGAATTAGGCCATTCGGTTCATCGAGTCCACTCCGCCATTCAATCATGGCTGATCTCCGCCTCCTAATCCCATTTTCCTGCCATCTCCCCATTACCCTTAACACCCATTCTATTCAAGAATCTGTCTATCTCTGCCTTGTATATATCCACTGACTTGGCTTCCACAGCACTCTGTGGCAATGAGTTCCACAGATGAACTACCCTCTGAAACAATGTATATTTTGACCACGATTTACACTTATATTGCCAGTTGTGGTCAAGGAAGAAACTCTGGGTGCTTATGTCTTGTTTTGGCTCCCATGAGCATTAAAAGGTCTTGATATTAGACGCATCTAATATTTAAAGGTTCTCAGTTACCACAAAAGGGCAAGATAATCTAATGGCTTCACAGTGCTAAACAATTTTATAGGATAAAAACAGACAACAAAATCTTACATTTGCAAAGTCCTTGAATTAATTATTTTGCAAGTGTCATCAGTCAAAAACATTTGATACCGAGCGAAAGAAAGCAGTATTGCATACTACCAACCCGAGCAAAATAAGGAGGTTTTAAAGAACATGTCCAAAAAGAGCAGGTTGAAGCAGGAGGAAATCTTGGAACCTCTAAAACTTTGGGCTTTACAAGTTGAGGGCATCCACATTGACTATGGTGCAAAAACAGAATAGAACAAGATTCCAAAACTAGCATGCAGATTTCAGAAAGGGTTCATTAATTATTCAAGAATTGGCCCACTTCCAATTTAAACATCCCCCGTGACCAATTCTCCACAACATAACTTTGTAACCAAGAACTTTGTCTGAAGAAGAGGTTCGCCCTACTGCAGCTCAATGTTGAAGGCCTTACCACCGCCAAGCTCAACGTCATCGAACAGATTGCCATCAAAAACAAGGTGACTATAGTTCTACTGCAGGAGACTCACATCGAAAACAAGAACTTCCTGGGTATACCCTGGCCGGTCACACCGCCGACAAACATCATGGCATAGCTACGTTCGTTCATAACGAATAGAAACATAGAAAATAGGTGCAGGAGGAGGCCATTCGTTCCTTCGAGTCAGCACCGCCATTCATTGTGATCTTGTGATCGTCCCCTATCAATAATCCGTGCCTGCCTTCTCTCCATATCCCTTGACTCCACTAGCCCCTAGAGCTCTATCTAACTCTCTCTTAAATCCATCCAGTGACTTGTCCTCCACTGCCCTCTGTGGCAGGGAATTCCATAAATTCACAACTCTCTGGGTGAAAAAGTTTTTTCTCACCTCAGTCTTAAATGACCTCCCCTTTATTCTAAGACTGTGGCCCCTGGTTCTGGACTTGCCCAACATTGGGCACATTTTTCCTGCATCTAGCTTGTCCAGTCCTTTTTATAATTGTATATGTTTCTATAAGATTCCCGCATCATCCTTCTAAACTCCAGTGAATACAAGCCTAGTCTTTTCAATCTTTCCTCATATGACCGTCCCGCCATCCCAGGGATCGATCTCGTGAACCTACGCTGCACTGCCTCAATCACAAGGATGTCCTTCCTCAAATTAGGAGACCAAAACTGTACACAATACTCCAGATGTGGTCTCACTAGAGCCCTATACAACTGCAGAAGAACCTCTTACTCCTATACTGAAATCCTCTTGTTATGAAGGCCAACATTCCATTAGCTTTCTTTACTGCCTGCTGTACCTGTAAGCCAACTTTCAGTGACCGGTGTACAAGGACACCCAGGTCTATCCCTAACCCTAACCTAACCCTATTGAGATAATAATCTGCCTCCTTGTTTTTGCAGCCAAAGTGGATAACCTCACATTTATCTATATTATACTGCATCTGCCACGCATCTGCCCACTCACTCAACCTGTCCAAGTCACCCTGCAACCTCCTAACATCCTCTTCACAGTTCACACTGCCCCCCAGCTTTGTGTCATTCGCAAACTTGCTAGTGTTGCTCCTAATTCCCTCTTCCAAATCATTAATATATATGGTAAACAGTTGCGGCCCCAACACCGAGCCTTGCGGAACTCCACTAGCCACTGCCTGCCATTCTGAAAAGGACCCGTTCACTCCTATTCTTTGCTTCCGGTCTGCCAACCAATTTTCTATCCATGTCAACACCCTACCCCCAATACCATGTGCTCTAATTTTAGTCACCAGTCTCCCGTGCGGGACCTTATCAAAGGCTTTCTGAAAGTCTAGATACACTACATCCACTGACACCCCTTCATCAATTTTACTTGTCAAATCCTCAAAAAATTCCAGAAGATTAGTCAAGCATGATTTCCCTTTCATAAATCCATGTTGACTTGGACTAATCCTTTTACTGCTATCCAAATGCCCCATTATTACCTCTTTAATAATTGACTCCAGCATCTTTCCCACCATCGAAGTCAGGCTAACTGGCCTGTAATTCCCCGTTTTCTCTCTCGATCCTTTCTTGAAAAGTGGGATAACATTACCTGTCCTCCAATCCACAGGAACTGATCCTGAATCTATTGAACATTGGAAAATGATCACCAATGCGTCCACTATTTCTAGAGCCACCTCCCTGAGGACCCTGGGATGCAGACCATCAGGTCCAGGGGATTTATCATCCTTCAGTCCTATTAGCCTACCCAATACTATTTCTCGCCTAATGAAAATGTCTTTCAGTTCCTCTACCCCCTTAGATCCTCTGTCCTCCAGTACATCTGGGAGATTGTTTGCGTCTTCCTTAGTGAAGACAGATTCGAAGTACCTATTCAACTCTTCTGCCATTTCCTTGTTGCCCATAATAATTTCACCCGTGTCTGCCTTCAAGGGACCCACATTTGACTTTGCTACTCTTTTTCCCTTAACATATCTAAAGAAGCTTTTACTGTCCTTCTTTAGATATGTCCTTCTACATCAACCGACTCCAACTGGTCCAGAACGCAGCCGCCCGACTCATCACCCATACCAAATCCTGGCATCACATCACTCCAGTCCTCAAACAACTTCACTGGCTTCCCATCTCCCACCGGATCACCTACAAAATCCTGATCCTCACCTACAAAGCCCTCCACCATCTGGCCCCCCCATATCTCATTGACCTCCTCTCTCCCTACCAACCCTCACGGTCCCTCAGATCCACATCAGCCGGTCTCCTCTCCATCCACGTCCAACCTCCGCAGTTTTGGGGACAGAGCCTTCTCCAGGGCAGCTCCCAGGCTCTGGAACTCCCTCCCCCAACTGATCCGAAATTCCGTGTCCCTCACCATCTTCCAGTCCCGCCTCAAGACCCATCTCTTCACCTCTGCCTATCCTTAGCCCCACGTCCCCGTCCCTTTTCATCTGTGCATTAATTGCCTCATACTGTGTTTTGTATTGAATTCTGTCTTTACTTTGTGTACTAGTCATGTCTCTACTATTTATTTCATTCCCCTTACATGTTTTTCCTCTACCTGCTCAATTTTTGTAAGGTGTCCTTGAGACTCTTGAAAGGCGCCCATAAATAAAATTTATTATTATTTATTATTATTCTTTATATTCCTGGCCAGCTTCCCTTCGTACTTCATCTTTTCAGCCCGTATTGCGCGTTTTGTTTCCTTCTGTTGTCCTATGAAAGTTTCCCAATCCTCTGGCTTCCGGCTACTCTTTGCTGTGTTATACATCTTTTCTTTTAGTTTTATTCTATCCCTAACTTCTCTTGTCAGCCACAGTTGCCTCCTACTCCCTTTAGAATCTTTCTTCCTTTTTGGAATGAAATGATCCTGCGCCTTCCGGATTATGCTCAGAAATTCCTGCCATTACTGTTCCACTGTCATTCCTGCTAGGATCCCTTTCCTGTCTACCTTGGCCAGCTCCCCTCTCATGTCTTCATAGTCCCCTTTGTTCAACTGCATCACTGAGACTTCCGATTTAACCTTCTCCTTCTCAGACCCTGATCAGACACGGCCTGGTCAGCCATAGCACAGTCTGCAGAGGATGCCGAGGGAGAATGGATCACAACCAAAGTGCAAGACACTACCATCGTCAACATTTACAAGCCGCCTCCGAGCAGGTTGGTCCCAACATCTCTGCCAGATGTCCCAGCTCCTGCCGTGTATGCTGGTGACTTCAACAGCCATCATACAGACTGGGCATACAGCAGCTCCAACGCTGATGGTGACTTCCTGGCAGAATGGGCCTTGACCGCCGATGCAACACTCCTATACGACCCAAAGGAGCCACGCACTTTCTACTTTGCACCCTGGAACAGCACCACCAACCCGGACCTGGCCTTTGCAAATTGTCGCAACAACGAACCGCTCCTAGTAAGATGCATCCTGGACAGGTTTTCCCGGTCACACCATCGACCATCGCTCATAACCATGCCATCTCTGGTACAGCCCGTGGAAGGGAAAGACGTCAAGAGGTGGAACTTCTGGAAAGCAAACTGGGTAGGCTTCACACAACAAGTGAATAAGGCAGCCGTTGGCCTCCTACACCCACACCCCACCAACCTGAACAACGCCTACGACTCGTACTGCAAAATGCTGCTGGCCGCCACCAAGAAGAACATCCCCCACGGTGTACGTAAAGCCTATGTTCCCTGCTGGGATGACGAATGTGAAGATCTACTTCGCGTCCACACAGAATCACAAACCAGCGAGGACAGGGACAAAGCAGCGAACGACCTAATCTGCAACTAAATGAGAAACGCAGGCAAAGGTGGACGGAGACAGTGGAATCAATTGATTTCACACACTCCAACCGTCAGGCGATGCAGACCATGAATAACCTGATGGGCAGGTCGACAACCCCAGCACAGTGTTCCATCACTGCAAATTCCATCGCGTCGCTACTGCTGAGCAATGGCCGCTTCCCCAACACAGACAAGGACTTCACCAGAACAACATCGGCGAGAGTCCACGAGCTACACAGGGCCCCGAGCTGCAACTCCAACCTATCCCACGATTTCACAACACAAATCGAGCAGGCCATCCGACGGCTGAAAACCGGCTAAGGCACCAGGCACTGACGGCATCCACCCGGAATACATAAAACACCAAGGCATGAAGGCAATTGACTGGCTGTGCTCTATCCTCGCCACGTGTTTCCGCTGCCTGAAGCAGCCAAAGATCTGGTGCCGTGCCAAGGTGATTGCTCTGCCGAAGCCAAACAAACCTAGTGATGACCCCAAGGGATACCGACCCATCTCACTGCTGTGTGTTCCATACAAGCTCCTGGAACGTCTCCTCCACACACATCTCAATCCAGTGATCGACCCCTAGCTGCCTAAAGAACAGGCTGGCTTCCGAAGCGGTAGGTCAACGGTGGACCAGGTGACCCTCCTATGCCAAGACATAGAGGACAGCTTCCAGGCAGGGGAGAAGGCTGGCACTGTCTTCTTGGACCTCACAGCTGCATATGATACTGCGTGGACTACACATGAAGCTTCTGGAAACCATCCCAGACAAGCACATGGTGAGCTTCATCATGGAGATGCTGAGCAACCGCAGCTTCAGGCTATACACCAGCCACGGGCAATAGAGCAGGGTGAGGAAACTTAAGAACGGTGTCCCTCAGGGCTCAGTGCTGGCACCAATGCTGTTCAACATCTACATTCATGACCTGCCTGCAACCCAGTCAAAGAAGTATGGCTATGCTGATGACCTGGCCATCCTACTCAGTAAGCCATCCTGGGAAGCAGCAGACGAGGGCCTCTCAAGGACATGAACATCCTGTCTTCATACCTGAGGAACTGGCACCTTAAGCTCAGCATGGGCAAGACAACATCTTCAATGTTCCACCTCAACAACAGGGAAGGGACCCGCGAGATGAACGTCATGGTGGATAACGCCCGGTTACGGTCCCACCTTGTCACCATGTACCTCGGTGTGAAGCTCGACAGAAAGTTGTCATTCAAACAACACCCGGAAGGTGACAAGGCAAAGACAAGCGCCCGTGCTGCACTGATACGCCGCCTAGCCGGCACCACATGGGGAGCCACGACAAAGACACTGCGCATGTCCACAGTGGCCCTGGTGTTCTCAGCCGCCGAGTACTGCGTCCCGGTCTGGTGCCGTAGCCCTGACGCCAAGAAGCTGGATGCTGCCCTCAACAGCTCCCTGCGGACTGTCTCCGGGTGCCTACGAGCCACCCCAGTAAACCAACTGCCCGTCCTCGCTGGCATCGCCCCAGCCAACATCAGACGAGAAGCAGTCACGCTGGCCCTCTCTCGAAAGGCACAGACCAGTGAATCCCACCTCCTCCATCAGATCGTCACAGAGACACCACGACGAGTGCGCCTCAAGTCATGGCACCCCTTTGCCATGCAAGCCCAAGAGCTGCTCTTCACAACACCGGCTGAACTAGTCGCGGCCTCATTATGGTCGCCGAGAATTTTTCAACTTGTTGAACAATTAGTGGCTACTGGAACGAAGTTGCCATAGAGAGTAGCGAGAATTCCCGAGCCATAGGTGGGTTGCAAGGAGGTCCTAATGGGTTGCCAGGAGGTCAAAGGTTCTCTTAGGTTCTCGTAGGTTGTAGCCGGTGCTGACTGGTGAATTTCATTGGCTCATTGGGAAAAAAAAACGTAAGCAGTAGTTTTCAGAACCAAGGATAACCGACCGGTAATGTTAAATGTGTGCCGAACTTCACAGCTGTGTATCTCTGGCTTATTAAAAGTTGTCTGGCTTCTTAAAAGCTGTCTCCATTCCTTCTCCCCCGTTCTCCCCATCTCTTTTAAAGGACTTACTGCTAGCCGTCTTAATTACAGCGCCAACCTTCCTGTTCATTGCGGTGTCTGTATCACCTTGGCTTTGCGCCGTGTGAATTTCAGACAGTGCTCCGCCCCGCTTGCCCTGGTCCCCTGTGTGTTTGTCTGCGTCTGTGCGTGTTCCACTCTGACAGTCGCCGTTCCAGTTCCCGGTTTTTCAGGCGAAATCGCCTAAGTCGGACAGGCCCATTAGGTTCAGAATTACATGCAATGCTCCAGGTGTGAACTCAACAGTACTCCGTGCACTTGTAACAACATTTCTGCATTTTAAACTTATGGTGATAAAATCAGTTTTAAGTTGTAGTAGCATGAAATGATGAATATTCATATTAAATCACCAATGAAATGCCAGCAGTGGGTCATGCGGAGTCAAATCCAGTAAACTTAGTCCATGATATGGGAAACATCTCCCTTGTCTTTACACAGTGAGCTATATTTGGGAGGTACACAAAAATGCTGGAGAAACTCAGCGGGTGCAGCAGCATCTATGGAGCGAAGGAAATATTTTTTGTTCGATGTGAGGTCCTGCTGGTGCCGTCGCATCGCGAGTTCGATGTGAGGTCCTGCTGGTGCCGGCGTGGCCTCGAGCTATATTTGGGCTTGGACACTTCACAGAGTGCAGAGTTCACCATCTCAAATACAACTTACAGTGTTGACCAGTAGTAACTTAGTAACCAGATTGTTGATACTGCAGAAATGCAACTCAATTAAGATGTGTAGGCCTGCCAAAAATAAAATGCACTTAAAAAAAGTTGTATTATATAGGTGACAATTACCTCTTGTTATATGTCTATTAAAAACTATGTGGTATCAAATAGCCAATGATTAAGTTAAACCAGAGAGTATAATTTCAGAGGAAAGGGGTAAACATCTCAATTGCAATTTTAAAACGGGCCCAATCAACATTACAAATAAAACAATCTGTTTCTAATTGACAAATTAGATATATTAAAATTAATACTTTCTGCAGAGCACTGAATTGCCAAATTAAGAATGATTTTTTTTTCTTGAGCAGCAAATGTGGCTGTAAATGCAGGATGAGTGGAAGACATTTGATTGAAGATGTTATTACGTTATCCCCCAACTTCGTCTTTGCTTCAGAAACAAGCCACAACCTGTTCAGCCTTCCCCATTTTAACATAATCCATCATTTCACACTTAAAAATATGGAAATTCACCTTCTATTTACACATTAATTCTACAATTTTGATGGAATCCTGCTTAAATTCTATCAAAGGTTGCAAGCATAACTGGTCAGACAAGCACATATTATCAATTGCTAATTATTCCTGCAAATGTTGTGGTGAGATTGTGTCCTGGATCACTATGGCTCACGCAGTACAGGGCTTACACATTGCTACTGTTTACTGAATTTACGTATTTTCACAAAACGACAAGAAAGAATCATATTTCCAAGAATCTAAATGACGTAGATAGGATCTTGCTGGTGTTTAGAAGTACCTGTCCTGTTCTTCATAAATCATCAAGGTCACAGGTTTGGAAGATGCTGCCAAGCATGCTTCAGCAAGATTCAGATGCTGTGAAGCATGCTTCAGTCCCCCCCCCCCCCCCACCTTCTCCAATCTTACTTCCTGCAAGGGCTTCATTCTATTCCCCCACCCTCTCACACTTTACAGTTTCTGTTCTACCAATGACACTTTCCACAAGAATGCTTCCGAGATGTGTTTTATTAACTCTGACTTCCCCTCCGTCATACCTGACAGCTCTGGGGCTGGTGTGTGTGACAGGCACCTGTGTCTAGCACACAAGAGTAACCATGCATTTTCATATGTGTCTTTTTACAATACTGCTCACAAAAATGGGACAAAGGGGGTCAAATTTCAAATTCCTTCAAAAAAGTTGACAAGCACTTTATTGGGTTCATGACTAACATAGTATCAACAAAAAATAAGAAAAAATTAGCATATTGATGGCAAGTTTCCAAAAATGGCATCAGAATACAGCAATGTTACAAAATTTTGAGATTTTAAAAATCAAGCCTGCAATTTTCCCATCAGATAAAGCATAAAAAGAAGTTTAATTTGACACCCAATTCACTTTCATATCTTCAGCATTAAAAAAGTTATGGCCATTTTCATACTCTGAAATTAGCATCTTGTTCCCAATTGCTTTTCCATTGACTTAACTCAAAAGCTGCGATCAAGGACAGTCAAAAGCCCATAACTTTCTTAAAATTTAAGAAAACTAAATGAAATTTTCAGTTATTATAGATTGAAGCATTCTGAAACAAATATGAAACAATCTTACTTGGATGACCTGAAATTGAAGCATATACTTAGTTAGATACCTAATTGTAGCTAATTACAAAATTCTATTACTAGATCTAAACATCTATCCATTTCTTAAGAAAAGGTTAACATTTTTAAATAGCCTAAGTGTCCTAATAACATTCACACAAGAATTCACAATATAACATGATTTTTAAATCTCATTGTCATGAATTTATAGGCCAAATGGAAGGAATTAAGTGTTTAATTCCCGTAAATTAATGGCCATTTTAATCATCTTGCGAGTTAGATTTTGTGGAACGCGATCGATTGGAACGTTACGGTTTACGGTGAATTTAAACTCCATATCGGCAGAAAAAACACTGCCGGTTCGTATATTTACCAGACGTACTTTGCGGTGGACACTCAAAGGTTTGGTGTCCCAGAAAACAAATGTTACATTATTAGCGAAAATCAAACATTTTCACCAATGTGATCTAAATGGTATATTACCTTATGGATTTGAGCTACATCGAGGGCCGATGAATCGTCAGAAGGTTTGATTTGGGATGAATTTTTAGTAAGTAAAATGTCTCCACAACGGTTGTTGTGGAGTTTCCGGAAGTTGACACAAAGGAATGATGTTAGCGACTTAGTCCGTACGAAAGGCAAACAAGAGACAGTGTTGCCAAATTGAAGATTGGCTCAGTTTCTTAGTTTTGATAACCAATTTATGTCCAACATTTATTTTTTTTAATTGATTTTTAAAAAGTGGGAAATATATTATAAAAAGTCGTTGCGTTTTTGACACCACAATGTTTTTGATATTACATTGGAAAATAAGAAAAAATAATTAACGCCCAAAAATCGCTACTACCATAGTTGAAAAGCATTAGAGGTTTGGAGCCTCAGTGGTTTAACTTATGGAGGTACCGACCCCGATAACGGTCGTTGCGACAATGGACACCAAGCACAACGACCGTTACGGGATCTCCCCCACCTTCTCCAATCTTACTTCCTGCAAGGGCTTCATTCTATTCCCCCACCCTCTCACACTTTACAGTTTCTGTTCTACCAATGACACTTTCCACAAGAATGCTTCCGAGATGTGTTTTATTAACTCTGACTTCCCCTCCGTCATACCTGACAGCTCTGGGGCTGGTGTGTGTGACAGGCACCTGTGTCTAGCACACAAGAGTAACCATGCATTTTCATATGTGTCTTTTTACAATACTGCTCACAAAAATGTGACAAAGGGGGTCAAATTTCAAATTCCTTCAAAAAAGTTGACAAGCACTTTATTGGGTTCATGACTAACATAGTATCAACAAAAAATAAGAAAAAATTAGCATATTGATGGCAAGTTTCCAAAAATGGCATCAGAATACAGCAATGTTACAACATTTTGAGATTTTAAAAATCAAGCCTGCAATTTTTCCCATCAGATAAAGCATAAAAAGAAGTTTAATTTGACACCCAATTCACTTTCATATCTTCAGCATTAAAAAAGTTATGGCCATTTTCATACTCTGAAATTAGCATCTTGTTCCCAATTGCTTTTCCATTGACTTAACTCAAAAGCTGCGATCAAGGACAGTCAAAAGCCCATAACTTTCTTAAAATTTATGAAAACTAAATGAAATTTTCAGTTATTATAGATTGAAGCATTCTGAAACAAATATGAAACAATCTTACTTGGATGACCTGAAATTGAAGCATATACTTAGTTAGATACCTAATTGTAGCTAATTACAAAATTCTATTACTAGATCTAAACATCTATCCATTTCTTAAGAAAAGGTTAACATTTTTAAATAGCCTAAGTGTCCTAATAACATTCACACAAGAATTCACAATATAACATGATTTTTAAATCTCATTGTCATGAATTTATAGGCCAAATGGAAGGAATTAAGTGTTTAATTCCCGTAAATTAATGGCCATTTTAATCATCTTGCGAGTTAGATTTTGTGGAACGCGATCGATTGGAACGTTGCGGTTTACGGTGAATTTAAACCCCATATCGGCAGAAAAAACACTGCCGGTTCGTATATTTACCAGACGTACTTTGCGGTGGACACTCAAAGGTTTGGTGTCCCAGAAAACAAATGTTACATTATTAGCGAAAATCAAACATTTTCACCAATGTGATCTAAATGGTATATTACCTTATGGATTTGAGCTACATCGAGGGCCGATGAATCGTCAGAAGGTTTGATTTGGGATGAATTTTTAGTAAGTAAAATGTCTCCACAACGGTTGTTGTGGAGTTTCCGGAAGTTGACACAAAGGAATGATGTTAGCGACTTAGTCCGTACGAAAGGCAAACAAGAGACAGTGTTGACAAATTGAAGATTGGCTCAGTTTCTTAGTTTTGATAACCAATTTATGTCCAACATTTATTTTTTTTAATTGATTTTTAAAAAGTGGGAAATATATTATAAAAAGTCGTTGCGTTTTTGACACCACAATGTTTTTGATATTACATTGGAAAATAAGAAAAAATAATTAACGCCCAAAAATCGCTACTACCATAGTTGAAAAGCATTAGAGGTTTGGAGCCTCCGTGGTTTAACTTATGGAGGTACCGACCCCGATAACGGTCGTTGCGACAATGGACACCAAGCACAACGACCGTTACGGGATCTTTGCTAGGCGGAATATCAGATATGTTACTGTATTTTTTTCTGGTATTGATTAAGATATTTCCCTAGATCACTATCAAAACATGAGGGGCCATATGAAGTTTATTTATGAATTAAATATTCATGACTAAATGTGGCAGAGTTTTTAATGTCACATTTTTGGTGTGCAAAATGGTGGTAAAACGATGAAAACATTTTTTGACTTTCGTTCTTGAAGTTAGCTAATTTATATGTTATTTGTACGGTTTCACTTGATGGGTAGATTTTTGTTAAGAACAGTGTAATGGTGTAAAACCTGGAAAATAATCTTGTTCTTCAAAATCTCTCCAGTATGGTAAAATGACTCGTATTACATTCATTTACACTCAAATCTCAGTTTGACCCGTCATTCGCATCTCACATTATGCAATGAAATGTAAAATAATCTTGTGGTACAACTCATCTTGAAACTGGGCATGAAACGGCATTCAGGACCCAACACGTTTAGAAAATTGGCATTTCTAGTTTGTGTCTGACTCTGGACTCTGGTCCTGTCCACGGGGGGGAAATGGAGGAGGACTGGCCAAATTTTTGTGCCTTCCACCACAGTGATGAATGCTGTGGTGGATGTTTGTGTTACATTTTGTGTGTTCTCTATTATTGTATCGCTGCTGACAATCCAATCCTTGCCGGGTCACTGCTCGTGCGGTCGACCGGTTGGTGCAGAGAGTAGCTTTGAATGTTTGTCTCTTCGTTGATTGTGTCCCTTTCTTTTTTTAAAAGCTACTGTAATGCGCCCTTTAAATTGCCCCTCGGGGATGAATAAAGTGCTTGATTGATTGATTGATTGATTGGGGAGTTCAGATGAAAGATCATTGATTGTTTTTTTCTCTCTCCAGTGATAATGTCCAACCTGAGCATTTCCGGGATTTTGATCGGGAGCATCTGCATTTTTTTGCTTTTTGAATTGGCGAGTGTTCTCTCTGCTTTCATCCAAAGTAAGCACAGGGGTGCTGCAGGTAATGAATTGCCTCCCAATTCTGGTGACGCTGTCGATTTTGCCCTCTGGTGCAGTCATTGCAGAGTTTGCACCCGAGTCCCCATGTCCCAGGTGCTCCAGTTTTCGGCTGCAAACTCGTTGAATGGTGTATTAGATTAAGTAGCTAAATTAAATCATCCCAAATGTAGGTGGTTGGTTGGAGAACAGAAGTTGTTAATGAATATAGTTACAGCGATATGTTGGAGAACAGGATTAATGGGAATCATTCTGAAAGCCAGCTTAGACATGATAGATAAAATGGCTTTCTCTGCCTTGTGGAAATATGAAATAATTTACCTAACGGCTCCAGTTTTACCAAGGCTCCTTAATGTCATTCTTGGTTAAATTCTGCCTTGATATCAAACGCATGCATTGTATATTAGTTCTAGAATTCACTTATAATCGATGTTTGGACAAAAGCTATGATAGATCTAGAATTAGTCTCCGTGAAACCAAAATATACATTGGTAAATGCTGTTTGATTGCAATGTCCATGACATCGTCCATCATTTTTCTGGGGAACATTGCAGGTGGCACAGAGGTCCAGCAAATTTTCCTGCTGAAACTGCAAAGTTCCAGTGATCTGATTTCAATCCTGACCTCTGGCAACACCAGTGTGAAGTTTGTACATTCTCTGTATGACTACATGGGGTTTCCTTTGGGAGTTCCATTTCCTCTATTATGCTGGTAGATTAATTGTCGCTTGTCAGTAAGAGAATCAGGGATGTTTATTCGAAAGAGAATAGGTTTTAGGAAAAAAGATTAGGACAGATAAGAATAGTCTAAAACCCAGCATAGACTCAGCATGAGCAGAATGGCCTCCTCATCTGTCATAGGGCAATGATATATCCGCTGAAGATGGTCAGACCTGATCACATTACAGGTAATGTAATTGGTTAAGCTACATAGGAGATTCACAAGGATGTTGTCAGGGCTATAAAATGTTTGCCTTGAGAAACTATTAGATAAACTGAGGTAATTTTCTTTAGAACAGAGATAGCTGCAAATGAGATTTAGAAAATTACAAGAGGCCCAAATGGGATAAACAGAATAGGGGGCAGAAGGGGGTACAGGTTTAAACTATTTGATAGGAAATAAGAAAGATAGATTTATTTTTTACCTAGAGGATGGTAGGAATTTGTAACTCACCATCCAGAAAAATGGTAGGGTCAGAGGTTCTCATATTTAAGAAGTACATGCATGCACACGATGAATTGCGACCAGCAGAGTTAAAGTTCATCTTGTGGAAGACGGGATTAGTCCAAGTAGCTCTTTATCTACCAACATAGACATGATCGAATGAATGGTCTCTTATTGTGTCATACATGTTTTATAATTGTATAAATTGAATACATTGCACAGAGGAACTACAGGGGAATTTATCAGGATGAGATAATGGCTATCAACAACTGTAAGCATCTTCCTTTAACCTAAGTAGAAGTCAAACTATGTATGAGTTTTCCCATTATTGGCTTATCTTACTTGATCAAAAGCTGCCTTGATATCCAGTACATAATAACTTGACAAAGAAAAGAAAGAATATTCGGCTATCCGGTCAATCAAACCTGCTCCAACGTTCAAGATCAGAGTTCATCTTCCACCATCGTGTATTTTTCCCCACACTATCCCAATATCCCATGCGACTTTAGGGTGTAGACTGACATTTATCAAAATTATGTCTGATCTATCTCAGTGCCATTTCCCAGCACTACGTCCAGATCCAATAATTCTCTTAATTCCAAGCATCCATGTGGTCAATTAACTCAATGACATAGATTCCACAACCCTCATTGGCAAGACTCAAAATCTTCTAATTTAAAACATTTCTCCTCATTTGCTCCAAAAAAATTCCACTTCCAATTTGGCAGCATTGCAGGCATGTAGACTCGCGCAACAGACAATACAAAATATTTAAAATAAATTACATATAAATTGTGCAAGATAGTGTAAGAAATATTGTGCAAAAAAGACAATGGTGCAAAAAAATTGGAAAACAAATCCATGGTAGTTGCAAGACGTGGCAACCCAAATGCTGAGGTAGCATTTGGGTTGCACAGATTGGTTCAAGAACCTGGTAGTGGGAAGAAAGTAGCTGTTCCTGACCCTGGTGGTGTTTGGACTTCAGGATTTTGTACCACCTGCCTGATGGTAGTAGCGAGAAGAAAGCATGGCCCGGGTGACAGATGCTGCCTTCTTGAGGCTGTGCCTCATGTAGATGCTTTCAAAAGTGGGGAGGGCTGTGCTCATGATAAACATAGAAACATAGAAAATAGGTGCAGGAGTAGGCCATTCGGCCCTTCGAGCCTGCACCGCCATTCAATATGATCATGGCTGATCATCCAACTCAGTATCCTGTACCTGCCCTCTCCATGCCCCCTGAACCCTTTAGCCACAAGGTCCACATCTAACTCCCTCTGTTAGATGTGGCCCAGTCCACCAGTATCTGCAGCTTCTTGCGTTCCATTGAATTTGCCATGATGCAACCAGGCAGGGCATATTTTACAGTACCTTGTACAAGATTTTTTTCAAGACTATTTAGTGACATGCCAAATCTGTTTAAACCTCCAAGAAGTTGAGGTGCTGGTGCGCCTTCTTTGTGATTATAGCTATTTTCTTGGCCTACGATGTGTCATCCAAAATATTAAAGACACGGAATTTGAAGCTGTCAACTCTCTCTACCACCAACCCCACTAAGGAAAACTGATGCATGGTCTCCTGCTTTCCCCTTTCGAAAATGAACACTTAGTTTTCTGGTTTTGTTGACCCTGAGCAACAAATTATTGTTGCAGCATCATTCAACCAGGTGTTCCCTCTCCTGTACGCTGGCCCATCACCTGTGATATGGCCAACAACAGTGGTGTTGTCAGCAAATTTGGTATTGATGCTGTGCTTACACACCCCGTTGAGTAGGACAGGGGTCTGAGAATGCAGCCTCGACATGCATCTGTGATGACGGTTAGTGAAGAAATTATATTGTTACCAATCTCCACTGATTGAGCTCTGCCGACGAGGAAGTCAAGGATTCAGTTGCAAAAGGAGGTGCAGAGGCCCAAGTCTTGTAGTTTGATCATGACTTGAGAGGATGACTGTGTCGTATGCCAACCTGTGGTCAATGAACAGCAGTCTTACATGCGTGTTCCTGTTATCCAGATGGTTCAGGCAAGAGTGGAAAGCCAATGGGACAGTATCTGCGAGACGGCTGCCCTACCAGCAGCGTGTTAGTCATTTCTACTTTTTTTGTTTTTTTTAGTATGTCCGAATGTTTGTTTTAATGTCTCTCGGTGTGACTTGTGTGGGGGGTGGCGAGGCGGGGTAAGGGGGGAACCGCTTTCGGTCACCTCCTCCACGGAGAGATGACTTTTTTCATGTTGCCTCCCTCGCGGCCTAACAAGGATTGGTGCGGCCTTTCCCGGAGTCGGGCCCGGAGCTTCAGCAGCGGGCGCAGCGTGAACTTTTCATCGCGGAGCGGGCGAGCCCTCGCTGGGGGTCACCAGAAGGGAGTGCTCCGATCACTGGCCCGCCGACTGTTACACTCTGAAGCCACGGTCTGTGGAGTCTGGGATCCCTTGTTGGGGATCCCGGATGAGAAGAGCTCCGAGCGCCGGCCCATGGCCTACATCTTGAAGCCGCGGTCTGCGCTGCTTCTAGCCCCGGCGCGGCGTGGGGCCTAGATCTTCGACTGCCGGCCTGCGGCCTACATCATCTTGAAGCCGCGGTCTCCGGTAGGGAAGCACCGATTCAGGACTTGCCTTCCAGACGAGAGGGCCTGTACATCTGGCTGCCCGCAGCAGAGACTGCGGAGGTTTGAGGTCCCGACCACGGGGGAAAATGGAGGAGGAAAGACTGTATTTTGTGCTTTCCACCACAGTGAAGAATGCTGTGGTGGATGTTTTTGTGTTAAATTTTTATTGTGTATTGTGTGTTCTTTTTTATTGTACCACTGCTGGCAACTTCATTTCACTGCACTTCATTGTGTATGTGACGAATAAATCTGACTATTGATTATCGTAATGCCTCAATCACCACCCCCACTAGCGTGTTCCAGTCACTCACCACACTCTGCGAAAATTTTATCAGGTTACCCAACAAACCACCAGCATCCCAAAGAAAGCATTCCAATGTCTGTCCAACCTCTATGCTTACATATTCTGTTATGCTGCTGCAAGTAAGAAATTCATTGTTCTATGTAGGAAGGAGCTGCATACGCTGGTTTAAACCAAAGAGAGACACAAAAAGCTGGAGTAACTCAGCGGGTCAGGCAGCATCTCTGGAGAGAAGGAATGGGTGACATTTTGGGTCGAGACCCTTCTTCAGACTGAGAGTCACGGGTAAGGGATACAAGAGATTGTTCTATCTGGGACATATGACAATAAAACACTCTTGACTTATGGAGTTGAAGCCCATATATATTTGTGTACTTCAGGAATTTTGCAAGTTTAAATGGGATTTCTTCTCATTCTTAACACTAGAGACTACAGGTATAATTTATACAATCTCACCTCATTGCTAGAGCCAGTCAACAGAATCTTCACTGCACTTCCTCAATGATGCGTTTCTCAGGTTGGAAGCAAATATTGTACAACTATACCTATACTCCTGCAGTCAAATCCTCTCATAATAAAGACCAATGAACCATTTACTTCTCTAATCATTTGTTTTACCTGCATGTTGGATTATGTGGCCTGTGTGCGCAATTTCACACAGGTCCTTTAGTATATCAACATTACCCAAATTCTCACGATCTCCATGTTACCTCAATAGTCAAAGTCTACTAGCCTGTGAAAGATCCATTTATTCCCACTTTGCTCTCCACCCAACAAACTTTCAATCCGTCAATCTATTATTCCAACTCCCAACAATTTTTTTGAGCAACAGCAAGATGCTGCTTGACCTACTGAGTTCTTCCCGCAGATTGTTTGTTGCTCCAGATTCTAGCATCTAGTCTTGTGTCTCCTTGTGCTCTAAACATTTTAATCAACTCCTCTGTGGGACGATATCAAAAGCTTTTCTAAAAAAAAATCAAAATAAACACGCACTGTTCTCATCTTCTCCTAGTCATATTCTTAAAGCACAATTACCGTTAACTTACTCCATGAATCAGATTATTTTGTTTACATTTGGTTCTAGGCTGCTATTGCCATCTGGAGTTGAGTGATCGTGGAGGAATCAAACTGGGCACGGATGCAAAATTTGTGTAACTGCTTGTGGATCACATTTTGATAATTTCCATCCCTAAGGAACTAGGACCAATCCCAGTTACTGGTTTTGGTGTCAGTTCACATAAGTTCTGTTAACTTTTCATGATTTGTTATCCTCATCCTCACCCCAGAAAAGAACGCATTGAACCAATTTTGTGTACTATTTAATCTTTATAGCTACAATGGAGACTTGGGATGCGGTGGAAGTAGTTCAGATGTCTTTCCATCTAAAATTGGCACAGCAAAAATAGTTATCAACCTCTGACCTAAAGCTTCACAGTGCCCGAGGACATTTTAATTCCATGTTTAAGAGCTGGTGGTGCAAAATGAGTGAAAATGTAATCCATGACTTGCACTGAATACAAAATAATAGCATAAAATTAATGCAGCAATTAAAGTAGCACCTCTTTCATTAAAAACTATTAAGTTGACCTTTCATTTTACAATCAATAAACTGCATGTTAAAAAGGTGTTTAGTTCCAAAGCAAATCAAAACGACTCCCTTTCCCACAGTAGACGTTTCGATGAAAAAGCTGGCCATCATTTCTTCCAAAAATATTTCAAAACTCCACAATCAATCTAGAAGACGTTTGGAGGAAACTTGATGGCTGATTTAATCAAAGCATCTTGAATTATAGTAAGATAGATGCACGCCAGGTTCCTTTAAAAAAATGACATGCCAATTCTTTAAACGGCTCCTATTTCTGAACTTCACACCATAAACAAATCTACAAGATCGCACAGTTCACAAGAGGCCCATATCATGATGTCAGGTTGCAGTTTAAAGAACAGCATCACCACTCGGACTCGGGTTGTTCGACACAACTTTACAGCTTGTTAAATAAAATGACGACGCCTGGCAAATCGACGCTTCAGAAAACTTCACAAATTTATACATCCATTTTAAATAAATCAGAACAACAATGGGAACAGAGAAGAACAACACCAAACTGTGAAACCTTGAATCCATTCCCTATAAATAATTGAGCAACGCTTCGATCAGTTCTTAAAACATGCCTGTTTTAGGTTTAATGGGAAAAGGAAACATAATGCTTAGATGCGGGCCGGCAAGAGACAAAGGCAGAAGATGCCCCTGGGCTTCCAGTCTCAGAACCATCCCACCGTCGGCGGGGGGAGCATCCCTCGGAGCCAGCATCAGCCGCAGCCTGGAGCTGGGGTTAGGGGGAGGGAGTTGGAGGAGAGGAGAGGGGAGTGTAGTGGAGCCGATGAAAGGCGGAAAATGCATTCCCCTGCAAGTAGCCCGGGGCAGAGGGAGGGGGAGACTCCGAGGCTGCGAGGCTGGCCCGGCCCGGCCCGGCCGTGACTGAGGAAGAAGGGGAGAGGGCCCACACTCAGACTTTCACACTCTCGTCGCTGGGGACAGACAGAGAGTGAAACGCCGACCCAAAACTATGGGGGGGGGGGGGGGAGAGAGAGAGAGAAATAGAACAAGTGTAGAGGGTTAGCCGAGTCAACGATGACCGCCCTTACCTCCTGTGCCGTCGGAGTTCTCGTTCAAGCTGCCCGAGGAGTCATGGTGAGAGCCCACACAACCTCCCATGGGTGAGCTGTTGTCACTTTTACAACAGACCAACTAACATCCGCAGCCCAGCCGGCACTGGCTCGCTCAGGCGCGCGTCCCCGCGGCTCCTCCTCCTCAAGCGCGTCCCCGCGGCTCCTCCTCTTCAAGCGCGTCCCCGCGGCTCCTCCTCTTCCAGCGCGTCCCCGCGGCTCCTCCTCAAGCGCGTCCCCGCGGCTCCTCCTCCTCAAGCGCGTCCCCGCGGCTCCTCCTCCTCAAGCGCGTCCCCGCGGCTCCTCCTCCTCAAGCGCGTCCCCGCTGCTCCTCCTCCTCAAGCGCGTCCCCGCGGCCCCTCCTCCTCAAGCGCGTCCCCGCTGCTCCTCCTCCTCAAGCGCGTCCCCGCTGCTCCTCCTCTTCAAGCGCGTCCCCGCGGCTCCTCCTCTTCCAGCGCGTTCCCCATCTCCTCCCTTCCTGCGCGTGCCCGCGGCTCCTCCCAGCGCGCCCCCGCGACTCTCCTCACCGTTGTCACCGCGCGCGGCCGAGACCGTGCTCGCGCCCTGGGGTCCTCCACCCACTTTCCGCGATGACCCCATCCCCTCTAGCGCGCGCTCCCGCGGCCCTTCTCTTCAGCGCGCGCTCCCGCCGCCTCCACTCTCCAGCAAAGATACTAGAGCTCTCCAGCGCGCGCACGACCTCCCGGCTCTGCCGGTGTCATGATACTTATTACTTCTCCGGAGTCGGGCGTCGTGTCCCAAGGGAAGCGTGCGGAGCGCTGCAAGGTGAACTTTTGCTCTTTAGGGGAGAGGGGCTGTTACAACCGACCTCCAACCAAGGTATCAGAATGTAAAGTAGGAGAGACCAAAGATCTCTATGATCTTTGGGAGAGACCAAACCGGCACCTGCTCTTCAATAAGACCGCGGTAGACCTTTTGCACCAGCGTTATATGCCATAATATTTAACCATTTGTAACCAGATGTGGAGCATACTGAGCGTCTGAAGAAGGGGTTCGGCCCGAAACGTTACCTATTTCCTTCGCTCCATAGATGCTGCTGCACCCGCTGAGTTTCTCCAGCATTTTTGTGTACCATACTGAGTGGCTGATCGTTTCTTGTGAATGAATTATAAAGATTTGCTGCTTCCTCTCAACCAATCCATAGAAACGGAGGATGGCTTGTTTGCACCATGTAGTGTCTGAAGAGGCCAAAGTTTGAACTGCGCTCTCTGTAATAGATGAGACAAGAAGTAGTTAGTGGGCACATGGGAAGTCTGTGAGATGATGCATTCTTTCTGTTGCTTATCTGTGTTCCTGATGCAGGACTCAAGGTTCTAGATGTTATCTCTACTTTGGGAAGTTACTTGGAGTCATTTGGGATGCTGCATTTCTTTGAGGCTTTGAGCACATCCTTGAATCTTGTCTTCTATGAGTTGGTCATCTCGTCCCTTAAATAGAATTTAAGCATGCAGACAATATTGTGAACACAACATAACCGAATAAATGTAACTTGGGCCACGTCACTGAATTTGTTGGTTTGGAAGAGGACATGACATTGGTTTGCTTATTCTTCCATTCCTCCAAAGATTCACTCTCACTGAGTGAAGAATTATCTTCTCATATCCCTTTTTATAAGACTACCCCTGCTTCTGCATTTCTCAACCAAGGATAATAGCAATGTTGCATGTGCCAGTTAAATCCTGCAAGAAATGTGCATATTTTAATAAGATCACTTCTCATTCAGAGATTACAGACTTAGTCTGAATTTCTGCCACCCGCAAACTAATCATCCTAGGAATTGACCTTCCCAGCATTCCCACTTTCACAAATATATCCTTCCTAGGTAGGAAAACCAAACCTGCACACAGTATTTCACATGTGGTCTCATCAGGACCCTATATATTTGGAGTAAGATAACTCTTCAACTCTAATATTTTACAATGGTCAGCAAACTGTTTGCTTTCCTAATTGCTTTCTAACCCTGTACATTAACTTCCAGTGATGTGTGTAGAAGAACTTCCAGGTTCCTCTGAACACTAATACACTAATTTATGAACTTTCTAATTTGCTGTAAAATGGATCACCTAATTTTTCCTACACTATTCCACTAGCCATCTTCAGTCATTCGCTATATCCCCCAAGGATTCTCTGCCAGCACCACAAAGTCCATCCTGCCAACAATCCTTTTACCTTGAACAATCTTGAATATACCTGTACTTGTTCCCCCTAACCCAAATTATTCATATAGATTATGAACACTAGGGCACACACATTATCCATCCCATCCCCTTCAACCATAATCTATATTTTGCCTCTTAATGAATCATTGCTTGATACCAGTATATTGCGCACAATCCCTTTTGCTCTGAATTTGCTTAATAATCTCTCATCAAATACTTTTATGAAAATCCAGATATATCACACTTTTTTCCTTCCTCTGAAAACATTCCAAAACATTTTCAAAATGATATTTTTTTAATCCATATTAATTCTACTCAATCTACATGCTAGGCTGGCCCAGTAGGTTAAGGCACAATGGATTCATGCTGTTAGCAAACT
Organism: Amblyraja radiata; assembly: GCF_010909765.2. Taxonomy (NCBI): domain Eukaryota; kingdom Metazoa; phylum Chordata; class Chondrichthyes; order Rajiformes; family Rajidae; genus Amblyraja; species Amblyraja radiata. The sequence goes on from NC_045966.1 coordinate 27,760,022, forward strand.
GACATTCACTATATACCCACTGACTCCCACGGCTATCTTGACTACTCTTCCTCCCACCCTGCTTCCTGTAAGGACTCCATCCCCTATTCCCAATTCCTCGGTCTACACCGCATCTGCTCCCGGGATGAGGTGTTCCACACCAGGGCATCGCAAATGTCCTCATTCTTCAGGGAATGGGGGTTCCCCTCCCCTACTACAGATGAGGCTCGCACCAGGGTCTCCTCCATACCCCGTAACACTACTCTCACTCCCCATCCCCCCACTCGCAACAAGGGCAGAGTCCCCCTAGTCCTCACCTTTCACCACACTAGCCGGCACATACAACAAATAGTCCTCCAACGTGACCCCACTACTCGCCACATCTTCCCATCTCCCCCCCTGTCTGCCTTCCGCAAAGACCGCTCCCTCCGTAACTCCCTTGTCAATTCTTCCCTTCGCTCCCGCACCACCCCTTCTCCGGGCACTTTCCCTTGCAACCGCAAGAGATACTACACTTGTCGCTTTACCTCCCCCCTCGACTCCATTCAAGGACCCAAGCAGTCGTTCCTGGTGCAACAGAGGTTCACCTGCACCTCCTCCAATCTCATTTATTGCATCCGCTGCTCTAGATGTCAGCTGATCTATAACGGTGAGACCAAGCGTAGGCTTGGCGATCGTTTCGCTGAACACCTCCGCTCGGTCCGCATTAACCAACCTGACCTCCCGGTGGCTCAGCACTTCAACTCCCCCTCGCATTCCGTATCCGACCTCTGTGTCCTGGGCCTCCTCCACGGCCAGAGTGAGCAACACCGGAAATTGGAGGAACAGCACCTCATATTCCGCTTGGGGAGTCTGCATCCTGCTGGCATGAACATTGAATTCTCACAATTCTGTTAGACCTTGCTATCCCCTCGCCTTCCTACGTCTCCCTCAGCCATCGGGCTCTTCCTCCTTTTTCCTTTCTTCTCCCCGCCTCCCCCCACCCCCCATCAGTCTGAAGAAGGGTTTCGGCCCAAAACGTTGCCTATTTCCTTCACTCCATAGATGCTGCTGCACCCGCTGAGTTCTTCCAGCATTTTTGTGTACCTTAAACTAAATCCAAAGTTGGCTGTGTTGATAGAAAGCAGAGAGTAGAGATGGATGGGTGTTGTTCTAAATGGAAAACTGTAACAAATGGTTTACTACAGGGTAGGACATATCCAGAAAATAGAATGTTAAACAGTACAGTATCAGAACAGGTTCTTCGGCCTAAGATATTTGTGCCAACCATGATGCCAAATTTAAACTGCATACCTGTCTGCATTTGGTCTATATTCCGCAATTCCCTGCATGTTTATCTGTCCAAATCACTCTTAAACATTGCTCTTTTAAATGTTTCCGCCACTTCCCCTGGCAGTGTATTCAAAAACTTGCCTTGCACATCTTTAAATTTCCCCTTCTCGCCTCAAACCAAAGTCCTTTAGTGCTTGAGTAAACAACTCTGACTTTCTACCTTGTCTATACCTCGCATAATATTATTTACTTCTATCAGGTCAATTTTCACCCTCTGATGCTCCAGAGAATATAATACGAGTTTGTCCAACTTCTCCTTATTGTGGTGACCAGAACTGCACACAATACTACAAACATGGTTCAACCAAAGTTTTATATATCGCAACACAACTTCCCAGACTTTTACACTCAGCACCCCGACAATGAAGGGAATTATGTCATTTACCACAGGTACAGCAGGCAGTGAAGAAAGCTAATGGCATGTTGGCCTTCGTAACAAGAGGAGTTGAGTATAGGAGCAAAGAGGAACTCCTGCAGTTGTACATGGCCCTGTTGAGACCACACCTGGAGTACTGTGTTCAGTTTTGGTCTACAAATTTGAGGAGGGACATTCTTGCTATTGAGGGAGTGCAGCGTAGATTCACAAGGTTAATTCCCGGGATGGCGGGACTGTCATATGTTGAAAGAATGGAGTGACTGGGCCTGTATACATGGGAATTAGAAGGATGAGAGAGGATCTTATTAAAACATTCAATTCAATTCAATTCAACTTTATTGTCATTGCACAAATACGAGTACAGGTACAACGAAATGCAGTTTAGCGTCTGGTCATAGTGCAAGATAGTAGAAATAAAAATACTGGTTAACAATGTGTGGACTGTGGATGAATTAAACTGGTACATAGGCAAATAAATGTATACAAATGGGAGAGTATAAAGATAGCTAGCGACGGGACTCTGAGTTCAGCAGTGTAATGGTGTTATTCAAAAAGCTGTTCCTCAGCCTGCTTGTGCGAGACCTGAGGCTCCTGTACCGCCTCCCTGATGGGAGGAAGGCAAATAGTCCATGGTTAGGGTGAGAGGGGTCCTTGATGATTTTCCCGGCCCGTCTCAGACACCGTTTGCAGTGGAGGGCATCCATGGCAGGGAGCGGGGCACCGATGATGTGCTGAGCGGTTTTCACCACCCGTTGCAGTGCCTTCCTGTCAGCTGTGGTGCAGCTGCTGTACCATACCGTGAAGCAGGTGGTCAGGATGCTTTCGATGGTACAGCAGTAGAAGTTGGACAGGATCTGGGGGGACAGGTGAGCTTTCTTAAGCCTCCTCAGAAAGTAAAGGCGCTGCTGCGCCTTTTTGATCAGTTTGGTGGTATTGAGGGACCAGGACAGATCCTCTGAGATGTGTACCCGAGGAATTTGTAGGTGGAGACGTGCTCCACCTCAGTCCCGTTTATGTGGATGGGGGTATGTCTGCCACCTCTGGTCTTCCTGAAGTCAACGATGATTTCCTTCGTCTTCTTAGAGTTGAGGACGAGGTTATTATTGGTACACCAGGCTGCCAGGTTCTGGACCTCCTCCCTATAGGCTGATTCGTTGTTGTCCCTGATCAGTCCTACCACCGTGGTGTCGTCGGCAAATTTTATGATGGCGTTGGAGCCATACTTAGGGACGCAGTCATGGGTGAAGAGGGAGTAGAGGAGAGGGCTGAGCACACAGTTCAGTGTTATAGTGGAGGAGGTGAGGTTGTTGATCCTAACAGACTGTGGTCTGTTGGTGAGGAAATCCAGTGTCCAATTGCAGAGGGAGGTGGTGATGCCAAGTCCGCTGAGTTTGGTGATCAAGCTGGCGGGGATGACAGTATTAAATGCGGAGCTGAAGTCGATGAACAACAACCTGATGTAGGAGTTGTTGTTGTCCAGGTGGGTCAGGGCAGAGTGTAGGGCCGCAGATATGGCGTCCTCTATAGACCTTTTGGGCCGGTAGGCAAACTGATGGGGGTCCAGTGTGGGAGGGAGGCTGGCTTTGAGGTGAGCCAAGATCAGCCGCTCAAAGCACTTCGCGATGACGGGGGTGAGTGCCACTGGGCGGAAGTCGTTGAGACTCCCTGAAGCTGACTGTTTGGGCACTGGCACAATGGTTGAGGTCTTGAGGCAAGTAGGGACGACACCCTGGGCCAGTGACAGATTGAAAATGTCAGTGAAGACCAGGGATAGTTGTCCAGCACATGCCCTGAGCACACGCCCGGGGATGCCATCGGGGCCGGCAGCTTTGTGCTCATTCACTTTGCTCAGGGCGCCTTGTACAGCAGAGGTGGAGAGACTGAGGGGTTGTTCGTTCGGGGATGAAGCAGCTTTGATGGCTGGTGTTTTGTTGTCCCGGTCAAAACGAGCATAGAAGTAGTTTAGCTCGTCAGGAAGGGAGGTGTTGTCTGGGGGGGGGGTGTTAACTTTATTGTAGTCAGCAATGGACTTGATGCCTTGCCACATGCGTCTGAGGTCGGAGTTGTTTTGAAAATGCTCCTCGATCTGCCGTTTGTATTTGAATTTTGCACTCCTGATTCCCTTTTTCAGGTTGGCCCTGGATGAGCTGTATCCCTCAGCGTCGCCGGATCTTGTGATGAAAACATATAAGATTATTAAGGGATTGGACACACTAGAGGCATGAGACATGTCCCCAATTTTGGGGGAGTCCAGAACCAGGGGCCACAGTTTAAGAATGGGTAGGCCATTTAGAACGGAGATGAGGAAAAACTTTTTCACCCAGAGAGTTGTGAATCTGTGGAATTCTCTGCCTCAGAAGGCAGTGGAGGCTGATTCTCTGGATGCTTTCTAGAAAGAGTTAGATAGAGTTCTTAAAGATAGCAGATATGGTAGGAGGGTAGATAAGGGATATGGGTAGGAGGCAGGAACGGTACTGACTGTGGATGATCAGCCATGATCACAGTGAATGGCGATGCTGGCTCGAAGGGCTGAATGGCCTACTCCTGCATCTATTGTGTATTGTCTATTGTCTATTTACTGCCCTAGTTGTTTTGCCCTACTTCCCTAGCGCAACTTTCAGTGAGCTACATACTTTCATCACAAGATCCCTCTGTACATCAATGCCCCCAGTATCCTGTCATTTACTGTAAATTATCTTCTTACATTTGACCTCTCAAAATGCAACACGTGTCTCCATTAAATTTCATCTGTCATTTCTCTGCCCACATTTCTAACTTGTCTACAAGAAATTTCTCTGCCCACATTTCTAACTTGTCTACAAGAAATACTTTGAGGACTGCAAGGTGACCTTGTACAGATTTATAAAATTATGAGGGGCATATGTACAATACATTGTCTGAGGTTTTTTTTTCCAGGCCAGGGTGTCTAAAGGAAGCATAGATTTAAGGAAAGAGTGGAGAAATTTAAAGGAGAATTTGGGGATGAAATATTTCACACAGAGTAAGGTTATCTGGAGCAAGGTGTCAGAGGACATAATGGAGTCAGATACAAATGCAATTTCAAAAAGGCATTTGGACATGTACTTCGATAGCAAAGGCATGGAGGGAAATGGGCCTAATGCAAGTTTATAGAATTAGCATAGATAGGCATCATGGTCAGCACAAACAAGTGGGCCAAAAGGGCCTGTTTCTGTTATCCCTATGAGATCGTGCAAAAGAGAAGAAAGTTCGAACAGACAAGACAGATTCTCCATGGAGTTAAAGATGTCAGATGTGGCGTTTTTTATCCGGCCAGGATGCGCATTACTTTCAAGGGAAAAGAGAAAACTTTCACTAATTCGAACGCATCTTATAAATATGCCCAAGAGATTGTGGCAGAAACAGAAGATTAATCACGGCAGCGGGACGATATGGACAGTTTCTTTCCTTTTATTACTTCACAGAGAACACTTGAAGATAAGGGAAGAAACATAATTCTCTAAAAGTTTAAAATGGAAGAGAACTTCCACGTGCGACAGTCTAGACACCTTATCTCGTTTGGATGCTTTGGAATTCAACTCAAGGACATTCTTTGTTCAAAATGAAGGAAAGACTGATAAACAACGCAGAGATGAACAGCAGAGCCGAATGTGGAAAACACCACAAGGACAAATGGCGGTTTAAGATCTTAAAACAGCTTTACAAAATATAGAGAATTAATAATAATTAACAATACTAATATAGAAATATAAATGGAAACTAACCTGAACTATATAATGGGCAAAATGTAATAATCTGCTAATAAGACTGACGCTCATATATAGAGATAACAAATTTTAGAATTAAAGTAGATAATACTGAAAGGTTAAGTGTTATGGAGTTCGTGTGAAGAAGGGAGGAGACTCAGGCACCTGGCATAATTCCAGGAGCCTGTTTCTGGTTAACCCTTACAGCTAACAGCTTACTATTATCAAAGATATAATTAATTATAAATAATTAGTAGATGAAAGTGTTAGATAAATAAATTTCACAGTAGCTGAACACAGATCTGATAAGTCTGATTGAAATATATATATATATATATATATATATATAGTGTAATTGGATGAAATATAATTGATTTTGAAATGGCACCACCTTCTTAGGTTTAGAGTAATAAAAGGAGCGGAGCTAATAGTACAACATCAACTTCGGAAGTCGAATAGATGTCGAATCCCACAGACGCGTGGGACACGCACTAAAGTGTCGAATACTTCAGACACTGTAATTTTACTTGTTCAATTAAAAAAAAAAATCTCAATATGTCACTACTATGTGGTTTTTTTTCAAGGACAATCGCAAAAGGGATCTACCAAGGAAGTTAATAATATAAACGCCCCCCAAATATCCAGAGTCCTGAGGTATGGATGCACCGTAATAAATAAGGGTACTAAAATCAGAGAAAATGCAAGATGATAAACAAAAGAAAATGGGAGGAATCACACTGTGTAGCTCGAATATAAGGGGTATTAATGAACCAATTAAAAGGGGCAAAATACTAGCTCAGTTGAAATCATATAACACGGACATTACTTTTCTACAAGAAACGCACCTTAAACATCAAGATCAGATGAGATTGAGGGCGAATTGGATAGGCCAAACATTTCACTCATCATATACTTCGAAATCCAGAGGCACCGCAATCATTATTCGCAAAGGAATACCATTCAAATCAAAGAACATTATATCAGATAAGGAAGGGAGATATCTTATAGTTACAGGAGAGATTCATGCTACGCCAATCACTTTGGTAAACATATATGCGCCCAATTTTGATAATCCTCAATTTTTTAATAAAATCCTGAATACAATCGCAGAATTTAACTACCAAAATGTTATAATTGGAGGAGACTTCAACTGTGCTTTAGATCCGTACTTAGATAAATCGATGCAAAAACAAAGAGGTAATATGAAATCTAAAACTAGTGAACTCTTAAATATATATATAAAAAATACAAATATAGCAGACGTTTGGAGGATCGCGAATCCGACTGGAAGGGAATACTCGTTTTATTCAATGGTACATAAAACATACTCACGCATAGACTACTTCCTAGTGGATACAAAACTAATCCCTTATACTATGAACCCTAAATATCACACCAATATGATTTCAGATCACTCCCCGCTAACTTTTGTTTTAAAATTGGAAGGAATCTCTACGAACAAATCGTTCTGGAGGTTTAACTTGCAAATTCTGAAAGACCCACAAGGGAGTATATATCTAAAAAAACAGATGGACCTATTTTTTGAGACAAATGATACACCAGATATATCGCCCACTTTATTATGGGAATCCTTCAAAGCATTTATTAGAGGAGTCATTATCTCGTATCAAGCTTTTCAAAACAAAAAGAATAAGAATGAACAAAGACAATTAGAAGAACAAATCAGACAACTAGATATAGATAATGCTAAAGACCCAACTATGGATAAACATAATAAAATGTTATTTCTCTGCCCACATTTCTAACTTGTCTACAAGAAATACTTTGAGGACTGCAAGGTGACCTTGTACAGATTTATAAAATTATGAGGGGCATATGTACAATATATTGTCTGAGGTTTTTTTTCCAGGCCAGGGTGTCTAAAGGAAGCATAGATTTAGGGAAAGAGTGGAGAAATTTAAAGGAGAATTTGGGGATGAAATATTTCACACAGAGTAAGGTGGTTATCTGGAGCAAGGTGTCAGAGGACATAATGGAGTCAGATACAAATGCAATTTCAAAAAGGCATTTGGACATGTACTTCGATAGCAAAGGCATGGAGGGAAATGGGCCTAATGCAAGTTTATAGAATTAGCATAGATAGGCATCATGGTCAGCACAAACAAGTGGGCCAAAAGGGCCTGTTTCTGCTGCATGGTTCTATGAGAAAGTGGAGGGTTGGAGAGAATAAAAGGAATGGACGTGATCAGGGGCTGAAAACCCGGGGGGGCCAGAGGGGACACGGCCCCCCCATGTTTTGAGAGGTGGGGGACATCCTCCCCAAGTTTTTGTGATCCGTATTTTAAAATCTCCGCTTTCCGCGAGACAGTGGGGGTGGGACTGATGATCGAGGGCACGATGATTGGAGGAGGGAGGAGTGGGGGGACTGAGGATAGAGTGCGGTGATTGGAGGAGGGAGACGTGGCACAGGATCGATCCCGGCCGGGTCTCCGGCGCTGTCCCGAGTGCCCCCCCACGGGTGGCCAGAGAGGTCGGGAGTCAGACGCGAGCTTTACCCCCAGGCCCACAGCCAGCGCAGAGAAACAGCACTAAACCCAGCTCAGCTCCGCCTGTCCCGCCAGGTTAACCTGCCTGGGCTTGCGGGAAATATGGCCAGCGCGGAGAAGCAGCGCTGGTATCCCGTCAGTCCAGACAGGGCTGTAGTTAACCCGATGAGACAGGCAGAGTTGAGCTGCATTTAGCACTGGATTGAGCCTCTGAAGCCTCGCGCATGTGCGCGCGGCCGCCAAAAAATTGTGTCCCCCGTCCCCTCCATGTTTTGATAGCGACTTCCGCTCTTGTACGTGATTGGGTAATACCCAGATAAATTGAATGAACAATCTGGTGCTGACCGAGAGAGGGAAATGAAGGCTTGTTAATTGCATCTGCATTTTGGATAGTGGGGTATATAGTGAGTGATGAATTAGAGCAGAGGAGAGGAGAGAGCGGAAGAAGAAACAAACAAAATGCTGATAAATGAAAAATCAAAAAACTGGATGCCAGAAATCTTTAAAAATATATATTATACAGGAAACATTCAGCAGATCAGAGCAATTGTGGAAAGAGAAATAATTCATGTTTTGGGTCATGGAATGTTTAACAAAAACAAAATACTGGATCTTTGAGGTACAGAAGATAGCAGTTGCTGAAAATTTGAAATAAGAGAATTCTGGACATGCCAAGCAGGTCAGGCAATATTCTGACACAAGCTGGAAATAACTGAATTCATTACTGTTCAAACTACTGTGGAGTACCTGGATGGAAGTTGAAATACTGCTTCCGTAACCTTGTGTTGGGCTTTCTTGGAACAGGCCAAAGAAAGTGGTCAGAGCAGGAGTGGGATAGAGAATTAAAGTTTTTTAATGCTAGTCAACACCTAAATGGGACAGGGGTATAACTCTCTAAACTCGCGTTGCAGAACCTCCTTCCTCTTCTTCCCAATGTCGTTTTTGTCTACAACTACTGCCGGCTGTTCACTTTCCCTCTCGATGAGTCACCCAAAGAATAGTAGCGTTTTTAAGGTCTCCGCTGGATTCTGAAATGTTCAAAACATTTCGGCGACAGTTGGCTTGACGCTAATGAGCGTAGCTTGACTTCTCCCGACGTAGGTGCTGTCGTAGGTTGTTGCCAGGATGACGTAGGTTGTCACCAGGATGACGTAGGTTGTCGCCGGTGCTAACTTTGATGAATTCCATTGGCGACTACCTACGTCAAACGGCGACAGGTACCGGCGACTGAATTGTCTTACCTTGAGTAGCTGGTCGCGGGTGGACGTAGGTTGTCGTAGGTGGATGTCCTAATGGGTTGCCGGTTGTCGGTAGCTTGCCGTCGACTAGGAGGTAGGTTGTTGTAGACATTGTCATAGACATTGTCGTAGGGGGGTCCAGTCGCTGGTTTTCGGCGACCTGCTACAACTATGACAGTCTCCGGCAGTCGTCGAAAAAATCGCCTAAGTGGGACAGGCCCATTACAAACCTTCTCAAACCACCTCTAATGAAATTGCATATCCCTTCGTTAGGAGAGTAAAACTGCGTGCGGTACTAAAGTCAACATTCCATTTGGCTTACTAATTATTTTCGCTGCTAATTTTCTGTGTTTCAAGTATATTGACACCCAAATTGCTCTTTACAGCTTAATTATAATTAAATAGTGAAATAAATAACCTTATATTTCATCATACTATACTCCAACTCCCTTCTCGCCACTGACTTACTATTTGATTTTATACCTTTGTATCATCAGAAAATCTGGCTGCAACATGCTTGGTTCCTGCACATCTCCTTTAAACTTTGCCCCTTTTACCTAAACGTTATGCCATCTAATTTTTGACAATACCATACTGGGATAAAGGTTCTGATTGTATACCCTATGTATACATAACTATATGTAACATATTTCTATCGGAGACTCCACTCGATCTCCGACACTCCTGAGAAAAGAATCCAAGTTTGTTCAACATCTCCTCATAGCTAATACCCTCTAATCCAGGCAGCATTCTGGTAAACCTATTCTGCATCCTCTCCAATGTAGCCACATCCTTCCTGTAATGTGGTTACCAGAACTATATGCAATACTCCAAATGCAGCCTAACCAAAGTCCTATAAAGTTACCATGTTCATAAGACATAAGAGCAGAATTGGGCCATTCTCCACCATTCAATCATGGCTGATCTGTTTTTCTCATACTCCTGCTTTCTCCCCATAACCTTTGATACTCTTACTAATCAACAACCTATCAAACTCCACCTATAAACCCTGGACTTGCTTTTTACCCTAATTGTGTTTTACTCGAATGTTTTTTTTTTTGCAGTCTTTTTTTTACGGTCTCGCAGAATTTAATGCGTACTTTATGTATAATGTGTGTTTTTGTGTCTGAGTTCATGTGTGTGTGGTGCAGTTGCCAGCAAGATTCTCATTGTACCTGTACCTCATTGTACTTGTGCATATGACAATAAACGTGACTCCCCTTGTATATTTTTCACATGTTTTACTATCAGCAGGGACCTCTACAGATTGTAGGGAAATTGGAAAATCATGAACTGTATACCTTTGCAGCCATTTTTATAAAGTTCCTTAAAAGAAGGGTATACTGCATTACATTTTAGACAAAATTACAGAAATTGTTTGAATATGTTAGGGCAGACAACAGAAACACATTAGATAAACCTCAATACTAATTAATTAATATGGATAGAACTAGGAGACACTTAAGTTAGTAAGAAATAACTCCAGGATGAAAATAGGAGTTGCCTTGCATTGTCCAATCACCACTTGGTTTAACTTTTGCACAGTGACAACCCTGGAATCATTAAGTAATTATGTATATGCCTTATTTGGAAGTGTATGGTATAAGATTTTGATCAGCTAAAGTCTTTCCTCATCTGTGAGTATTTGGGGTCGACAGACATGTGCATTCAAGTGAAGATAGACACAAAAAGCTGGAGTAACTCAGCGGGACAGGCAGCATCTCTGGAGAGAAGGATCAGGCGACGTGTTTCAAGTATTTGGTCTCAATTCTCCACATAATTGAGCTGAGAAGTAATCAATACACAGAGCTTACAGGACAGAAAAATGAAATGGAAAGTAAATTAAATTATTTGATTATTTGTTAACAAATCATTGCAGCAACTTATTTACATGGGGTCAATGCATTGTGAAATGTACGCACATGCTATTTTAAAGTTAAGTGCTGTCTTAAAAGCACCACCAGAACCCGTGATGGAAAATATGGCGTGTGTGTGAAGAAAGGTATACAGACAGGATGTGTTTACATTAATAAGATTTTCAACCACAAGTCGGTGAAGTTAGTCATTAGATGTATCAGGCAACAATAAATGATGTAAACACCAATTTTGCAGAAAAGTACTAGATTTGTGGACATCCAAAGAGGAAGTTCACAATTTAAAAACACTCCCTGAAAAAACACTTGCCCTTTACTATGATTGATAAATCAGCTAGTTTCTCAGTGGGCCCATTATGTAATCTGTTGGCGGCTGCACATTATATTTCTGAATAAAGAAACCAGTGCACTCTGAAAGCAGCTTCCGGTAGGTTTGAGGTTAGTGGTTTTTATTTCAAAAACATTAATTGGAGAGGTGACTGACATTTCTGCAAGCATGATTGCATTCATAAGAACCTATTGTAATTTCCGAAAGATACAATACCTTTGTTAAATTTATGGAACATTTCAGGAGAAGACCACGTTCATTTATAATTAGATAATTCCACAGCAGTAAGCAAGTATATCAAAAATGACTGCAAAGTGATAATTGTATTCATGCTCATTGCTGGAAATAATAGAGAAAGCGAGAACATTTTTAAACCTACTCATCTGGTGAAAGCTGAGCAGGTACGAAGATAAAAATCAGCCATTTGACTTCCTTCAAATCCCACTGTCTAACTGAAAGCAGATTCCCTGTAAAGGTAGCAAAAGTACCTCCCTGAAGCCAGTTGAATCCTTCATTGAAATTGAATGTATGACGTAACTGGGCATCCGGGTGTAGATGCTCTACTCACCAAAATTTTACTCAGTTATAATTCCTAGGTACAAACTATAGGTATTTCTCAGGGAAGTGGACAATGGAACCAACAAGTGATTTTTAACATTTAGCTTTGTGTAAACATAGAACTTGATCAGTACAACACCGGACCAGGCACTTCAGACCACAATGCCTATGCCCAACATAATACCAACTTAAACTAATATCTCTGCCTGCACGTGATCCATAATCCCTCCATTCATAGAAACATAGAAAATAGGTGCAGGAGTAGGCCATTCGGCCCTTCGAGCCTGCACCGCCATTAAATATGATCATGGCTGATCATTCAACTCAGTATCCTGTACCTGCCTTCTCTCCATACCCCCTGATCCCCTTAGCCACAAGGGCCACATCTAACTCCCTCTTAAATATAGCCAATGAACTGGCCTCAACTACCTTCTGCGGCAGAGAGTTCCAGAGATTCACCACTCTCTGTGTGAAAAAAGTTTTCCTCATCTCGGCCCTAAATGATTTCCCCCTTATCCTTAAACTGAGACCCCTTCCCTGCATATTCATGCACCTATCAGAAAGCCTCTTCAATGTAGTATTTTATCTGCCTTCCACCCACCATCCCCACCACTCTGTAAAAAATCTTGCCCTGCATATCTCCATTAAACATCCTAACACCCTCTCATCCTAAAGTTATGCCCTCTAGTGTTTGACATTTCCAGCCTGGGAAATAGTTTCCGACTGTCTACCCTATGTTTGCCTCTCATAACTTCTGTCAGGTCTCCCCTCAGCCTTTGATGCTCCAGAGAAAACAATCCAAGTTTGTCCAACTTCTCTTTTAGCTAATACCCTCTCATCTGGACAGCATTCAGGTAAACGTCTTCTGCACCCTCTCAAATGCCTTAACATCCTTGGGCAACCACAACTGCACTTAATACACTAAATGTGACCTAACAAAAGTCCTGTAATGCTGCAGCATGACTTCCTAACTGTTATACTCAATGCCCCAATTGATGAGGACAAGCATACCATACATCTTCTTTACCAGTCTATCTATCTACTACTTTCAGAGAGCTATGGACAAACACCAAGATCCCTCAGTACATTAATGGTGCCAAGGGTTTTTGCCGTTAACAATACACTTTTCCCTCATATTCAACCTCCCAAAGTGCGACACGCTGCTTAGATTCCTTTTAAACATTTCTCCGTCCTTTTCCATTTCTATATCACACTGTATGCTTTGACAACCTTTCTCACTGTCCATTACTCCACCAATTTTGACGTAATCTGCAAACTAACTAACCAACTAATCTACATTTATTTCCAGTCATTATATAAACCAACAGAGGTCCCAGTACAGATCCTTGAGGAACTCCATAGGTCACAGAATGATGAATTTTGCAGCTGTGCAATGAAACGTTATTGTAATATTCTTTAAAAAGAGCTAAATTTTAGCCAAAGACCCACCAATAAAGTCAGTGAAGAAAGTTGCATATCTAAGTATAAATTACTATCCAATTTCAAAATTAAAGGGTATTTTAGTTATAATTTTGCAATGTTTGCTCCCAATTCAGGTGATTTGTGGTGAGGAGAGATGCTAACAATGTCCAAATCTCAAAAATGTACTTAACCCACCTTCAACTTGCCTTAATGAAGATAGTCATTACCCCTGGAAGCAAATTGTCTATTTAACTACTGTTATAAAGCTGCTGGCCTGATATTTAGCCTAAGCAGCAGGTTTGACCTTATCTTATGTTTTTGGGGGGGAAATCTAGCAACTCAGGAGGACGTTGGCAGGATTGGGGAGAGATAGGTGCTATTGCGGTTTTGTTCATGAACCATGAGAATCAAGAGTACTCTCACAAAACATACTCATCAGCTTTTGGCAGGATTCCGCCACATGGGCAGTGTACCACAGTCTATATTTTATTGCTTCCTGGCAATATTTTGTTCAGTTAAGTGTTTGCTGCTTTCAACAAAGGAACATCTAACAATAGCACTGCTCTATATTTTTCTTTGGAGGCTGCAACACTAAAGATGCACATCAAAAATAACATGTAACAATTTCCTCCTTAAAATTGTAATTTTCTCAGGTTAGTGAAACGAAGGAGGCATGGGTATAGACAGCTGGGATAAAATGTATCCCTGGACGAGTTTAGGGGACAGAGGAGCATACTTAAAGGAAATCAGGAGGGCAAAGATCAGAGGGTAACTCTTTCCCTTAATGAAAGAGTCCTCAACGAATATTTCTTCTCTGTTTTTACAATGGAGAAAAATATAAGGGCCATGGAATATGGATTGTTAATGGCGATATCGTGAGGACAATCCATGTTACGGTCAGAGAGGTGCTGGATGTCCTAAGGCTTATGAAGATGGATAAATCTCCAGGGCCTGATCAGATATAACTGAATACACTGTGGAAGCTAGAGAAGAAATTGTAGGGGCTCTTGCTGTGACATATGAATCGTTGTTAGATACAGGTGTAGGGTAGTTATCAGTAATCAGATAATTTAATTTACATAGCGTTGGGTTGTAGCTTGGGTGGGGCCTTGGCAGCATGTAGGCCTCAGGTAACAGACTGCTCAGGCTGAGCCCTAAGGAATGGCCTGATAGTCTTAGGAAGGAGGCAAAGCTAGAGAGCAGAGCTTCATCTGTCAACGTGGAACTGCACTAACGTCTAACACACAGCTTGCTCCAAATTTACAGTCAATGTCTTAAGTGCAGGATTTACCCTATTGGCAGCAACAGTTCTCTCTGGGATAATTGACTTCAGACAGCATAATGTGGCCTTCAGTGCATATACAAATAGGCTGAGATTTATCTGTAATAAGGCACTGGTTGTGAACATATTGTAACATTTCCTGATTACATCTGGGAAAAAGATTATACGTAACAGCAACTGGAACATTGACAACAACAATTCTCTTGGGAAGGAGAAGGTGACTGCTGCATACAACGTAGAACAATACTTTTAGACGGATGGGTGGGGCAACTTATAAAAGAGCACAAAGGTTTTATGCAACGTAATTATTCTTCAGAAATTTCTGGCCTCATCTTACTTTATCATTGGAGAGAATTGGAAGGCATAACTGTTATTCCTTTTCTCTTTTCTCTTTGCACTACCTGTTGTACTTGTATATGGCCTGATTTTACTCGTGCATAGAATGATTTGATTTAACTGGATAGCAAGCAAGCAAAAGCTTTTCATTCTATCTCAGTACACGTGATAATAATAAACTAATACCAATAATTCTGATTTCAGATTGGAAATGTGTTATTTTCTCTTAACGTTTATGATACTTCTACCGTTAAGAAAATCCGGCACAGTCTGGCTCAAGCAGCAGGTTGTGGGATCAGAATGCACATAGGATATGGGGCTTGGCTCACTCAGCCAGATTTTGTGCATGCTACATTACTATTTTTGTGTTACTTTACAACACAGAAGCAGCTGGCAGTAACAGCCAAATCAAGGCAGGCCACAGCATGATGAAAGAGAAAAAAATGTTGATATTTCACACAAACAGACAGCATGATGTTGAGAAATGAATTTGAGCTCAAAAGAGGCAGAGTTGCTGGAAATTCATGGTGGAAAATCTGAAAATGTTAGTCATTTGTAGAGGGGGAGATTGATACAATTACTACTTCCAGGACAGTGCTGCAAAGTTCAATAATCTGCCCAAAACACAGAAGATAACACATCAAATGTTTCTCTGATACCTCTCTCTCCTTTCTTGATCTCTGTCTCCGTCACAGGGGACAGATTATCGACTGATGTCTACTGCAAACCTATTGACTCCCACAGTTATCTTGACCACACCTTCTCCCACCATGCCTCTTGCAAAGATGCTATCCTAAATTCTCAATTTCTCATCTGCTGCATCTGCGACGAAGATGCTTTCCATTATAGGACATCCAAGATATTCTCTTTCTTTAGTAAATATGGTTTGGCCCCTGCTTTTATACATGGATCCCTCACTGACATCTCTCTATTTGCCATAGCTCTGCTCTCGCTCTCCCTCCCCCCAGATAGAGTTCCCCTGGTCCTCACCTCTCATCTCACCAGCCCTCCGCGTCCAACACATCATTCTCCGACAGTTCTGCCACTTTCTATGTGACACCACCACCAGTTACATCTTCCCATTGATACCCCTTTCTTCCTTCTGCAACTCCATGCTTCGTTCACTCCTTCCCACCCAAACCACCCCTCCCCAGATAATTTATCTTGGAACCGTAGGAGATGTAACACCTGTCCCCAGACCTCTTCCCTCATATCCATCCAGAGACCCTAGCAGTCCTTTCAGGTGGGATAGAGGTTCATTGTGCACCTCTTCTAACCTCATCTACTGCATCCGGTGTTCCTGACGCGGTCTCCCTTACATCAGCAAGACCAAGCGTAGACTTGGCAACCTTTTCACGTATCAGTTGCACTCGGACCACCAAGGCCGATTGGATCTCCAAGCTGCTAATCATTTCAACTCATCTTCCCATTCCTATACTGACCTTTCTGCCCTGGGCCTACTCTATTGCCAGAGTGAGGCCACATGCAAACTGGAGGCACATCGCCTCATATTCCAAAAGCTCACAACCAAACGATAAGAACATTGAATTCTCCAATTTTTGTTAACTTACCCAAACCAGTCCCTCCTTCTTCCCCGCCCCCCTCTCTTCCCTCTCCCTCATTTGGAGTCACACCCATTTCTCCCCTCCTCATCCCCTTCCACTTACATTCCTTCCTCTGATTTTACAATTCCCAACTTTTTTTATCCTTATCTCACACCTTTAGTCTTCTCGTCTCTGGTAATTGAGTGACTGTATGCATATCGAAAACCTCCCCACACCCGTATCCACCTTTCACTTGCCAGGATTTGTCCTGCCCCTCCTTTCATCCAGCTTCCTTCCCTCCCACTTCCCCCCACGCCCCCCACCACAATCAATCTGAAGAAAGGTCCTGACCAGATGCTGCCTGACCTGTTGAGTTACTCTAGCACTTTGTGTCTTTTTTGTACACCAACATGTGCAGTTCCTTGTTTCTATTTCAAATGTTCCAACCACCTTTTCCTAGAACACCACAGATAAAAGTACATCACTTTCTAAAAGTAACAGTCTTATAACTGCTGCTTTACTTTGACTTCTCTTCCAGTATAATGGATTTATGAATAGAGAATACAACACTTGCACATTGTGGATAGTAGGTATTTGAGGGATTGGTGGCCAGGTGTGGGGTGAGGGAAATAAGGTGTAAAAAAAAACTTGGTGGTGTGGAATTGAGAACCTGTAAGAAACAAGTTCAAATGTATTTGTGACTTTTTATAGTTTTCAATAAAGGGAAGTGTCACAAGGCATTTCACAGGAGTGCTATCAGACAATATTTGATATTGAGTTGTAAAAATAGATATTAGAAAATGAAAGTGGAGCACTGTGGTGCTGAAAATCTGAAGAAAAAAAAATTGGAGAGTATGCTTCAGCAGCTTTACGGAAAGAAAATAAAAACATCAATATTTCAAGTCTTCATCAGAACTGAAAGTATTGGTTTTAAGCAAAAGAGGCGGCTGGGGGGAAAGAACCAACAAAAAACTCTCTGATGTGGTGAAAGGTAGGAGAAATCAAATACAAAAGCAGGATGATGCAAGGGAGAAGAAAAGGCTACTGTGAGTTGTTAAGAAGCAAAAGTAAGGTCTAAAAGAGGAATAAAAGGGAATAACAGAGTTGATAACTGAAATTACTGAAGTCAGCATTGAGTCCAAAAGGCTATCAGGTGCATTTTCAAAATATGAGGTGTTGTTTGATGAGTTTATTTTGAGCTGCATTGGCTAAGGACAAATAGTTGTGGAGCAGAGAATTAAAAGATGACAGGTAATTAGAAGCTCAGGACCACACACAGGAATGAGTGTTAGGTCTAAATTTGATCTTTCTCATTGAGATTTAACCGTATCACAAGGGGTATGAAACTGATATAAGTACTGCTAAATTGGTGATTCGTTTGGAAGGAGGATTTTGATCCTGAATGATGTGAACTTAAAGGTGGTAAAATTAAAGAAAGACTTGGGTTTACGAAGCACCTTTCATAGAAACATAGAAAATAGGTGCAGGAGTAGGCCATTCGGCCCTTCGAGCCAGCACCGCCATTTAATATGATCATGGCTGAGCATCCAAAATCAGTACCCCGTTCCTGCTTTTTCCCCATATCCCTTGATTCCGTTAACCCTGAGAGTTAAATTTAACTCTCTTGAAAACGATCTGGCACTCTGGTGTCAGGACAACAGCCTCCTCTTGAATTTCCCAAAAATTAAGGAGCTGATTGTGGACTTTAGAAGGGCACAACATCTGAGGACGTACACGTGCATAGTGTACTGTGGATAGGGTGAGCTGCTTTAAATACCTGAGAGTCCACATCACAGAGGATCTGATATGGACAACACACGCTGCCGCACTGGTGAGTAAGGTAAGGCAGCGCCTTTACCATCTCAGGCAGCTGAGGAAATTCAGAGTCTCTCTAAGGATCCTTCAATGCTTCTATTCTGGGGCTGTAGAAAGCATCTTGTCCGGCAACATCACAAACTGGTTTGGGAACAGCTCTGCCCAGGACAGGAAGGCTCTGCAGAGAGTAGTGCGTTCAGCCGAACGCACTATGGGAACTACACTCGCCCCCTGCAGGACCTATACACCAGGAGGTGCAGATCCAGAGCCAGCAACATTATGGGGGACCTCTACCACCCCAGCAACGGACTGTTCAGCTGTTACAGTCAGGCAAACGCCTCCGTTGTCATGCTGTGAAAACAGGGAGGATGGGACGGAGTTTCTTCCCACAGGCCCATCAGGACTGTAAACTCTTATCTCACCAGGGACTGATTTACTGTTGTGTTGTGTCTCTTGTAAAAAAATATTTTCTAACATGTAAATACTGATTCTGTTCTATTCTGTTCTGTAGTTTTGCACGGTCCACAGGAATTGCCACTTTCATTTCACTGCACATCTTGTGACATATGTGACAAATAAAGTCAACTTGACTTGACTTGATTGAATTGCCCTCCACTGCCTACTGTGGCAGCGAATTCCACTTTGTCTTCAATGTAATCACCATTATTCTGTGGGAATCATGGCAACACATTTTGACATAGTAACTCACACAAAGAACGAGAAGATAATGGCAATATAGTTTTTATTCACTGTTGTTGACAGAGGGATAGATAGCAGGCAGATTGTTGGCACTAATCCCCCTGCTGTTCTATGACGTGGTACCAAGAGGTCAGACCAGGCCTCAGTATAGTATCCCATCTGAAAAATAATGGAAATCAAAATAGTTTCTCCTTCTTTAGTGTTTCTACAATATTTTTCTAATGTGGAGTTTAATACTGTATTTTAGTGCTCTAAGTGTGATTTGTCTCACAATCGGTCTCAAAAACACTAGGAAATAATAAATAGAGCACAGTCTTGCTACTGCATGCATAGCAGCGCAGTGCTGAGGCTTTGTTTCACTGATTATATTTGTACACAAATCTCCGGATATGAGATGGGAAACATCAGTCTTCTGGCACTAGAGGGAAAAATGCAATGAATGGAGTGCTTAAACACAGGGCTGCCAACATTGGGTGAGAGTTGGGAGTGAGAAATTGCGAGAGATCAAGCCCGATGGAGCATAGCGACCGTGGGGTGGGGGGGGGGGGGGTGGAGGGTGTCCCCCTCCCATTGTTACGGAACATTTGCATTTTTCAGCTTGAGATTGTGAAATATGGTGCAGACTGTAGCGAGTCTTTTAACTTACACTTGAATGCAATATATATGCTTTAAAATGCATTGGAGCATTTTTGAAAGGGGGGAGGCTGTGCGATCACTGATCACTGGCCTTGGGGGTACCCGGTGAGGGAGTGGAGCAACCGAATGGGGAGAGGGTGCGGAAGAAGGGTGTTCCCCCTTCCAGGGTAGGAACTATTTGAAATTTGATGTATTAAAATCATGTTTTAGTGCACTGTAGAAGAATGATTTCAATGTTTTTTGTATGAAGTATTTTTAAGAGGTAACTTTTTAAGGGGTAACTTTATCCACACAAAGGGTGATGGGTGTATGGAACAAGCTGCCAGAGGAGGTAGTTAAGGCAGGGACCATCCCAACATTTAAGTAAAAGTTAGAGTGATACATGGATAGGACAGGTTTGGAGGTATGGACCAAAAGCAGGTAGCGTAGCTGGGACAGGTGTGGGCAAGTTGCGCCAAAGGGCCTGTTTCACACTGTATCACTATGACTACATTATACCTCCACCATGCACGAATACTTCAAAATCAAGTGATCGAGTTCTATTGCCATATACTCAAGCATAGACACATAGAAAATAGATGCAGGAAGAGGCCATCGGCCCTTCGAGCCAGCACTGCCATTCAATATGATCATGGCTATTTATCTAAAATCAGTACCTCTTTGCTGTTTTTTCCCCATATCCCTTGATGTCGTTAGCCCCAAGAACTAAATGTAACTCTCTCTTGAAAACATCCAGTGAATTGGTCTGCACTGCATTCTGTGGCAGAGAATTCCACAGATTCACAACTCTCTGCGTGAAGAAAGTTTGTTCTCATCTCAGTCCTAACTGGCCCCCTCTTTATTCTTAAACTGTGACCCATGGTTCTGAACGCCCCCAACATCGGGAACATTTTTCCTGCAGTTACAATAAGTGAAAATCTAGCAGGCAAGCAGGATGCTTTCACCAACCACCCCCATTTGAAGTCCACTATCTTCCACCGTTTCTACCCAGTGCTTGGTACTTACTTCCAGCAGCCACTGGTTGTCCTCCAGGATGCACCAAGTCGCAGCCTGATTCATGCCGGTCACCTGGGCGAATTCGGCACAGAGACTCTCTCTCTCCCCCCTCTCTTCTGCTCTCTCTCCTCTCAACCCCCTCTCTCTCCCCCTCTATCTCTCCCCTCCCCCTCTCTTTCCCCTCTCTCCTCTCTCCCTCTCTGTCTCTCCTCGCCCCCCTCTCTCTCCCCTGTCTCCCCCCTCTCACTCTCTCCCCTTCCCTCTCTCTTCTCTCTCCTCCTCTCTCTCTCTCCACTCTTCCCCTCTCTCCCTCTCTCTCTCTTCCCCTCTCTCCCACCTCACTCCCCCCCCTCTCTCTTCCCCTCTCTCCTCTCTCTCTCCCCTCTCTCTCCACTCTCTTTCCCCTAACTCGCTCTCCCCTCTTTCCCCTAACTCTCTCTCCCCCTCTCTCTCTCCCCCTCTCTCTCCCCCTTCTTTCTTCTCTCTCTTCCCCTCTTCTCTCTCTCCCCCTCGCTCCCCCCTCTCTCCCCTTCTCTCTTTCTCCCTCCCTCTATCTCCCCCTCTCCCTCTCCACACACTCTCCCCTCTCTCTCTGTCTCTCATCTCTCTCTCTTCCCCCCCTCTCTCTCTCTCTCCCTCTCTCCCCCCCATTTCTCCCTCTCACCTCACTCTCCTCCTGGCTCTCTCTCCCCTCTGTCTTTCTCCTCTGTCTCTATCTCCTCTTTCTCTTTGCCCCCCCACATCCCTCTCTTTCCCCCATTTTTCTCTTTCCCCTCTCTCCCTCTTCCCCCTCTCTCTTTTACCATGCCTCTCTCTTCTCCCTCTCTCTCCCATTCTCTCCTACCCTCTCCTCCCTCTCCACACCCTCTCTCTCTTCCCTCTTTCTTCCCTCTCACCCCTCTCTCTCTTCCCCCCTCTCCCACCTCACTCTCCCTCCTCTCTCTCCCCTACCTCTCTCTCCCCCTCTCTCCCCTCTGTCTCCCCCCCTCCCTCTTCTCTCTCTCCATTCACGCCCCCTCTGTCTCCCCTCTCTCTCCTCTCACCCTATCTCTCTCCCCACTGTCTCCCTGTCTCCTTCCCCTTTCTCTCTCTCTCTCTCTCTCCACCTCCCTTTGAGAGTCTGTCCCTTCGGCACAGAGACTCTCGCGGCAGCAGCAGCGGCGTGTCCGACGGCCCGGGACTCTTGCACTGTCCGGAGTGCTCCATGGCCAGAGCTGCAGCGAATGACACCCTGGCCCCGACAAACACTCGCCAGTCCCGGCTCACCGCATCTGTTCCCGCCGCTGGTTTTGCTCCCATCCCTCCCGCTGCCCCGGCTCTCCAACACCTGCGGACCATGCAGTTTATCCGAGTTTTAAAATTTTCGTTGATCACAGAATTCCTCACCACAGAGCGTGAGAAATTTCTGATCAGCGTGAGGCCGTGAAAGTTTGCTTGAGGGCGTGAGTCTCACGCTCAAAGCGTGAGAGTTGGCAGCCCTGTTAAACAGGAAGTTGGTATGGAAAAAGACTGTGCTGAAAATGTGAAAACTCAAGGGAATACAGGAAATACTCAACAGGTTAAACATGTGTGTAGAAAGGAACAGCAGATGCTGGTCTATACCGAAGATAGACACAAAGTGCTGAAGTAACCCAGCGGGTTAGGCAGCATCTCTGGAGGAAAAGGATGGGTGATGTTACGATTGGGACCCTTTTCCATTCTGAAGAATGGTCCCAACCTTTAACCATTTAACCTTTTTCTCCAGGGATTCTGCCTGAACCGCTGAGTTATTCCAGCATTTTGTGTCTATCAACAGGTTAGACAGCCTTGTTTAAAGATAATAACAATTTAAAAAAACCAGCAGATGGTGGAAATTGCTAATAAAATAAAATGCTGGAAACATTCAGCGGTCCTGAACTAAGTTCTAACATGGACTCTGACCTGAAATGTCAACTGTGTTTCGCTTTCCACAGATACTGCCTGACTTGGTCAGTGTTCCTGTTATTACTTTAAGATAAATCAACAAAGAGTTGGTCAGAAATAGTGTTCCAATACATATTTGGAGGTGGAGAGAAAGATAGAAAGACTGGGACATTTTCAAAGAGAATGCCAAATCTTTAGGATGTCAGCTAAAATCTGATGCCCTTTTGGTAGGGAGTACAGAATAGGAGAGCACAGAGTAAGAAAGCAAAAATGCCCAGGAAACCATGAATACAGAGATCTTGCAGGGGAGTATGGCTGGGAGGAGGTAGGGAGGTTATCGTCATAGAGGATTTCAACACAAGCATGAAAGTTTTGAAATGCAAGCAACACCAGACCAGTTGGTCTGAAGAAGGGTCTCGACCCAAAATGTCGCCTATTCCTTTTCTCCAGAGATGCTGTCTGACCCACTGAGTTACTCCAATTCTTTTGTGTCTATCACTAGTAAATACAAGTTGAGGGAAACTTATAATGAGTTGATACTTCCAGCAGAAATATGGATATTACAAAATATTCAAGAGAGTTTAATGTGGAATTTAGCCTTATATGCACTAGAGGAATAAAATTTGAATGACAAATCAGGTAATTAACATCAATTAGAATAACTCAACGACCAGACATTCGAGTTGGTTTCTGAAATATATGCCACACTGATAATGTGAATTAATTTCTCATGAATTCCCAGAGCTGGTCATGGGTAATTTAGATAAAGGTTACATTTGTCTTCAGCTGCCATTCCATTCAAACATGGGAACATAGCAGTCTGAATCTTGCAGTCAGCAGTAAACAAATGACACCAGTGTGGCAGCTTTTGATTACTCTTCTGTTTGCTGATATACATTATGTGGGCTTTTGCTGCAATCAAACATCCACTTTGGTGCACTGCCCTATGTGACCCCTGTGAACAGGCTAGGGAACCACTTATCTGCTTCATCAATCACCCCAAAGGCTATTTAGGGGCAGAACAAAGTCCAATTCAGGCAATGTCCGTTAATTCAATATCAGATCATGTACAGAAACAGGAAAGAAAGATAGGATTAAGCCAGAAGTTAAGATACAATTAAATATGAAAGGAATTATTTTGTAGTTTAAAAAATCTCCAAAATGAATCAAATCAGAAAGATTGACGTTAAAATGTGATTGCAAATGTTAATTTCCAATGCTGTAGTGTATTTGGTATTTATTTGGACATCCATTGAAAATGTTATGCACACTCAACTGGATGAGATCTAACCCATCAGATCCACATTTCTGTGGGTAGCTATTACCTCCGACCTCCTAGTGTTAGTGTCTGCACTGCCAAGCATCTCAGTGAGACAGCGGGACAATATAGGGGAGAAGACAGTACTTTCATATTTTCGGAAAATAATTAACTTCTTAAAAGGGTCCTTTTCATTTCAGATCTATTGGCAGAATTTGTCTGTTTTGTCTAAATACAAATTGTTTCATTCAAAGCATATTACAGAAATATATCCTTTCAAGACTTGCACAATAAATTAATCATCCTCTAAAATGAAGAATGGGAATAGTAATGTGTGATTGGTCTGCGTGAGAGTGGAATGTAGATGGCACACTAACTTTGTACTACTGACACCATGTTCGCAATGTGCATTCAGATTAACTATGCAATTTATTGACAAGATTCATCAGCAAGGGAGAAAATTCTGGACAAATGACATGAGATAAATTCAGCGTGACTGCCTGCAGTTCACCTCCACCTGTTAGAGGGAAGGCAAGGCTTGGCTGGATCAGGTGCAATAAAGTTTTGCATCTGAATATGACCTGTGAAACTTTAAAGAATTGCATGATGTTGGATGATGGAAGTTTTTTTCATTGGAAGTTTTACATTGGAAGTTTTAAATGCGATCCAAAGTCCTCCATCTGCAGAGAGACAGGAATAAAGCTTATGTTTTGAGGACAATGCCAAGAATCACTGTGTGGACCTTGATACAATGCACAAACGGGGTGACATACAATTTCAAGGTAAGTAAATGCATCTTTGAACTTCATAATTTTCTGGCTATGAAGTTCAAACACTTTTCAATTCATCATTCCCTCATCATTCAAGTAGCAAAAATCACAAATTTGATTCTTACCTAACATTCATATAACCCGCATCTTTGTCATTCATTATTAACAGTTTCATACAGTCATCTGAAAGTTTGAGTGTGGTGCCAGCTATTGGACCGTGATGGCTCTCTCACTAAACAGTTTCTCCACTACTTTCTCCGCAGAAGCTGCCTGATCGGCTGCATCCAATATATTCTGCAATTTTCCCCTTTTCATTCTTATCTGATTTATGCTTTTGAAATTATGTTCTTAGCCTGTATATTCAACTTTCACCCCCCCTTAGAGTACAACCTTTTGTCAGTATATTTTATGTATATACACTATGCATACACATATATTATATACACACACACACACACACACACACACATATATATATAAATACTGCATATGAAATTTAAAGAATAGTAGCAAATAAAATTAGGCGAAAGTGGATTTTGTGCAGTTTGTAATAAATATGCAGTAAAAGAACATTAGTGAATTATATTGCACTTAAGTAATTTGATTCCATTGACGATAATTTGCCACTGCTTTGGTACTAAATTCACCAATGACTGGGGTCAAATTTCGCCCTAAATTTCACCTCACACATTTAGTTTGCAGCTATGGTAGGTTACAAGGTTAATTCAGGTATCAGCTCTTTCGATGAGAATGTCATGTACTAATTCCGCAGCAGAGAGTTGACATGGTGACTTCAGTGGGCAAGTTAATTTTGACAGATTTGCACAATGGTGCTTTGGTGCATTTGTTTCTCCACAGATGCTGCCCGGCCTGGTCAGTATTTCCAGCATCTTTTGACCCTATTTCTGATTTCCAGAATACCAAGGCAACAGTGATAAGTGTGATTGAACACAAATCTTCTGTTCATCCTAAGGAAAACAACATAGGTCTCATAACCCTGTCTCACTACCAAAGTCTTGGTTTTCTCACCCCATTGTCCCAGAGTTTTGCTATGCATCCCAAGAAAGAGCAGACATCTCACACTCTGTTTCTCATTGAGGTATGAAGAGTAGAATTGTTTCCTGAATATTCTTGGCAAATACGTCCCTCCCTTTCTTCCCTCTTTCAATCTATCCTGGCCTTTCTATCCGTCCTTCATCCGGTTCCAGCTATTAATCTTGCTCTATGTACCTTCTGTATCATCTCATTGCATGTCACGCTTTTCAATGTACCCATTTCTAATTTTTGTGGAAACCTCAAGATAGCAATACCTTTCAGCACAGGAAGCCTTATGGGTTTTAGCAACCAGAATTATATTTAGAATTAAGCAAACATGCAGAATTACAGTAACAGTGAGAGGAAATCAAGCAAAACATAACACATTAATTGTGAATGATCTCTTTAAATAGAACCAGTTAAAGGCAGTGGGGCCTTTCTCCTCACTGCAAAATGGCAGTGGTGATGTCAAATCAGCATTGCATGCTGACTATTCTGCTTACTCTGAAAAGTGTTTGTGTCTGGACAGGTTCTTGTACCAATGCCATCATTAATATGGCATCTGAAGATATTTTTATTGCAAGCATATACATGTACTAGAATATAGTATAGAGGTCTGGACAGTTGATCTGCAGACAAGAGTTTGAATCTGGCTCTGGCAGCTGGGAATTTAAATTTAAACCATAAAATAAATGTGAAATAAACATCCATCATCAGTAATTTCTACAGCTTTCTGGCCAAAGCAAACTGAATGCAATTCATTCTCTTTTGTGAAAGAGAGCCCATAAGTCACTTGAAGCCAACATCAGGTACAAATCAGGTCAGGTCAACATCAGGTCTGAAGAAGGGTCTCAACCCGAAACATCACCCATTCTTTCTCACCAGAGATGCTGCCTGTCCTGCTGAGTTACTCCAGCATTTTGTGTCTATCTTCAATGTAAACCAGCATCTGCAGTTCCTTCCTACACATCAGGGACAAGTGATTAGGAACGTAAACAGTATGGTAACCTTCATTATAAAATAATTTGAGTACAGTCTGGAAGTCTAACAAGGGCACGGCCTACACAGTCTATGGCAGGGCTCAGGGAGAGTTGTAGAGCAGAGGGATTTAGGAGTGCAGGTACACAGTTGGTTGAAAGTGCTGTCACAGGTAGACAGAGTGGTCAAAAAGGCTTTCGGCACAGTGGCCTTCAGCAGTCAGAGAACTGGATATAGATGTTGGGAGGTCATGTTACAGTTATGCAAGACATTGGTGAGACCACGTTTAGAGTATAAGCGAGTTTGGTATTCCGAAAAACAGAATGAATCATGGGATTTGTCAAGGGTCGTAAGCTATAACGGTAAATAGATCTCAGCGCTATAGATACAGTGAGTATACCTTTGGTCTGATTTTATGTCTTTTTTCAGTGGGAGACCGGGCGGGCCGAGAGGGGAGACCAGGCGGGGTCTGCCAAACCGTCACCAGTCCCCTCCACCACTCAAGATGTCCGGACCGATGGGACACCGGCCTCCAGTCCCAGCGTGGAGAAGCGCCAACCCCCAGTATCCTCAGACCCACAGAACCCACAGCCAGCGCCAACTCCAGCCCAACCCCGCTCCAACTCCAGAGGAACCCGATGGGCCGCTACGGCGACAAGTGCCAGTTCGCCCACGGCCTCAGGGGCAGAAGCTTGCACACCACCGGCTTTTGCCCCTACGGTACCCGCTGCCACTTCATCCACAACCCCGGGGAGGAGCGAGAGCCCCGGCCTCGCCTGCGCCAGAGCGCCAGTCTGGGCTCGGCCTCCTCCGGCCCGGATCTAGACTGGGCCGCGCTGCGGGCTGCCTTCAGCCCCAACCTGGAGTTGGAACTGGCCCGGGCTTGGGGCTCGGCAAGGAAGGGGGTTGCTGCTGCCGCCAGCACCACCATCACCAAAGAGTAGGAGTAAACGGGTCCTTTTCACAATGGCAGGTAGTGGCTAGTGGGGTACCGCAAGGCTCAGTGCTGGGACCCCAGCTATTTACAATATATATTAATGATTTGGACGAGGGAATTGAAGGCAACATCTCCAAGTTTGCAGATGACACAAAGCTGGGGGGCAGTGTTAGCTGTGAGGAGGATGCTAGGAGGCTGCAATGTGACTTGGATAGGCTGGGTGAGTGGGCAAATGCAAGGCAGATGCAGTATAATGTGGATAAATGTGAGGTTGTCCACTTTGGTGGCAAAAACAGGAAAGTAGACTATTATCTGAATGGTGGCCGATTAGGAAAAGGGATGCAACGAGACCTGGGTGTCATGGTACACCAGTCATTGAAAGTAGGCATGCAGGTGCAGCAGGCAGTGAAGAAAGTGAATGGTATGTTAGCATTCATAGCAAAAGGATTTGAGTATAGGAACAGGGAGGTTCTACTGCAGTTGTACAGGGTATTGGTGAGACCACACCTGGAGTATTGCGTACAGTTTTGGTCTCCTAATCTGAGAAAAGACATTCTTGCCATAGAGGGAGTACAGAGAAGGTTCACCAGACTGATTCCTGGGATGTCAGGACTTTCATATGAAGAAAGACTGGATAGACTCGGCTTGTACTCGCTAAAATTTAGAAGATTGAGGGGGGATCTTATAGAAACTTACAAAATTCTTAAGGGGTTGGACAGGCTAGATGCAGGAAGATTGTTCCCGATGTTGGGGAAGTCCAGAACATGGGGTAACAGTTTAAGGATAAGGGGGAAATCTTTTAGGACCGAGATGAGAAAAACAGAGAGTGGTGAATCTGTGGAACTCTCTGCCACAGAAGGTAGTTGAGGCCAGTTCATTGGCTATATTTAAGAGGGAGTTAGATGTGGCCCTTGTGGCTAAATGGATCAGGGGGTATGGAGAGAAGGCAGGTACAGGATACTGAGTTGGATGATCAGCCATGATCATATTGAATGGCGGTGCAGGCTCGAAGGGCCGAATGGCCTACTCCTAGGTATGTTGCAAAGCCTACCTGAAGCGTCGTTGAAAATCTGCCGCTGCGGGTGTGCGCGATTTTGGCGCCGTTTAGAGGGGGGCGGGTTTAAAACGCGATTTTCTCTAGGCTGTTCAAATCGAAGATGTTCAGCCTAGTTAATTATTAACGAAAAATCGCTGGAAGACCCCGTCGCAAAAGCTATTATTAGTTTTAAAGGCCTCGTATAATAGTTATAGTAGTTTAAAAATCAATCTCTAAACCCGCGACCGCCAGCAACCGCAGGGTCTCATAAAGCAGTCAACTGAAGGTAGGCTGTATATTTTTACATTAAAAAGGGCTTCTAAAGATCCCTTTATACAAAGTTTAATATTGCGAGATAGCTCATTTTGGGCCCATTATATCCCGCAGTATTTTTCTGGGCATTTGGGGCACAAATCTACCGCAATGTGAACGTTCTAAACCAGCGCGTTCCACAGGGACCCACTGGAAAGCTGATTTAAAATGGGCATTTATTTACAGCAATTGAACACTGAATTCCTTCCATTTGGCCTATAAATTAATGTAAATGAGATTTTAAAATCATGTTTTATTGTGAATTATTTGTGAATATTATTTGGACATTTAGGCTATTTAAAAATGTTAATAATTTATTAAGAAATGGATAGATGTTTAGATCTAGTAATTGAAGTCTGAAATTAGCTACAATTAGGTAACTAACTAATTATATGCTTTAATTTCAGGTCATCCAAGTAAGATTATTTTATATTTGTTTCAGAATGCTTCAATCTATGATAACTGAAAATTTCATTCAGTTCTCTTAATTTTTAAGAAAGTTATGGGCTTTTGACTGTTCACGATCACAGCTTTTTTGTTATGTCCATAGAAAATCAATAGGGAACAAGATGCTCATTTCCGAGTATGAAAATGGCCATAACTTTTTAAATACTTGAGATATGAAAGTGAATTAGGTGTCAAATTAAACTTATTTTTATGCTTTATCTGATGGGATAAATTACAGACTTGATTTTTAAAATCTCAAAATTTTGTAACATTGCTACTACTCCTGCACCTAATTTCTATGTTTCTTGTACCCGCAGCTCCAGCGGCCACCGGTCTGCACATGGCCGGCAGGAGCCCACCCGCAGACTCTCTCTCCGACCAGGACGACTCCAGCAGCAGCAGCTCCGAGTCGCCCGGTTTCGAGCAGGGCCGGCGGCTGCCCATCTTCAGCAGGATCTCGGAGGAGAGAGGTGGAGGGCTGAGGGGAGGGAGGTGGAGGGCTGCCGGGACCAATCTGGCGGGATAGGCAGAGCCGAGCTGGAGCCAGCGGCTGCAGTGCCGGCTGCAGTGCCGGCTGCTTGGCCAGGGCCGCCCCGCCAGCCCAGGGCCACCTCCGGACAGGGATGGGACACCGGGATGGGGACGAGGATGCCTCAACAGCAATTTAGCAGCGCCCGCAGTGACGGAGAGCCGACCCCGACCCGAATACGGATGAAACACAAGCCTGCACACAATGCAGCACCACCGTTACCAAGACTGTTTTTTAGCTAGTGACCTATGACCCGGGCATGTGCAGTCGGAATACCAAACTCGCTTATTGTGTTCAGTTTTGGCCACCATGTTATAGGAAATATGTTGTCAAGCTGGAAAGGGTGCACATAAGATTTACGAGGATGTTGCCAAGATTCATGGGCCTGAGCTATGGGGAGAGGTCGAGCAGGCTGGGACTCTATTCCTTGGAGTGCTGGAGGATGAGGGGTGATCTTATAGAGGTATACCAAATCATGAGAGGAATAGATCAGAGACTTTTGCCCGGAGTGGGGGAATCGAAAACCAGAGGTTTTTGGTGAAGGGGGAAAGATTTAATGCAAACCTGAGGGGTAACTTTTTCACACAAAGGGTGGTGGTGTATGGAACGAGCACCAGAGGATGTAGTTGAGGCTGGGACTATCGCAACATTTAAGAAACATTTAGACAGGTAAATGGATAGCATAGGTTGAGAGAGATATGGGCCAAACGCAAGCAGGTGGGACTAGTGTAGGTGGGGCATGTTGGTCGGTGTGGGCAGGTTCGGCTGAAAGGCCTGTTTCCACTCTGTTTGACTATGAGAAGTAAAGATATTGAATTGCAATTGTATAAGGCTTTGATGTGATCACACCCCCACCTCTCAAAACATGGGGGGGACCCTTCTGGCCCCCCCGGGTTTTCCGCCCGTGGTAGTGTGGGGGGAAGAGAGGATGGGGAGGGAGGGGGTGGTTTAGGGGAGAGGTGTGTGTGGGGTGGGGGGGTGTGGAGGGGAGAGGAGTGGTGTGTGTGTGGGGGGGGGGGGGTGTGGAGGGGAGAGGAGTGGTGTGTGTGTGGGGGGGGGATATGTGTGGGCGGAGGGTGGGAGGGGCGTTGTGGGCAGGGGGTGTTGTGGAGGAGGGGTTTGTGGGGGGAGGGGCGAGAGGGGTTTTGTTGGGTGACGGGGGGTTGTGTGGGCGAGGGGGGGTTGTGTGGGGAAGGGGTGTTGTTGGGGGTGTGGGGGAGAGGGAGGTTGTGGAGGAGAGGCGTGTGTGGGCGGGGGGGGTTGTGGGGGGCGGGGTATGTGTGTGAGGAGGGGGGTTACGGGCAGGGGGTGTTGTGGAGGAGGGGTTTGTGGGTGGGGGAGGTGTGTGGGGGGGAGGTGGGTTGTGGGGGGTGGGGTGGTTGTGTGGGGGAGGGACGTTTGTGTGGGGAGGGGGTTGTGGGAGGGAGGCGGGGTTGTGGGGGGGGAGGGGAGTTGTGGGGGAGGGTGTGGGGAGGGGGTGGTTGTGGGGGAGAGGGGTGTGTGAGCGGGGTGTGTGGCTTTGTGGGGGGGCTATTGTGGTGGAGGGGCATTGTGGGGGGTGCATTGAGGGGGGGTTGTGGGGAGAGGGGTGTGTGGGTGGGGGGATGTGGGGGGGAGGGGTGTGTGAGCTGGGTGTGTGGCATTGTGGGGGGGGGGTTATTGTGGGGGGGGTTTATTGTGAGGGGGTGTTGTGGGGGGAGGGGGATGTGTGGGCAGGGAGGGGTTGGGGGGAGGGTTGTGGGGAGAGGGGTTGTGGGGGGAAGGGGTTGTGGGGTGGGAGAGTTGTGGGGGGGTGGGGTGTGTGGGGGGGGGTATGTGGGCAGGGGGGGTTGGGGTGTGGGGGGGAGGGGTGTGGGTGCAGGGAGGTAGAGAGCTCGGAGAAAAGACGGGGAAGAGCCATGGGGGAGATGCAGTATCACGGGGGAGGGGGGCAGGAGCCAGCGAGGGGGACCAGAGGGGAAGGGGTTGGGGGTGCTATGGGGACTCACAGCGGGCACTGGTTATTCCGCTGGTCATTCTTCTCCGCACGACTTGCGGACTCAGTCCCGCCTCCGGAGCTTTATTCTCCATGGGTGCCGGAAGGGGCGCTACCTTCACGCTGACTGACAGGCGAGATGACCAATCTGCTGATCTCACGATTTTTAAAATCATAACTTTTGTAATCTTCCACCGATCGGAACAAAACTTGGTGGCTTGGAGCAGAGGAGAATGGTGAGCAAGGTGGTGAGTAATCCTAGCGATATAGGGTAGCGTTTTAGCGCAGATTTTAAATACAATGCAGACCGGAAGTGGTCAATATGAGAATTTTAGTAATAGTGTAGAAGGATAGATAGATAGATAGATGGATGGATGGATGGATGGATGGATGGATGGATGGATGGATGGATGGATGTATGGATGGATGGATGGATGGATGGATGGATGGATGGACGGACGGACGGACGGACGGACGGATGGAAAGAGATATCATCGAAAATTAAGATTCTCATAGAGGCCAAAAAAGTTGAGGCAGGGAGGATATTTACCTTGGCTGAGGAATATAGAATCAGAGATTACAGTCTTAGAAGATCTTGTGTAGGAAGGATCGTACACATTATGTGGAGAAGGCAGGAGAAAGGGTCTGAGAGGGAAAATGGATCAGCCATGATTGAATGGTGGTGTAGACTCGATGGGCTGAATAGCCTAATTGTGACCCTATGTCTTATGGTCATGGTAATAATAATTAGGCTATTCAGCACAGCTGAAAATAAATTTCTCACTCAAAGATAGGTAAATCTTTGAAATTATCCATTCTGGCGATATATAGAGGCTCAATTGTTGCATTAATTCAAAAGAGAGTCTGATGGATTTCTAGATATCAAGAGAATCAAGTGATATGGAGATAAAATAGAAAACTGATGAATGGAAGAACACACAAATGACCAGATGGCCTGCCTATTACTGCTTCATTTCATTTGTCTTAATTGTTATGCAAGTATATCAGTGATCTATTTAACATAGAACAGCAAATTGCATGATGTTGTATTTAACCCTGTTCTAAAGAGTGAGTAATTACTGGAAGGTAAATAATCTTTACATAAAATAGTTCAATGTGTAAATTTGAGTTGGAGACCATAATCATGTAGAATTTTGGAAGCTAGTGGCCCGAACTGCTAGAAAGGCATTATGCAAAGAATACACGCAAGGTTAAATATGCATCAGCAACCACAAGGCTGTTTGGGAATTGTGCCAAGTTGTAAGTGCACTTTAAGTTATAAAGAAAAGGTAGCATTCAAGACTTAAGATAAAAAACATCAACCTGAGAAATATTGTTGCTTTGCCACAAAAAACTGATGAAGCAAAATGCTGATGAGCTGAAATAAGAGTTCTGGGAGACTCTAGTAGCACTGGGTGGAGTGGATGCTGATCTGCTGTGGACCATACAACCTTGGCGGTATGAAGGCAAAGCCCTTGCCACGATGCATGATAAACAGCTGAGCGATAGATAGGATCAGGGGGATGGGGTGAGGTTGTGTGGGGAGGAGGTAAAGGAAGAAGAAAGAAGAAAGGAGGAAACAATCTGGACATATCTTTCCTGCCTCACTTTGTTCCTGAAGAATTCATCCACATCTGCTCTAATACCCGTTCAATATCCCTTTTCACTTCTTCTGGGATGTGATATTGTGCAGGTTTATGACCGCAGACAATTGCGCTAGAAGACGGAGAGCATTTTACCTTCGCTTGCCCACTCACTTGGCTTATGTCAAACTGTGGTATGAGAAGAAAAATGATTTATTTCCATCAAAAACTTCTGCTGACAACAGATGTCTTCCATTTCTCGACATCGACAAAGAAAACCTCTGCTCCCTCTTGTGGTAAAATCTTTAATTTCACTTAAAACACAGAAATAATCTCATTATTTTTTGTTGTTTCAGAACTATATATAATGATTATTAATAGAGAACATTAAAAAAGGTTACCTTTAATGGGCCAGGTATTTTAATTAATGACATCTAATTTTGTACATTTTTAAGTACTGAAGACACAAGAGACTGCAACGCTGGGATCCGAAACAAAACAAACTGCTGGAGGAACTCCTGATGCAAGATTTTGACCCAATATGTCGACTAATTCTTTGCATCCAAGGATGACCTGCAGAGTTCCATCAGCAGTTTGTTTTTAATTTTCAAATATTGTTTAGTAATAATTCAGTAATGATGTTTCTCATCAAAGAAATAATATATTGTTTAAAATTAATAATCGAGACATATAGCACAGAAACAAGCCCTTCCATCCAAATAGTCCATGCTGATTGAGATGATCACTAAGCTGGTCACATTTACCTACGTCGAGAGCAACCAACAGTCCCTTCTGCTTTAAGGAATATTGCCCTAACCTGCCCAACCTCTCTCTAGAACGCAGTCCCTCGTGACCTGGTAACATCCTCACAAATGCACGCTTCAGCATTCTCTCTAACATAACGGCATCTTTCTTAGAGCAGGATGGCCAAAATGGAACACAATATTCCACATGCAACCTCACCAACAAATTGTACATCATTGTATCAAAGAATGTGGGAGAAACAAGGAACTATAGACGTTCGAATTTTGAACAAAACACAAAGTACAGAAGGAACTCAAAGGGCCAGATAACATCTGTAGAGAACATAGACAGACAACATTTTGGGTCGGGGCCCTTCTTCAGTCTCAAATATGGGATACTATTTGATCCATATTTTTACACTGGATTGCTGAAGAAATAAAAGTATAGAAAATGTAGTCTAATTGTATGATGCTATAATCCCAAGGATATGGAAAGCAGAGTTTACAATAATCCACCAAAATAGCGTGATTAAGAAATAAAGAGTATATTCTGAATACCTACTAAAGAGATTTATCAATAAGTGCCTTGGATGTTGCTTTTCCGCTTCTGTCATCACCTGGAGCTGTTTACACACTTTTACATATTCTGTCAACTGTGATTGAATACTGAGATAATAAAAGCCAGACACTCCCTCTCTGGATAAACAATTATGCAGATATAAGTACCGTGGAACATTTACATCATTGCTGCTTAGTTTAGACCATGCAAGAGTTTTCTTAATGCAAAAGTATTATACTTCTAAAACATCCTATTTGGTCTCAATAAAAATATTCCATCAAAAACTGTGTATATGTTTCTGCTCCAGGGATCAGCATGCTGTTATAATCAGTATAAATGTCATCACTTATGCTGTTCTTCTTACCGTCAAATGTAAACAATTATCCAATGTAAAATTATCTTCAGAAAGTGAGTATGCCTTTAAAGCCTACACAGGTCATTGATAATCATTGTTTCTTTGGTCAGAATATCCAAATAGAAAATACTGTTATTATACAGCAAACAACCCCAGTCACTTACTCGTTCCCAAAAGGCAATTGACATGCTGCTCTTAAAGAATGAATCGTTGGGTGAATTCAGTCACAATTCAAATATATTGCTGATAGTCATGTGTCATGATTCATATCCATGCATTACAAATGTAGGGATTAAGTCCATCTGAGTGGGTGGAATGTCAAGCTACAACTGATTAGCTGCCAATATTTTCTCAGTCAGAGAGTCCAGTGTGACAGGGTAGACCTTTAACAATGTGAGTGAATGTAGGATGTACCAATTTTTATTTTAGTGATAGGAGCAGAATTCAGTCCATCAAGTCTACTCTGCCATTCAATCATGGCTGATCTATTTTTCCCTCCCAACCCCATTCTCCTGCCTTCTTCCCATAACCTCTGATACCTTTACTAATCAAGAATCTAACAATCTCTGCCTTAAAATTATACATTGACTTGGCCTTCATAGCCTTCTGTGGTAATTAATTCCACAGATTTACCACCCCCTGACTAAAGAAATTCCACCTCATCTCCCTCCTAAAAGTACATCCTTTTATTCTGAGGCCATGGCCTCTGGTCCTAGATCTCCCATTAATGGAAACATCCTCTCCACATCAACTCCATCCAGTCCTTGATGCCATAAAACATCAAATAATTCCATGTTCAACATTTTCATAACAAATCAAATTTCTCCATGCCTCTTACCCAATCATAGAAACATAGAAACATAGAAATTAGGTGCAGGAGTAGGCCATTCGGCCCTTCAAGCCTGCACCGCCATTCAATATGATCATGGCTGATCATCCAACTCAGTATCCCGTACCTGCCTTCTCTCCATACCCTCTGATCCCCTTAGCCACAAGGGCCACATCTAACTCCCTCTTAAATATAGCCAATGAACTGGCCTCGACTACCCTCTGTGGCAGGGAGTTCCAGAGATTCACCACTCTCTGTGTGAAAAAAGTTCTTCTCATCTCGGTTTTAAACGATTTCCCCCTTATCCTTAAGCTGTGACCCCTTGTCCTGGACTTCCCCAACATCGGGAGCAATCTTCCTGCATCTAGCCTGTCCAACCCCTTAAGAATTTTGTAAGTTTCTATAAGATCCCCTCTCAATCTCCTAAATTCTAGAGAGTATAAACCAAGTCTATCCAGTCTTTCTTCATAAGACAGTCCTGACATCCCAGGAATCAGTCTGGTGAACCTTCTCTGCACTCCCTCTATGGCAATAATGTCCTTCCTCAGATTTGGAGACCAAAACTGTACGCAATACTCCAGGTGTGGTCTCACCAAGACCCTGTACAACTGCAGTAGAACCTCCCTGCTCCTATACTCAAATCCTTTTGCTATGAAAGCTAACATACCATTTGCTTTCTTCACTGCCTGCTGCACCTGCATGCCCACTTTCAATGACTGGTGTACCATGACACCCAGGTCTCGCTGCATCTCCCCTTTTCCTAGTCGGCCACCATTTAGATAATAGTCTGCTTTCCTGTTTTTGCCACCAAAATGGATAACCTCACATTTATCCACATTATACTGCATCTGCCAAACATTTGCCCACTCACCCAGCCTATCCAAGTCACCTTGCAGTCTCCTAGCATCCTCCTCACAGCTAACACTGCCCCCCAGCTTAGTGTCATCCGCAAACTTGGAGATATTGCCTTCAATTCCCTCATCCAGATCATTAATATATATTGTAAATAGCTGGGGTCCCAGCACTGAGCCTTGCGGTACCCCACTAGTCACTGCCTGCCATTGTGAAAAGGACCCGTTTACTCCTACTCTTTGCTTCCTGTTTGCCAGCCAGTTCTCTATCCACATCAATACTGAACCCCCAATGCCGTGTGCTTTAAGTTTGTAAACTAATCTCTTATGTGGGACCTTGTCGAAAGCCTTCTGGAAGTCCAGATACACCACATCCACTGGTTCTCCCCTATCCACGCTACTAGTTACATCCTCGAAAAATTCTATAAGATTCGTCAGACATGATTTACCTTTTGTAAATCCATGCTGACTTTGTCCAATGATTTCACCACTTTCCAAATGTGCTGCTATCCCATCTTTAATAACTGACTCTAGCAGTTTCCCCACTACCGATGTTAGACTAACTGGTCTGTAATTCCCCGTTTTCTCTCTCCCTCCCTTCTTAAAAAGTGGGGTTACGTTTGCTACCCGCCAATCCTCAGGAACTACTCCAGAATCTAAAGAGTTTTGAAAGATTATTACTAATGCATCCACTATTTCTGGAGCTACTTCCTTAAGTACTCTGGGATGCAGCCTATCTGGCCCTGGGGATTTATCGGCCTTTAATCCATTCAATTTACCCAACACCACTTCCCGGCTAACCTGGATTTCACTCAATTCCTCCAACTCCTTTGACCCGCGGTCCCCTGCTATTTCCGGCAGATTATTTATGTCTTCCTTAGTGAAGACGGAACCAAAGTAGTTCTTCAATTGGTCCGCCATATCCTTGTTCCCCATGATCAACTCACCCGTTTCTGACTGCAAGGGACCTACATTTGTTTTAACTAATCTCTTTCTTTTCACATACCTATAAAAACTTTTGCAGTCAGTTTTTATGTTCCCTGCCAGTTTTCTTTCATAATCTATTTTTCCTTTCCTAATTAAGCCCTTTGTCCTCCGCTGCTGGTCTCTGAATTTCTCCCAGTCCTCCGGTATGCTGCTTTTTCTGGCTAATTTGTACGCATCATCCTTCGCTTTGATACTATCCCTGATTTCCCTTGTTATCCACGGATGCACTACCTTCCCTGATTTATTCTTTTGCCAAACTGGGATGAACAATTTTTGTAGTTCATCCATGCAGTCTTTAAATGTCTTCCATTGCATATCCACCGTTAACCCTTTTAGAATTAATTGCCAGTCAATCTTGGCCAATTCACGTCTCATACCCTCAAAGTTACCTTTCTTTAAGTTCAGAACCATTGTTTCTGAATTAACAATGTCACTCTCCATCCTAATGAAGAACTCAACCATATTATGGTCACTCTTGCCCAAGGGGGCACGTACAACAAGACTGCTAACTAACCCTTCCTCATTACTCAATACCCAGTCTAAAATAGCCTGCTCTCTCGTTGGTTCCTCTACATGTTGATTTAGATAACTATCCCGCATACATTCCAAAAAATCCTCTTCCTCAGCACCCCTGCCAATTTGATTCACCCAATCTATATGTAGATTGAAGTCACCCATTATAACGGTTTTGCCTTTGTCGCACGCATTTCTAATTTCCTGTTTGATACCATCTCCAACTTCACTACTACTGTTAGGTGGCCTGTACACAACACCCACCAGCGTTTTCTGCCCCTTAGTGTTTCGCAGCTCTACCCATACCGATTCCACATCCTGCAAACTAATGTCCTTCCTTTCCATTGCGTTAATCTCCTCTCTAATCAGCAACGCTACCCCACCTCCTTTTCCTTTCTCTCTATCCCTCCTGAATATGGATAGATCACCACACCAACTCTGAAGCATCTTAAATGGATCTCTGAGCATAAAGTTCACATTTGTAAAATCTATCAACATATATTGCTCTGAAATTATGATGTGGAAATTACTCTTTGAGTGAGTGCTAGTAGTAAAAGTGACGACTTAACATTATGGGGATGAGGCATGATAAATGGTAGGCACGGGGATATCAGGAATCCGTATGAGAATATAAAGGGTTGGTTCAAATTGGGAGATTGGTGGAAGAAGAATTGGGTAAATTTAGTGAGGATGGAGGAATGCTGAGGGTCATTGCTTTGTAGAGAGGATGTGAAAGAAACTCATGTGAATAAATTTAAGTAATTTATTTACATGAGTCTGAATCAGGTTCCCTATGTTTATGTGGTATAAAGTCAGTGAGGTCCCATTTAAGTCACGTAAATTAGGCTTCATACATGAAATGGAAGTCTATCTTCAAGAGTACCCCAGATAGTAATGTCCTGATCTGTCACATGCCATTGGATTATCATATACGTCTTCAAAAACACTAATGGTTCTGATCTTAATTTGACTTTTTTTAACAAAAAGAATTAAGAAGAATTTGTACTTGTGATGTTTACAGGACTCATTGTCAGGTGTTTTTAGAATCCATTTATATGTACAAATTTCACCAACTAACTCAATTGGTATATAGTATATAAAAATAGAGAGCAGCAACTTAACAAGAATGAAGGAATCTTAATAGCGATTAGGCACTAACATCTAAAATAAATTAGTGCCTTCCTCAGTTCCGCTCAGGAGAAAGTTAAGGAAATAGACAACAGACAATAGGTGCAGGAGTAGGCCATTTGGCCCTTTGAGCCAGCACCGCCATTCAATGGGGTCATGGCTGATCATCCCCAATCAGTACCCCGTTACTGCCTTCTCCCCATATCCCCTGACGCCTCTATTTTTAAGAGCCCTATCTAGCTCTCTCTTGAAAACATCCAGAGAACCTGCCTCCACCGCCCTCTGAGGCAGAGAATTCCACAGACTCACCACTCTCTGTGAGAAAAAGTGTTTCCTCGTCTCCGTTCTAAATGGCTTACTCCTTATTCTTAAACTAGAGAAGGTCATTTGTCCCTCCTCCTCCCTTATGCAGATTTCTCAGATGTGCAAAATCTATATATATTTTTATCAGATGTGAAAGTACTGGTAAAAGTACACAAATGGTTGTCAGGTGGACTGAAAGTAATTTGGAAATAACCCAGAAGCTATATTTGTACATATTAAATAGTCTAGCCTTATTCTTTTTTACTTTTGTTCCTGATATTAGACAAGTTTGTTATTGACAGAGAGCAGCCAAATCCTTTTGTGATTTGAATCAAACTTCCAGCCAGCAAAATATTCACCAGATGTTTAAAAAAGAGAAACAGAAGGAATAGACGATAAAAGGATGAAACTGCAGGAGCAGTGCCAACTGTAAAGTGTTGTTTTTTCTTTATGTAACTAACCTAATAGGTTGTAGTCTAAATTACCTGTACGAAAGGTATTCTGCACAAAAGCTAAACTATTAGTTTACATATATTTACATACCTTGATAAACACCCCTGGCTCCAGTTCATCACATAATTATTTGTTTTATACATGATTTTGTGTGTACGAGAAATGATTAACATAATGACAGTGCAAGAAAGAAGTAAAATTGCATTCTAAGCGGTACAGGCAGCAACTCTGGAGCGTAGGAATGGGTGACGTTTTGGGTCAAGACCCTTCAGACTGTCAGGAAACTAGAGACATCGGAGGGTTTCAAAGAGAATGTGAGGTGTGAAAATGACAGATCAAAACAGATGGTGATCAAGGAAATGTAGAATGATTCATTGGTGGCTGAGGGGAAGGTGACAATTTATTATTTATTTTATTAAATGGTTGAAAACATTAGCGACGTAGTGGTGCCGGTTTTCTGACGGGCAAAAATGAGGTGACAATGAAGCATGCAATCAGTAAAATTAATTAGGACAGTGAAACTATTGGGAGACCACCTTCCCATCAGCCAACAATGAACCATTATACATTTCGGACATCATCTGCTTTGATCTGTCGTTTTCACATCATACATTCTCTTTGAAACCCTTCCATATTTCTAGATTCCTTATCCCCAACTCACAGTCTGAAGAAGGGTCTTGACCTGAAATGTCACCCATTCCTTTCCTCCAGAGATGCAGCTTTCCTGCTGAATTATTCCAGCATTTTGTGTCTATCTTCGGTGTAAACCAGCATCTGCAGTTCCTTCCTACACAGAATTGCTTTTAATTGGCAGCATGTACAATACTGATGCATTGTTAATAGGTGCTCTTATGTGCCTAGAATATCTGTAGAAGAACATAGAATGCTAGTGACTTCTGATTGTCACTTCAAGCCATTCTTTTTAGTGGAATTTTAACCTGGTCACATACCTTTGGTAGACACTAAATCATGGAGTAACTCAGCGGAACAGGCAGCATCTCTGGAGAGAAGGAATGGGTGACGATTCGGGTCACACCCTTCAGTCTGAAGAAGGGTCT
Source organism: Amblyraja radiata (assembly GCF_010909765.2). Classification (NCBI taxonomy): domain Eukaryota; kingdom Metazoa; phylum Chordata; class Chondrichthyes; order Rajiformes; family Rajidae; genus Amblyraja; species Amblyraja radiata. The sequence continues at coordinate 27,801,210 of NC_045966.1, forward strand.
CGACCCAACATGTCACCCATTCCTTCTCTCCAGAGATGCTGCCTGTCCCGCTGAGTAACTCCGGCATTTTATGTCTATCTTCAATTAAAGCCAGCATCTGCTGTTCATTCCTATACATATCTTTGGTGTCGTTAATGACTGATTTTATGTAGATTACTTGGTCATCCTTATCAAGTCTATTGTTTCATATAGATATAGGTTACCTTGATTACGCAGCCAAGGACAGAGACAGAATTGGTGATCCTCAGGTAATTCATTAAAGGAGAACAGGAATGGGTAAGAGATAATTGGAGGATCAAAATATAATTAAACTATATTTCAGAGACAAAGTCATTCAACTTAGATGTGTCATTTGTGTGTGACACAGATGGTATTTAATCAACAAAATGAATTACAGGAACAAGGCTAGGATGAGATTAATGTCTTTGATTTTGGCCAGGATGGTTTGTACAATACTGGTGCATTGTTAATAGGTGCTCTTATGTGCCTAGAATATCTGTAGAAGAACATAGAATCTGTGATTCATTTTATTTGGCCACTGTTTCCCTGAACGCTCATCAATACATTCCTTACTAATGTGTTAATGGTGATGACAGTGAAGGATCAGTCCACTGGCCCCAACACTACTTTTAACGAGATAAATATCTTCACTAACTCACTGGGAAGTACAGGTGGGTACATTACACAGTGCATGAAGAAGATAAAATGCTGTGTTCAACCAAACAAATGATTTCTAAATGATATGTAGTTCTAACTTTGTGCTTATTTGTGTGTTTGTTGCATACAGCCACTAATAACCACATTGTTTATTGGTTGCACAGGTCTGGAGAGAGTCAATTCCATAAGTGGCTCATCCTACATAAAGCCAGTCTATCTCATAAATGAGAGATGTATTGTGGCTACAGCGAAAGGCAGCAGATGTTCTGGAATTTAGGCAAATATGGAAGACCTTGAAGGGCACCAAGTTGTTTAATGGTGGTCTGGAGCATTTAGTGGAGATGGTAGAAGAAAGTACTGTATCTACAGGGGCAATGGGACCTCTCATAACAGGTAGTAGTCAATGCTTGGGGGAAGCTGCCTTATGAGGAGTACATTGGCAAGGACATCTTCAGCGCACTCTACAGAGCAAAGTCAGTGGGTTTGCACTATGAAATACTGTGTGCATGGAAGGGGTTACAGGAAGGTCTGGATGCAACATTAAGTAATATAATGCTTGCACAGGGTTTGACTTAGAACTGGGAGCCAAACCTTTCCAGGATGGTGGTGCTAGTCTAGTTGTAGACCCAGCCATGATCCCACATCTGACCGGTGAGTATCTTAGGATCAACCACAGCACGTAGAAACAGCCATAATCTGAGTACTGCAGTGGGAGCTCAAACTGCTATAAGACTGCAGCTCATAATGCTGCCTTTCTAATTCTGGATAACAGCATTCAGGTAGACTTTCAAGGTGTCACAACAGTCTAGCAGTTGGGAGCTGATATGCTGGGTCTATGGATTTGTATGGCAGTTATCTTAAGGGCCTGAATTTGGGCGTCGCACAGCGTCAGGCAGTGACGTCATCACGCAACGCCACGCCGGGCGGTGACGTCATCGCGCAATGCCACGCGCTAGGCTAGGCCTTCAAGATGCTGCGTACGCCGTCAAGACGCTGCGTACTACCGCAATGCGCCTGCGTGACGACAGGCCATTGGCGCACAAAGATTTCGGACACTGCCAGTTTTTCGGAGCCCCGCGCGATCTCGGTACCAGCCCCGCACAACTCCGTGCTTCTACATGGGACCGGTCCCGCGCGACCATACGGTGCCCGTACGCCTCAAGCGACCACGTTTGGTCGCGCCAAACGCATGCAATCGCATGCAAGTGGGACAGGCCCTCTAATAGCCATTACCTATGCTCCCCCTACCCGTTCTATGGTTGCACTTGTTCTGCTGGTAGATGGTAGGCTTCTCGCACATTGTTCTGCACTGAGGTTTAGGTTTAAAATTGAACTGGGCACATGTCACCTTGCCGAGAGACATTCTCTCTTTCCTCCTTCTGGCTCTATCAGTTTTACCTGCTCTCCATACCTTCTGCTCAATCATGCTGTGCCAGGGGATTGCCTGGTGATGGATTTATTTTGAAGCAGCTGCTTTGTGGAGGAGCTGTGAGTGTATGCAACCCTTCAGCATCTGTCACACTTGTCCCTGAAGACTTTAGTGACCATAAATAACTCAAGTTAACATCAAAAACAGTGAATTGGAATAGCATCCAGTGGACTCAATTGACAAAAATAGTTACGAGTTGCTTTAAATACCACCAGTGGAGAGTCATTCCTGCTGCTGAATGTGTGTTCAACTTTGTGAGATTGAACAAGAGCATTAGGTTACATGTCAAGCTGCAAAGCAGTAGCTCAGGTATCATACGAAAGTCAGACAACGATTGATGTCACATTCTGGCAACACTGCACATTTCTCATGTATGAGCTCTGTACAAGCTAATATGGCATCTCACATGACTTGCACCACTATTATGTATGCTAGGATATCTAGCATAGAGACCCTAGCATGCATGTTCCGTTCCATTGAACGCTAGGATCAACATTGCTTTGGAATAAATTTGGTACAGTTGTGCCCGGCTTTTGAGATTTTATTTTGTTGTCTATGTTCAGTTAAAGGAAAAACAAATATCATTATAACCTCTGTGAGAACAACTTTTCGGTGCCTTAGGAGTAATGGGAAACCTGAGTGATTCATGTCCTGTAACATGATCTAAAGCAGCTGCGATTACATGTAATATGTTAATTGCTTAGATTTTTGCCAATGTGCTTACTGGAAGCTAATATAAACGATGATATCATGTAACCCAAATTATAAACTAGTTTGTTGATCTAAAATCTATTGATGATGAGAGGGCGTCACATGAACAATACTGTTTTAATTAGTAATATAATTTAATAGATTCTGATGATCAATACAATATTGATTTTGAATTCTTGATCAATTATTCAAACATCCAAAAAAGAAATCGAGTCTTGAAAGCACCTGATTTATTTTTGATTTACTAATGTATTCCAGAATTCCAGCTTGAAAGAGCCTTCTTGCTATAAATGGGAGCTATTTTATAATAATTCTCCTGAGTGATAGTTTATTTTGATAATTTTTCCATCGTATTTAAAAATCAGCTGCAGATTTCCGATTGTGATGATTTCAGTAACTCTCTAAATCTGGCATGCTGATGACTTTGAAGGTGATGATCTAGCAGAGTTTACAGACTTCTGGGCGTTAGTTCTGTTAACACTTCAACACACTTGAAAGTACCATTTCATTAGATGTTGCGCAGTAGAACAATACACTTTCCTGTGAACCCAGTAAGTTAAACAGAGTGCAGGAACTGGGGCTTATCAACACATAACACTTTGCATGGAACCACTCGGGTAAAGAAAAACATTGCCTTCTCATTTTATGTGCAGAATATCTCAGTTTGTTGGTATATCTTTTCATTTATAAACTGAGGGTCCTGTTTTGAAAGAGGTCTGTGGTTATTTGTATTAAAGTTATGACAATGAAGTAAATGATTCCCACCGTTGGATTTTTTTTAGCCAAATATCTGAAATACCTGGGGTTTAAAAGTGTTATATGCACAATATATGAACTGCAAGCAGAACAATAAACCTGTATCTATAAATCTGTATTTTTGCAGTGGTGTGTTCAAATTATTCCTCCAGAAAAATGTATTGTGTAGCATTGTTATGCAAAAATTCTGTGCACAAAATGAATCTCAGTCATTTGCAACAGTGCTGTTTTCAGAGATATTACTGGTGATGAATGATGATGTCACTCACCAGCTTCTAAATAATGACTAATAATATATCTCAGGCTATTTCACACAAAATAATTCTAAATTCTAGAAGTTCCAGTGAAAGTGATGAGGTAAAAATTTGTCCCTCCATCCAAGAGGATCTTTTATTTTATCTCTTTCCATCATCCAGAGGTCTGTGGAGTCCTTTGGGGGACAATCATTTCACTTGCACTTTTACCAATCCTGTATATGCGGTCAGTTCACACAATGTGGTCTCCTCCACATTAGGAAAACCAAATACATAATTGGGTGACTACTTTATGAAACATCCATGTTCATATGTTCATAGTTCATAAGTTCTAGGAGCAGAATTAGGCCATTTGGCCCATCAGGTCTACTCCGCCATTCAATCGTGGCTGATCCAAGTTTCCCTCTCAAACCAATTTTCCTGCCTTCTCCCCCATAAACCCTGATACCCTTACCAATCAAGAATCTGTCAATCTCTGCCTTAAAAATATCCATTAAGTCTCCAGCTGTCTGTGGCAATGAATTCCACAGATTCACCACCCTCTGACTAAAGAAATCCCTCCTCACCTCCTTTCTAACAGTAGATGTTGTGCAGTAGAACAATACACTTTCTATTCTGAGGTATGGCCTCTGGTCCTAGACTCTCCCACTAGTAGAACATTCTCTCCACAAGGGTGACTCCAGTCACCTGTCACTTTAGTTCTCCATCGACTCACTCTGATTTTTCTGCATGCGGTCTGCTGCACAGTTGCAGTGAAGTCCAACATAAGTTTAAGGAACACTCTTTTGACTGGGTATGTTGCAGCTTTCCAAACTCATTATCAAATCCAACAATATTTAACAGTGACAATATTTTCTATTCACAAGTTATAGGAGTAGAATTGGATCATTCAGCCCATCATGTCTACTCCACCATTCAATCATGGCTGATCTCTGCCTACTAATCCCATGTTCTTGCCTTCTCCCCATAACCCTTAACACTGATTCTAATCAAGAAATTGTCTATCTCTGCCTTAAAAATATCCACTGAAATCCACTGAATTCATAAGATTATAAATGATAGGAGCAGAATTAGGCCATTCGGCCCATCAAGTTTACTCCACCATTCAATCATGGCTGATTCATCTCTCCTTCCTAATCCCATTCTCCTGCCTACTCCTCATACTCCTCTGACACCCGTCTATTTTTGTTGAACTAGCCAGTTCTGCTGCAAGGTTACCCATCTGTAAGTTCAACCAATTTTTCTGGCCTTACAGACACTGCCTGAGGCATTTTCAGCATTCTCTATTTGTTTTCAGGTTAAACAATGACTCTGAACTACATTTCACAACCTTAACATGTCCCCCTCTCTCATCCCCCTTGTGCTCCTGTTCCATTTTGTCTACTATCAGTCTGTAGAAAGGTCGTAACACAAAATATTGACTGTTCATTTCCCTCCAAAAATGTTGTCTCACCCGCTGAGTTCCTCCAGCACTTTGTTGTTTACTCAAGATTTGAGCACCTGCAGTCTCTTGTACCTCCAATCTATTAACCAGATACCTCATATTTCGCTTGGGCAGTTTGCACACCAGCGGTATGAATATTGACTTCTCTAATATCAGGTAGTCCTCCCTTTCTCAGCTCTCCGTCAGCGCTCTGGCCCCACCTCTTCCTTTCTTCCTCCCACCCCACCCACCCTCACATCAGTCTGAAGAAGGGTTTTGACCCGAAACTTTGCCTAATTCCTTCACTCCATAGGTGCTGCCTCACCCGCTGAGTTTCTCCAGCATTTTTGTCTAACTCTGTAACCATTATAATCACATAGGCAACTCTATCTTCACTTTACCAGTGTTGGCCTCTGGTCCTAGACTCTCCCACTAGTAGAACATTCTCTCCACAAGGGTGACTCCAGTCACCTGTCACTTTAGTTCTCCATCGACTCACTCTGATTTTTCTGCATGCGGTCTGCTGCACAGTTGCAGTGAAGTCCAACATAAGTTTAAGGAACACTCTTTTGACTGGGTATGTTGCAGCTTTCCAAACTCATTATCAAATCCAACAATATTTAACAGTGACAATATTTTCTATTCACAAGTTATAGGAGTAGAATTGGATCATTCAGCCCATCATGTCTACTCCACCATTCAATCATGGCTGATCTCTGCCTACTAATCCCATGTTCTTGCCTTCTCCCCATAACCCTTAACACTGATTCTAATCAAGAAATTGTCTATCTCTTTACCAAATATGGCCTCTGGTCCTAGACTCTCCCACTAGTAGAACATTCTCTCCACAAGGGTGACTCCAGTCACCTGTCACTTTAGTTCTCCATCGACTCGCTCTGATTTTTCTGCATGCGGTCTGCTGCACAGTTGCAGTGAAGTCCAACATAAGTTTAAGGAACACTCTTTTGACTGGGTATGTTGCAGCTTTCCAAACTCATTATCAAATCCAACAATATTTAACAGTGACAATATTTTCTATTCACAAGTTATAGGAGTAGAATTGGATCATTCAGCCCATCATGTCTACTCCACCATTCAATCATGGCTGATCTCTGCCTACTAATCCCATGTTCTTGCCTTCTCCCCATAACCATTAACACTGATTCTTGTTAATCCCTTTGTCCTGTGTACTCCACTCCCTCCCTGCAGTTTAAAACTCTTTCTTACTTTCCCAGTTCTTTTTTTTTTTTTTTTTTTTTTTTTTTTTTTTTTTGGAAAATATTTTTTATTGGAGATAGGTACATAACCTAATTACATCATTACATCATTACATAGTCTTACATTTTTAAATTGATAATATTGTCAATTATTATTACATTGTCTCCAATACTTTTTGCCTTTTTTTTTTTTTTTAAACTAGATAGAACTAAAGAGATAGATGAAGTAAAGAGAGAAAAGAAAGAGAAGAAAAACAAAAACAAAAACAAAAAAAAGAAAAAAAAAAAAGGAAAAAGATAGTTAAAGAAGAATGGAAAAATTTATTAAAATAAAAAATACTTCGTTCGAGATATATTCGTACCTTTCAGAGTATAGTATTTCATCCATTCTTTAGCCCGCGTGCTAGTCAGGTTCCTGTGCTGAACCATTCTGACCCTTTAAGTAATCAATAAAAGGAGACCATGTTCCAGCGAATAATTCCTGTTTGTCCAACAGGGAAAATCTGATTCTTTCCACGTTTAATTACTTTTCCAGTTCTTGCAAAGAGTCTAAACTGAAATGTTGTTTGCTTCTTTTTCCACATTTGCCTCTTGACCTGCTGACAGTTTTCAGTGTTTACTGTGGTTTTTTTTAAATTTCAGATTACTAGCAGCTACAATATGTTAAATTTAAAAAAAACTTGTGTCTTATGAGCCCCCTTTAAGAAAGTACACTGAAACATTTAATGCATTCTATGTAATTTGAATTATTTGATTTATTTTGAATGTATAATTTTCCAAGCATAGTTGCAGCAAAAAACTATTCAGTGGAAAAATGTACAAATGTGATTTCTGTATGTTAGAACTCCAGTAAGCTTTGCTCTTGTGTTCATCAAATTGCAGATTTGAAGGAGTAAGAGTATTTACTGTGAAGTCTCTGGCAGGATCTGCTGAGAATGTTGTCCCAGGAGTGCAGATGGAGGATTTTGTGGAGATGCTATCTGTCATGTATCTCTGGTGCTTTAAAGTGTCCACCACATAGTAAACAGTCGACCAAGTTGTGCATCCTGTACAGCTGCCCCCTCACCAAAGATCTTATAGCGGCGATCTTTGCCCCTCACAGTTCCTGCAAACTGGGTTCAATCCTAATCTCTGTGCTGGCTGTGTTCCGTTTACCTGTTCTCCTAGTAATCACGTGGGATTCCTCCCACCTCTCAATTTGTGCAGATTAGTAATTTAATTGGCCCCTGTAAATTGCATTTAGTGTTAAGTGAGTGAGACGATCTGGGTGCTATTGATAAGAAAAGCTTATGTAATGGAAAATGAGATTGCTTTTAGAGTTGGCATAGACCTGATGGGTACAATTATTTCCTTCTGTTGGAAAGGAAATATGGTAAATGGCAAGCTAGAAACAGTTAAAGTTGCTATTTGCAATATTAACTGAAATGGAATTTACTTTTAAAGTAAAACTCTAAATTTCTCTTCAAGCAAATGAGGGTAAAAATCACTGCCTTGAAAATTTTTCATGAATCATTTGCAGCATTTCCTGTGTTTCCAGGACCAAAATATTTGCTCTTCAAAATACGGTAATTCTTTTAACAGGAAACCTTCCAACAATCTCTTAATGTTTAACCTGTGCTAGGGGCATGGAAATTAATTGAATAATATAAAAGTGGTTTTGATGATCTTCTGCTCTCAGCAGGGATTCATATTCAGTATGAGAGCAGATTGTAAAGCAGGATAACAATCAAAAATTGGTATTTTTATTCCAGGGCTCTATTATTGATTATATCACTGCTTAAAATAAACATTTCTTAAGAATAACCATTCATTTCATAATCAAATCACATCTACTATAATTTAAGACAAAATCCTGAATATGTTCATTTAGATCTTGAATTGGTTGTTATAACTGGGTTTGATTCCATTGCTGTATTTGTGGTGTTGTTGTGAGGTGGGGAGATGCGATTGCAACAAACCATGTTCAGCATGCATCATTTATTTGCAAAATGGATCATTAGTTTTTTTCCCACTTGAAAACAAAAAGGAATTTTGTCTTATACGAAGTAACAATCAGAGATAAATGGAGTTGAATGCAAAATAAAGTGATGCACTCCGAGAGGACCAATAAATGGCACCGGAGCAAAGAGACCTTGGTCTCCTTTTAAACTAATCCTTAAAATGTGTGGGGAAATTTAATCAGGTGATTTAAAAAAAAAGTCATTACAAATAGTGGAACAGCTTATTGAAAAAACAAAGAGCTCGTCAGAACTTTATAAACTGCAGCAAGACAATTCAGGGCAATCTAGTTCAGTAAAGATAATTCCCAGTACGTCACAGTTATGAGAGCAGGTTAGAAAAGTTAGAAAGGTAAAAATATTTTCCTAGGAATATCCATTTCATTATCCACTACCAATATTCTTCATCAATTGGAACTTCAAATCGGAATTCTTCATCGATTAGGTATCCAAAGTTCATTTATTCCTCCGCACCCTGACATATTTAGCTTTGCTGCAGGTCTTGTACCCACCCCTCATGGGTTGCATGTAAGCTGCTATTCAACCGTTCCAGGCATATTACAGTACACTATACTCAATGGCCATCTCTCCCTCTGAACAGCAGCAGAGAGGTAAGTCATACAATATATCCTCACACCTGCGCATCTTCTCACATCCCACTTTGTTCGCATTCTCTAATACATTTTCCCACAGTACAAGTGTGCAAAACTGTCACTAGTTCCTTACTCTTCTCTCATTATGTCTGTAATCAAGAAGGATATGTTAGCCTTAGAATGTGAGTAAGATGGCCCCATAATAATACTACCAGGTTTCCATGAATTGGAATCCATAAACTCTCACCGAATATCGTAACCTGGCCCATTTTTTCATGAACAGATTGGGTTTGAAAGTAATTGATAGGAAGAAAAATGCTGCTGTGATACTGGATACGTAAGAAGTCGATGAAGAGGCGGCATTAGAAAGGTCAGTTGTACTTGAATTGGATACATAACCTGATTCTGAAATGCTGTGGGCTCAGTCATTGACATGGAAATATTTCACTATTTGTTCATAACTGTTGGGCCAAAATCCTGATCTCCTGACCTATCCATACCGAGATAGTACAAGCACTCACCGTTTGGGCAGATGGCAACTCATTGTTACCTTTTCAAGGAGAACTAGGGATGGGTAATAAATATTCCCTTTTGCCAGTGATGTCCATACAATGGACTATGAAAAATGTTGGTCCAACAGTACTACTTCAAAGAGGAGGAGAATAGTTCCACTGTATCATCTGTTGATACTCTATCCTTAATCAACTACAACTTGTATTTCTGTATCACCTTTGACATAATAACACAATGTAAAGTGTTTGAGAACAAAAGAGGTGAGGTTTTTGGAAAATCTTGAAGGAGGAAGGAGACTTGGAGGTATTTGGACTCACACATCCACCCAAAGTTAGTAGAGGTGTGGAGAAAGTGATGGCATAAGGAGGGATGGAAGTATAGAAGCCAATCTGGGCAAAGGCGTGATGTTAGCTGTATTCATTACAATGATAACACATCTCCTAGCTACGCCCCTTGCTGCCGGACCGTTTGTCCCTTTACATTCCATGGCCACCTGATATCACCTTGTGCTTTCATTACTTCATCTGCCCAGGAAGCTATTCCATCAAAATCCACCATGATCATTATTTCCTTCCTTTCTCAGCATCTTAAAAAAAGGTTATTCCTCATTTGTTTTGCTGCTGTTGAAAGATCATGCTGCTGAATCATTAAATCTGCTTATTTCTGTACTGAACTGCGATGTCATACATATTGAAAGTTTATTGTAGATTTCTACAATCTGTAACATTTCGATATTGTTTTAAAAGAGGGACTCTTTTTCAGAAACAAAACATTTTTCATGTATTGAAACACCTAATTACTTACTTGGTGCTTATTGTTAAAAACAACACTTTTTTGTACTGTTATAGAACTATTTATCTAAACTTCCATGCAAGTCTCCTGGACAGGTTAAATATTCTCAGACTTATTCAAACAATTAACATTTGCTCAAAAAAGAGTTACAAATAAGAAACATAAAGCTATTACAAACACATTGGACATGAATAAATAATTAAGATCAATGAAATAAAATATGTAAATAAGTAACTATACTAGTTTTTCTTATCCTATTCAGAGGTTGTGAGTCCCTTTGGCAAAAGAGATAGATTCCCCAGTGGAATGCGAAGGAATCCCAACACCGGCAGCCTCCGTCACCTGATTGAACAGGACATTTTTCCAAATGCTTATTATCTGGATATTGTTACAATTGGAAAGTAGCGATGTACCTATCTTGGAAGATCAGGTGATTTTCCTCAAACTTACATTCAGCGTCATGGGAAGAGTGGGGAATGCCGAGGTCAGAGCGGGTGCGAGACATTGGATAAAAAGTGAAAGGAAATCGGAAGCAGACTAAAAGGAACTGTTTTATAAATTTGCCTCCAATTGGTCTTCTCCATACAGTGAAATATCTCATGGGTAGCTGTTGTCATTTACTATCCCATGTTCTCTATTTTTGTTTATAGTGTTTTATTCAAATTCAATTCAAACTGACAGAGATCTTGTAACCTTCCTATACAGTCACAAAATGCCACATAGTTTCTACCTTAGTTAATGATATATTAAATAGAACAAACCAAAAGGTCTTTAAAGTATCCAATTCTATTTAGTGTAACCAATAGTTTGTGCCAGTAGATGGCAGAATATTCTCCATTTAAATGAGGCACAGGTTTATCACTGAAGCTCAGATGTTCACACTGGATGTAGTTACTAATTTAAAAGCACAGGTTCAGTTAGTGTACTCATATTGTGCATTTAAAAAATACATGACAAATATTCTGAACAAATAACAATGAACAGCGAAGGAAACTCATACATTGTCTGGTTTTCCCTTGATTACAACAGTGGAGCTACTACCTTACTGCCCCAATGACCTGAGCTCAATCTGAATCTCTGCATGGAGTTTGTACGTTCTCCCGAGCATATTTCCTCCAGGTAGACACAAAATGTTGGACTAACCAGGTGCATGGTTTTCACTTACGTCACAAATGTATATGGATTAATTGGCCACTGTAAATTGCTGTTCCTGTGTAGATAGGTAAATGGGTGTGGGGGTGGGGGAGGAGTTGAAGGGACTGCGGGGAGAATAAAAAGAGATGAATGTAGGACTAGTGTAAATGTCTTTTTGATGGTCATTGTGGACTTGATGCTGTACATCTCAGTGACTCGATAACTATGCTGTCTGATTTGTAACAACATCGTATTACAATGACAAAATACATGTTGATATCATGACACTTCTGTGTCTGTATTTAAAGACACAACTGTTATGGGTGAGTAACCGCGTTTAAATTGATCAGGGCTGAATTGGTCTATTCTGGGTTCTAGATCTACTCCAACCCACTGCCACTTGAAAGGTTTATTGATATGATTGTGATATCTGTTTCCGCATTTAATGAAAAATGACACTAATGGTTGACACCTTCTATTACTTTTAAGCGTCAAAGCTGAGGCTTTGGCAGGCTGATCCCTAATGCTGATATACAGTGGCTTGCAAAAGTATTCATACCCCTTGATCTTTTCCACATGTTGTCACGTTACAACCACAAACGTAAATGTATTTTATTGGGATTTGATGTGATAGACCAACACAAAGTGGTGCATAATTGTGAAGTGGAAGGAAAATGATACATGGTTTTCAAATTTTTTTACAAATAAAAAACTGAAAAGTGTGGCGTGCAAAAGTATTCAGACCGCCCTTATTAAAGTTGTAAACGACATCCGTCTTAACACAGACTCTGGCAAAGTTTCAATATTAATGCTATTAGACCTCAGTGCTGCATTCGACACTGTTGATCACTCAATACTTTTGGACAGGTTGGGAAAATGGGTGGGGCTCTCAGGCACAGTCTTAAGTTGGTTCAGGTCATATCTACATGATAGGAACTATTTTGTTTCCATTGGCGACTTTGAATCAGAACCAACCAACGTGACGTGTGGAGTCCCGCAAGGTTCGATCTTAGGGCCCTCTTTATTCAACATCTACATGCTCCCACTAGGGCAAATCATGCGAAATAATAATATTGACCACCACTGCTATGCCGATGACACTCAAAACTATGTAGCGCTATCACCAAATGACTATCGCCCCATAGATCTGCTATGCCAGTGCATTGAGCAAGTCAAAGACTGGATGCGCCAAAAGTTTCTCCAACTAAATAAGGACAACATGGAGATAATTGTTTTTGGTGCTAAAAAAGAAAGGCTTAAAGTAACCCAACACCTTCACTCTCTGTCCCTGAAAACTTCAAACAAAGCCAGAAATCTTGGGGTCATTATGGATTCAGATTTAAATTTCGACAGTCACATCAAATCAGTAACAAAATCGGCCTACTATCACCTCAAAAACGTAGCAAGATTAAGAGGACTCATGTCAGCTCAAGACTTAGAAAAACTTGTACATGCCTTTATTACTAGTAGGCTAGATTATTGTAACGGTCTCCTTGCAGGTCTTCCGAAAAAAACTGTCAGGCAGCTACAGCTTGTTCAGAATGCTGTTGCTAGAGTTCTAACAAAGACCAAAAAATTTGAACACATTACACCAATTCTTAAATCCTTACATTGGCTCCCTGTATGTCAGAGAATTGATTTTAAAATCCTGCTGCTCACCTATAAATCACTACATGGTTTAGGGCCAAAGTATATCACTGACATGCTTCCACTATATAAGCCTTCTAGACCGCTAAGATCTTCTGAAACCAATCTGCTAGTGATTCCCAGAGTAAATACAAAACATGGGAAAGCAGGATTTAGTTACTATGCAACAAATAGCTGGAATAAACTTCCTGAAGATTTAAGACTTGCCTCAACTTTGACCACTTTTAAAACAAGACTGAAAACTTTTATGTTTACTTTAGCTTTCAGCTAAATCTTAACTACATTGCACTTTTAACTTTTGCACTTTTTATAATGCATTTTTAATTTTGTTTTCTTTTCTTTTAGTTCTTCTATTTTATTTCATTTTATTATTTCATTTTATTGTATGACATGTTTTTATGTGAAGCACTTTGAGTCTGCCTCGTGTATGAAATGTGCTATATAAATAAAGTTGCCTTGCCTTGCCTTGCCCTGAGTCAATACTTTGTAGAACCACCTTTCGTTGCAATTACAGCTGCAAGTCTTTTGGGGTATGTCTCTACCAGCTTTGCACATCTAGAGACTGACATTTTTGCCCATTCTTCTTTGCAAAATAGCTCAAGCTCAGTCAGATTGGATGGAGAGCGTCTGTGAACAGCAATTTTCAAGTCTTGCCAGAGATTTTCAATTGGATTTAGGTCTGGACTGACTGGGCCATTCTAACACATGAATATGCTTTGATCTAAACCATTCCATTGTAGCTCTGGCTGTATGTTTAGGGTCGTTGTCCTGCTGGAAGGTGAACCTCCACCCCAGTCTCGTCTTTTGCAGACTCTAACAGGTTTTCTTCCAAGATTGCCCTGCATTTGGCTCCATCCATCTTCCCATCAACTCTGACCAGCTTCCCTGTCCCTGCTGAAGAAAAGCATCCCCACAGCATGATGCTGCCACCACCATGTTTCACAGTGGGGATGGTGTGTTCAGGGTGATGTGCAGTGTTAGTTTTCCACCACACATAGTGTTTTGCATTTAGGCCAAAACCTTCAATTTTGGTCTCATCTGACCAGAGCACCTTCCTCCACATGTTTGCTGTGTCCCCCACATGGCTTGTGGCAAACTGCAAACGGGACTTCTTATGGCTTTTTTTCAACAATGGCTTTCTTCTTGCCACTCTTCCATAAAGGCCCGATTTGTGGAGTGCACGACTAATAGTTGTCCTGTGGACAGATTCTCCCACCTGAGCTGTGGATCTCTGCAGCTCCTCCAGAGTTACCATGGGCCTCTTGGCTGCTTCTCTGGTCAATGCTCTCCTTGCCCGGCCTGTCAGTTTAGGTGGACGGCCATGTCTTGGTAGGTTTGCAGTTGTGCCATACTCTTTCCATTTTCGGATGATGGATTGAACAGTGCTCCGTGAGATGTTCAAAGCTTGGGATATTTTTTTATAACCTAACCCTGCTTTAAACTTCTCCACAACTTTATCCTTGACCTGTCTGGTGTGTTCCTTGGGCTTCATGATGCTGTTTGTTCAATAATGTTCTCTAACAAACCTCTGAGGCCTTCACAGAACAGCTGTATTTATACTGAGATTAGATTACACGCAAGTGGATTCTATTTACTAATTAGGTGACTTCTGAAGGCAATTGGTTGCACTGGATTTTATTTAGGGGTATCAGACTAAAGGGGGCTGAATACTTTTGCACGCCACACTTTTCAGTTTTTTATTTGTAAAAAAATTTGAAAACCGTGTATCATTTTCCTTCCACTTCACAATTATGCGCCACTTTGTGTTAGTCTATCACATAAAATCCCAATAAAATACATTTACGTTTGTGGTTGTAATGTGACAAAATGTGGAAATATTCAAGGGGTATGAATACTTTTGCAAGCCACTGTATCTCACATTATCCATTCTACAAAGAAGACCTGACACAGAGAACCTAAACCAATTTATAGAAAAAGTCCCGACCGAAACGTGACGTGTCATTTTTCTCCAGAGATGCTGCCTGACCACTGAATCACTCCAGCAGTTTGTGTCTAAACCAATTTAGTCTGTTGCCCTGACAAGAAGCAAAGCTTAAAAAATAATATTAATCCAAATTGCATGACATTAAGAGTGACTAATGCTTACCAGATATCCCAGACTTTCTGAATGACACATGGATATACTTGCTGCTGAAAAGAAGGCCAATATTTCTCCTTGAGTTAACCGATTAATCTTTAATAACAGCAATGAATCTATCTATCATATATTTATTAAAACTCTGTGTGCGTATGTGTGTTAATCATTTTGCCTTTGAAACGTATATTCTCGAAAACCAGACACAAATACGCTGTGAATTTTATATATTTTGGTGGCGATTTAACACGATTTCTGAAATCGACTCCTCCCTAAATTTGATCAAATTATTTCCCTAGATTTTTAATAAAGTTGTTCACAAAACGGACTTTAAAAAAAATCAAACTGCCGTGGCAGCTGCGGCAGCTGCTGACGTCACAATGCCTTCACTCGCGGCAACGCCCCCCCCTCCCCTCAGAGAGTACAGAGTGTATGCACCGAGGATGCGAGGCCGATGAGCTGAGGCTGACTCTGAGGCCGACGGCTGCTGGGCAACCCTACCCCTCTCCTCCCTCCCTTCTTCCCCCCTCCTTTCTCCCCCTCCCCTCTCCCCCCCTTCTCCCCCTCCCTTCTCCCCCCTTCTCCCCCTCCCCTCTCCCCCCCCTTCTCCCCCTCCCCCTCTCTCCCCTCCCCCCTCTACCCTCCCCTCTCTCCCCCTCCCCTTTTCAACCCCCTCTCTCTACTCTCCCCCCTCTCTCTCCCCCTCCCTCTCTCTTCTCCCCCTCTCTTGCCCCTCTCTCTCTCCCCCTCTCTCTCTCCCCCCCTCCCTCTCTCTCCTCCCTCTCTCTCCCCACAGCACCCTGCCCTCCCTCCACTAAACCCCATTCTCCCCTCCACCCCTCCCCTACCCATTGCTCTCTCAGCCCCCCTCTCCCTCCTCTCATCCCATCTCTCTCTCCCCACCCGCCCTCTCCTCCTCCCCTCCACCCCCTCTCCTTCTGTCTCTTGCCCTTCTGTTTCTGCCCCTCTCTCTCTGTCTCTCCCCGTTCTCTCTCTGCCCATTCTCTCTCTGCCCTCACTCTCTATTCCCCCCCCCCTTCATCTCTTAATAATATTAATATAATATCAAGGGGGTAGTTAGCGTGTGTGTGGGGGTGGTTAGTGCGTTTGATGCCGCATGCAGCCCCCCCACGGCAAACAGGCATTGGAAGAACAGACCCAACCGGTCTGCACTTGGTCTAGTATACTTTTAAAACTCTGCGTGTGTGTGTGTGTCATTTTGCCTGTGAAACGGATCTCCTCAAAAACCAGACGTCAAACCGGAAAAAAATTTACATATTTCAGTAGAGATTTTCCTTGTGATTTTAGAAATCCACTCCTCTGTTCATTTGATACATTATTTTCGTGACTTTTTTATTAAAATTGTTGACCAATCTGACCTTTTTTTTAAATCTGACCGCTGCCCAGATGCTGACGTTACAATAACGGTGACATTTTTCCATCTTCTAGTCGAAATTTTCCTTATTTTAAAAAATCCAATCCTCTATAAATTTGGTCCATTATTTCCCGAGATATTTACTCAAATTTATCACCAAACTGACATTTAAAAAAAATATTAAGTTTGCCCAGGTGCTGACCTCACAATGCCTTTACTCGTGGCCCCCTCCCCCCCCGGATTAATGCAGCTGCTGTCAACATGCATGTGCAGTTTTCCACGATGTACGTTAGCTCTCCCACCCCCCCCCCGTTCTTCAAAAGGTGCAGAACGTTCAGTAGCAAAGATCCAACAGCTCTGCTCCCCGATAGGATCTTTGCTCCGCTCAAACGCGATATCAGAGGTGCCCACGAGCTGAAGATTCTCCGCGCTGTCCGTGCAGCTTGTGAAGCCCCGACTCTGCCATCCCCCGCCCGCCCGCCTGCCTGCTCACTCAGCTGCCGGTTTACAGAGAGTCAAGCCGGTGCTGTCTCTCTCCGTTGTTCGCAGCCCACTCACTCGCCCAGCTCCCCCCCTCCTCTTCACACCTCCTCCCCTCTCCTCCCTCCCACTCTCTACCCGACCTCCTCTCCGTGTCTGTGTCCGCGGCTCGATCCTCTGTAATGCTGGCAGAAGCTTTTGGCGGTCCTCAGCAAAGAACCTATAGCTCGCTATAGGATCTTTGGTCCTCGCTTTGGTCCTCGGATTGCTCCGGGCTCGCTCGGGGCCCCCCCTGACCTGCCGCCCTGCCCCACTCCTCTCCCTCTCTCTCTCCATCTCTCCCTATCTCTCTCCCCCTCGCTCTCTCTCTCTCCCCCTCTCTCTCCCCCTCTCTCTCCCCCACCCCCCTGCCCTCCCCTCCTAAACCACCTTCCCTTCCCCCCTTCTCAGCCCCCCTCTCTCCCTCTCTCTCCTCCCTCGGTGGAATATTGCGTTTGGGAACCAGCCCTCCACTGTGACGCCCCCCCCCCCCCCACACTCCTCAATCTCTACCCCCTCCCTCTCCACACCCCCCCTCTAGCCATGCCTGCGCAGTTAGGGGTTATGCGTGAGTGGACATGGTAGGGGATCGGGTAAAAGGAGCGAATTAATAATAATAATATAATATCGGGGGGGGGGGGGGGTTAGTGTGTTTGGAGGGTAGTTAGTGTGTGTGTTGCCGAAGACTGCCCCCCCCCCTCCCGCAAGGGGACGGGACCAAATGGGTCCCCTTTGGTCTAGTGATGTTTAACTACCTGAGTGAATTCTCAGATTTAATTCAGCATCAAGAAATATTACTGTGCATGTGGAACTCAGAGCACAATAAATAAAACTATCTTCAATACTTCACTAGAATGATAGTTGGAATGGTGGATGGGTGGAGTCATGGGAAATAATTATAAAATATTGTTGCGAAGAAGTCTTCAGTGAGTTCTGTCCGGAGGAGTGGATTATCAGGGCAAGAGGTGTTACAGAAATAAATCTGGGACATTGGTGGGATGTGCAGTACTGATTAATCTAGTGACATACTAATGGAGGTTTGATCCATAATTTACAGGTCCATCTGTTACAAGTGTTACATTGGAATTGAATTCGGAATGTGAAAGCCAGATATGATCTCATGTAATTATTTTTTTAATTGTCTAAAACCATAAAGCAGTGAATTAATTTCAACAACATTAATATGCCAACAAATGATTACTCTGGTGCTAATCTGTTAATTGGCATTGTCCTCCTTGGGACATTTTGATTAAACATTTGTTTTGTAGGTACTCTAGCTCCAAACAATTTATTGTTGCACTCATTCTGGTTATTTTTGATGTGTGGAGTTCACTATCTGTGAGTTTATTCACCTCGTTTAAAGAGTCATCAAAACAATTTAATTGAATGCTTTATATGCTTGAATACTAAGTTTCATCTGGTTCATAGTTTAGTTTGGGGATTAATTTAGACAAACAGTTCTATTATTATCCACTGAGACCATGGAAATATTGAATAAAATGGCAAATATCTATGAATGATACTTGAACCTAATCATTCTTGTAGATATTTCTAATGTAAAATAGATAATTCAATGCAGTTGAATAATTTTCCTGTATTGCCAATTGCTTTAAGCAATTCATTTCATAAAATCTATAAATGTATTCTCATTAATAAAGTTAAAACATTTTTGTTTTAGTCATTCAAATAGATAGAAAACTGTTGTCAATGCCATACAGTTCTGTAAAGGCAAACAGTTCCGTAAAGAGTGTGAGAAAATGAAAGAGAAAGGTATTGTTTAATGATACTTTCCAAAATTTGTGTATAGGCACACATATACACTACCTTGATGCCAAATGTGTAGAAACAAGAACTGCAGATGCTGTTTACAAGAAAAGTCACCGAGTGCTGGAGTAAGGAGAACATAGAGAGATGATGCTTCGGGATGGAACCTTTCTCCCATATGTACACTGGCACCATCCCTCACCTTTTGTGTAGGAAGTAATCGCGAATGCTGGTTTATACCAAAGATATAAAACAAAGTACTGGAGTAACAGAATGGATCAGACAGGTTCAGAGTCTGAAGAAGGGTTCTGACCCAAATGTTCCCCATTCTTGTTCTCCAGAAATGCTGCCTGACCCGCTGAGTTACTCAACACTTTGTGTCTATCCCTCAGCTCTTTCTCCATTATATTAACGCCCACCTCAGGGCAGCCCCCTGCATCTGTGCAGAACCCGTTGATTTCATTAACTTTATCACAAACTTCTACCTTGCCCTCAGATTCACCTGGACTATCTCAGACACCTCTCTCCCCTTTCTTGTTCTCTCTGCCTCCATCACAGGGGACAGACTAATTACTGATATCCACCTCAAAACTACCGACTCCCACGGCAATTTGAGCTAAACTTCCTCACAGCCTGCCTCTTGCAAAGACCCTATCCCGTACTCCCAATTTATCTGTCCTTATCTGAACCCAAGGTGAGGCGTTCCATTCTAGGTGAACTTTAGCCTCCAACGTGAGCCCACCACCAGTCACATCTTCCCATCCACACTCCTCTCTCCCTTCCACAGCGACTGCTCCCTCTGTAACTCCTTTGTTCATTCATTCCTTGCCATCCAAACCATCCCGTCCCCAGGTTCCTTCCCCTATACCCCTGTACCGATACCTTCTACCTCACCTTCATCCAGGGAACCCTGTAGACCTTCCAGATGGGACAGGTGTCCACGTGCACCTCTAACCTTATCTACCACATCTGGTGTTCCCAATGTGGCATTTTGTAGATCGGCGAGACCAAGCGTAGACTCGATGACCGTTTCGCCAAAAACTTGCGGTTCACAGTATGATCATTGTAGACTACAATTTAAGTAACATATCAAGACCACCCCTGCCTTCTTTCCAATACCCCCTCCTCCGCCCCACCCCCACCTTTTCCATGTGCCTTAACTGGAGTCACTCCCATTTCTCCTCGTACCACCAACATTCCTTCCTCAGGCTTCACAATTCGCAGTTCATCTATCCTTATCTCACATGTTTCTACCTTTGGCCTTTGTCCAACCTTCTGCCCCCTTCACCTGCATTCCTCTCTTCCAGCTTTTCTCCACCCCCCCCCCCCCCACAAAGTCTGAAGATAGGTCCCGACCTGAGACGTCCAGAAATGCTGTGTGACCTGCTGAGTTACTCCAGCACTTTGTGTCTTTTTTACCTTGATACCTCTTCACAAATGAACATTTATTTAGAGGACAAAATTTCTGCAATCCAGCAGCAGAGCTTTGGATGTAAAAAAGTAAGGGAATCCCAAACCATCTCTTCCACAAGGATTCTGCAGACAATTAGTTTTAACTTCCAGTAAGTCTTTTCAATATATATTTATCTGCAGATTGCATCATGCACCAAAAAGGGCAGCATCATTGTCTAATTTGTAGTCTTTTTCAACATAAATTTCAATCCCTCTCGCTATTGTTTAGTTTCAGGTGTTTTGAACTAATATTGATCCATAGGGAAATGATTCTAAACTGCCTTGAAGGCATTATTACTCAACCAAATACCTCGTCATGGTTGTTGAAGTTACCGGGGGATTTATTGACCAGGAGAATCAGGAAACATATGGATGTATTGTACAGCACAGAATATAGCCATTCACACATGTCAGTTCTGTGGAAAAAACGATGCTATTATTTTCACATTCTTATCCTGCCCACTTTTATTAGTTTTCAAAATACTTGCCTACTTCCCTCTTTAAACTGTTCTCGATTCTGTTTCCATCATTGGTTTCTGACATATGATTCCACATAATAAAAAAGTTACTGTGCAAAACAATATTTTGTAGCTGTTCCCTGCAGTCTCTTGGCAATAATCATAAATTAATAGTAGCCACCTCTCATTTATTTCAAAAATATTTGGATTGGATTTCCTTTAAAACTCCACAACTCTAATGAAAAAATACTGCCTAAAAATCATACCCAGTAGTTCCAAACTACCTCTATACTGATGGCAGTGCATGCTTCTGCTTCTGAAATTCAATTTCAATAAAGTCAAAGGGATGAGGCAAAGTGCTATGTGCTGCAGCCATTCTGAAGTGTAAATCTATTCTCTATCCTCGTGACATCCATTCTATAATAAAGCATTAGATTCATGACACACTATTCTAACTGTGACCTACTTCCTGATTTATGAAGGTTTATTGCTATCTCTTTCTTTTTATGCACATTGTATCATCTATAAAATCTGTTTTCTCTTAAAATCGCATTATCGACTTGTTTTCCTACTTTTAAAGAATTCCACTTCTGAAGCACTCGGTCTATCTGCTTCTCCACAAACTAGGTTTAGTTACAAACAATTATAAATGTAGACACAGACCTTTCATACTAGTTTCCATATAAAGTGTGTAGTTAATGTAGTGAAAACAGGAGCCAAATGAGCAATACTTTGGATTTACAGTGCCCCTACCATTCCGTGATTTTTATATTAGAATATTTGCTCATATTAATTTAAATATAAATCAGTTTCTAGATGTTGGCAGGAGAACTAAACTTTTGCTTAGTCTTCAGTGACATTGAAACTCCAGCTACAATTCAGGTAAACCAAATTCCTTTGGAAAGTCATATTGCAGTGATTTCCTCAGCTCGGCCTTTGTGAATCTGAAATCATCTGACTAAACGTCATTGAAATAAATGTTAAATAAGTTTACACAATTTGAAATCTAATGTTCAAGTTTAATCATTTTTCGAATTGTATTTACATTGTAAGTTAGCATGCATGTACAGCAGGCAGTGAAGAAAGCGAATGGCATGTTGGCCTTCATAACAAGAGGAGTTGAGTATAGGAGCAAAGAGGTCCTTCTGCTGTTGTATAGGGCCCTGGTGAGACCACACCTGGATTATTGTGTGCAGTTTTGGTCCCCTAATTTGAGGAAGGACATTCTTGCTATTGAGGGAATGCAGCGTAGGTTTACAAGGCTAATTCCCAGGATGGGGAGACTGTCATATGTTGAGAGAATGGAGTGGCTGGGGATGAAGGATGAGAGATTGAAACATATTGAAACATAAGATTATTAAGGGTTTGGACACGCTAGAGGCAGGAAACATGTTCCCGATGTTGGGGAAGTCCAGAACTAGGGGCCACAGTTTTAGAATAAGGGGTAGGCCATTTAGAACGGGGACGAGGAAACACTTTTTCTCACAGAGAGTTGTGAGTGTGAAATTCTCTGCCTCAGAGGGCAGTGGAAGCCAGTTCTCTGGATACTTTCCAGAGAGAGCTAGATAGGGCTCTTAAAGATAGCGGAGTCAGGGGATATGGGGAAAAGGCAGGAACGGGGTACTGATTGGGAATGATCAGGCATGATCACATTGAATGGCGGTGCTGGCTCGAAGGGCCAAATGGCCTACTCCTGCATCTATTGTCTATTGTCTACATTGATACGTTGATTAAACTATGAATAAGAACCAAATGCAAAAAAACAAATTTTAAAAAAACGTTCATGTAACTTTATTCTTTGTTTGTAATATTCCTGGATGAGAACTATGATCCAGCTCTACTTGCACATTCCTCCCTATATTTACCTCTCACACTTTGAAACTGCTAACTCTTCCTACAATACAACTGCTTGACAACTAGATAAAGGGAACTGCAGATGCTGGTTTGCAAAAAACACACAAAGTGCTGGAGTAACTCAGCAGATTGGGCAGCATCTCTGGAGAACATGGATAGGTGATTTCAGGTCTCCAGAGATGCTGCTGAATTACTGCAACACTTTGTGTCTTTGCTGAACAGCTGCCTGAAAATATGCTCAAGTTGCTATTAGCTGTGTGAGTCTATTCCTTTAAGAGAATTTAGTGTGGGTACAATATGTCTTTTCCACTCCTGCATGGAGGCATTTAAATTTGACTGCTTTTGGAGAGAAATGTTATGAAGATTTGTACCATATATATACACACATACAATACATATGGAACTTTCATGGGCTTTACGATTAATATGCAGGCTGGAAGAATGTTGCTGCTGGTCCCTAGCTTATGCATGCTAAAGCTTGCCCATGACTGTTCTGATGCACAGAAGGACTGTGAAATCACAAATTTATATGTTCAGGAAGCATTGCTAGTTGAGATCAGACTTTATAGTGGGTAACAAGATAACACAAGAGAAACAATTTTTACATTGACTTCAGAAGGTAGCAGATACCCCTGCAGCAGTGGACCCTCATCCATGTGTTACAGCACAATAACATGTCCAAGTGCAGTTCTGCAATCTTTCCTTCAAATACAGGAAGTTTTGAGATCACGCCTTAATGTGAAGGACTTTACATTTAAGAGCAGAAAAAGAGAAAGATAAAAATGGCTAATTAGAAGGTAGACAAAAATGCTGGAGAAACTCAGCAGGTGAGGCAGCATTTATGGAGCGAAGGAATAGGTGATATTTCGGATCGAGATCTTTCTTCAGACTGATGTGGGGGTGGGAGCGGGAAGAATAAAAGGAAGAGGCGGAAGCAGTAGGCTCTAGGAGAGCTGGGAAGGGGAGGGGAAGGAGGGAGAAAGCAAGGATTACCTGAAATTGGAGGTCAATGTTCATACCGCTGGGGTGTAAACTACCCAAGCAAAATATGAGGTGCTGCTCCTCCAATTTGCGGTGGGACTCACTCTGGCCATGGAGGAGGCCCAGGACAGAAAGGTCGGATTCGGAATGGGAGGGGGATTTGAAGTGCTGAGCCACCTGGAGATCAGGTTGGTTAATGCGAACTGTGCGGAGGTGTTGGGCGAAGCGATCACCAAGCCTGCACTTGGTCTCACTGATGTGAGCAATTGACACCTAGAGCAACGGATGCAATAGATGAGGTTGGAGGAGGTGCAGGTGAATCTCTGCCTCACCTGAAAGACTGCTTGGGTCCTTGGATGGAGTCAAGTGTAACATTTCCTGTGGTTGCAAGGGAAAGCAACAGGGGAGGGGGTGGTATGGGTGGGAAGGGACAAATTGACCAGGGAGTTATGGAGGGAGCGGTCTCTGCGGAAAGTCGAAAGGGGAGGCGATGAGAAGATATGGCCAGTGGTGGGATCCCGTTGGAGGTGGCGAAAATGTTGGAGGATTATCTGACTACTCACCGATAACGCCGAACCTCGCTGCCTCACCGGTACCTCTGATTTGTTTATGTCATGGCTAATTTGATATTAGTCTCACCTTTACTTTAAAGTCTGTTTTCCATTATCCTTGACCCTACTATATACCAAAATCTGACTTGGCTTTTAAGGTTTACACTTATTTAGCCTCATGGGTATCAATTTCAGCAATATCTTAATCCACTAAACAAGTGGGCCGAGGAATGGCTAATAGAGTTTAATTCAAATAAGTGTGAGACACTGCATTTTGCAAAATCAAACTGGGACAGCACTTTCACATTGAACAATAAGGCCCCGGGGAGTGTAGTAGAGCAGAGGGATCTAGGAGTACATGGTTCCCTGAAAGTAGCATCACAGGTAGGTAGGGTAGTAAAGAGTATTTTAGCATGCTACCCTTCATTAGTCAGAGAATTGAGTATAGAAATACATATTCTAAATGGGATACACACAGTAGTTGCAAATAGGATGTTTTCTCCCATGGGGGAACCTAGAACTCATGATATAGTTTCAAATTAAGAAGTGATCCATTTAAGATAGAAATGAGGAGGAATGTATTGTGTCATGAGGTTATGAATCTCTGCAATTCTCTACTGTGCAGAGCTGTAGAGGCTAAATGTGAAAACTTCAAATCCAAGATAGTTTTTGGTAAATAGCAGGGTCAAGGATTATGGGAACCAGACAGTAAAGTGAAATTAACATAAAAGTAACTATGGTTCATTCAACTGACTTTTCTTATTTTAATTTTTTTGTTTTTATCCTCCTAAAAGTCCACATTATGGCGTGAAAATTAGTGGGTGTCATTGTCCTCTAATGCATAGATGAGGGTCCATGACGGACTGCTGCTCGTTTCTAACGTCAATATAAAAGTTATTCTTCTCTCATGCTGTTATTCTACCCTTGGAGTCTGATCTCAACTAGCAAAGCCTTCTCAAAGTATTAATTTCTGATTACACAGTCCCTCTGCATATTAGAACAGTCATGAGCATGGTCCTGACCTCATTCACTAATGAGGACCATGCATAAGCCTGGGATCATCAGGAACATGCCTACTCTGCCTATTAACTATAAAGCCCATTAAAGTTGCACATGTATGTGCACATATGTATGGTAGGAATCTCTATAAAATCTCTCTCCAAAGGAGTCTAATTTAAATGCCTCCACACAGCAATGTAGATGACACACATATAATCCCTTAAAGGAACAGGCTCATATTATTAAAGGCCACTTGAGCATTGTATCTGGCAGCTGCCAAGCCATTGTATTGTAGGAAGAGTTAGTGCCTTCAAAGTGTGAGAGGTAAATGTAGGGAGGTGTATGCAGTGGTAGAGCTGTGCCATTCCTCTAATTCAGGAATATTACAAAAAAGAATAAAAGTATATAAAATATATATTTTTTTTTAATGTAGGCCTTTTTCATAATTATCAGTGTAAATACAATCCATTAATGATTAAACTTGAACATTAGATTTCAAATTGTTTACTACTTAGTGCTCTATATTTCAATGATACATTGTGATACGAATATCACTGTACCTTAATGGGTACACGTGACAATAAAAGACCTTTGCTCAGAAAGTCACTGTAACACGACTTCCCAAAGGAATAAAGAGGGTCTGCTAATTTACCTAAATTGTAATTATCGTCTCAATATCACTGAAGACTGAGCAAAAATGTTGTTCTTCTGCTAACTTTTAGAAACTGATTTATATGAGGTTGGGCAAGCTAGTACTTTATTCCATGGTCTTTATTCCCAAAGGCTGATGAGTGATTTCATAGAAGTGTATAAAATCATGAGGGGATTAGTTTGGGTGAATGCACAACATATTTTTTTTTCCCCAGGGAAGGGAAATCAAGAACCAGAGGAGGTAGGTGTCAGGTGAGAGGGGAAAGATTTACTATGAATCTGAGGGGCAATTATTTCAAACAGAGTGTGATGGAAATATGGAACGAGCTGCCAGAGGAAGTAGATGAGAATCAATAGACAATAGACAATAGGTGCAGGAGTAGGCCATTCGGCCCTTTGAGCCAGCACCGCCATTCAATGTGATCATGGCTGATCATCCCCAATCAGTACCCCGTTCCTGCCTTTTCCCCATATCCCCTGACTCCGCTATCTTTAAGAGCCCTATCTAGCTCTCTCTTGAAAGTATCCAGAGAACTGGCCTCCACCGCCCTCTGAGGCAGAGAATTCCACAGACTCACCACTCATTGTGAGAAAAAGTGTTTCCTCGTCTCCGTTCTAAATGGCTTACCCCTTATTCTTAATCAGTATTATGTTTTCTTTAATTATTGAACTGAAAAATTTGGCATCCCAACACTCTTAATTCATTTTTCTTCTAGCCATGACAATGACAACGGATGCCACTTTAAACATCAATGCGTATGCTGAGTGTGTAGGAAAGAACTGCAGATACTCGTCTACACTGAAGATAGACACAAAATTGCTGGAGTAACTCAGCAAGTCAGGCATTATCTGTGGAGGAAAGGAATAGGTGACGTTTCAGGTCAAGACCCTTCATCAGGCTGTCAGCTGTCTTACAGTGGCAAATTGCTTAATTCAGCATACATAACAGTCGTAAACTTTTCACAGCTTCCCCTTTCCTTGAAAACAGCTTGACCATAAACTGCAATGTATTTTTTGTTGGGTCAAATTAGGCAGTTTCCTATGATGTCTTATGTGCTGATTGGACTCCTTCCATTCTTGATTATGGGGCAGTAAATCCATGAGAAGTGTTTTTGAGGACACAGCATTTTGAGCTCTTGCACATACTTCAGATTTTATGCAGCTGCCTCTGCAAGCACACCTTAGGTCCAGAAAATGTCACCTTTCGCAGTATAAAATCCCAGAGATAAATTTATAAACAATTTGTCATCTTTCGTACATGGAAACTTTGATTTGTCTTCAATGCTTTCCATCATCTACGAAAAACAAATCAGCAGAGCCCTGGACTGCTCTTTACGTGGTTGTACACACGCAGCTCGACCGACACTCCCCATTTGATTGACAACCAGTTCCACCACCACCCTGAACATCCATTGCTTACACTGTATGACACAGGGGCTGCAGTATATATTATCCACAATTACACCAGGTTACTCCTGCAGCATTTCCCAAACCCATGACCTCTATCTCCATGAAGAACAAAGGCGACAAGCACAAGGGAACACTGTGTATTGCAGGTTCCTCCCTAAATCACACACCATCTTGACTAGAGAAGATAGAACTGCACACACAGGGGCAGGCCCTTTGGCCCATAATGTCTGTGCTGAACATGATGTCAAGACAAACATTTATCCGCCTGCACATTATCCATATCTCTCCATTCTCTGCATATCCTTGTGCTTATCCAAAAGTCTCTTAAATGTCAATATCGTATTTACCACCACCATCCCCGGCAGTGTGTTCCAGAAACTTATCATCCTCTGTGTAATAACAACTTGCCCTGCACATCTACTTTATATTTCACCCCTCTCACCTTAAAGCTATGCCCTAAAACATTTGATATTTTCATCTTGGGAAATAAGTTCATGACAATTGATGCAAATTGATACAAAAGTTAACACTTACATTAAAAACAAATGCACTCCTGTCAATATAACTGTGCAACCAAATAATTTGTTTTGTTTCTAGGAATAAAATCTGTGGGAAATGTCTATCTCAGTATCATGGGTTCTTATGCCTTCAATCTTTTGAAAATTATTTAGTTGTTCATATATGATAATGTGCATAAATATGCAATCTGTGAAACTAATAATTCATAAAAAGCAAATTTTATATAGAGGTTTCCATTGTGAATGTCACACCCGTCCTTGTGAAGACGTCAGAATATATGTGGGATGAAGGGAAATTAAAAAAGCTTGCCTGAGGCCTGGCTTGGTGTGAGCAGTGCTAAACAAGGCTAGCTGCCAAAAGAGTTGCAAGACTTTATTTCCCAGCTGCAGAAGTCACAAAGGAAACACGCCAGGTTTTGATGGTGAGAAATACTTCCATTTGTTTTGCTCATCTAGTTACTGGCAGTAGATGAATCATTCCTAGCCCAACTTATCCTGAATTTTAAATGTAGGAAATATAAAGATCCATATCACTGACCCTCAATACAACGTATGTGGTGTTGATGAGTTGATTGCAAAAGCAGGTTGGTGGAAACCCATTGAAAGCGACTTTAACCCTAACTCTTATCCACCAGCATTTCTAGTAAACACAAAGTGCTGGAGGAATTCAGCAGGTCAGGCAGCACCTAAGGAAGGAATTGACTGGTAACATTTCAGGTCAGGGCCCTTCTTCAGATTGATTGGAGAAGGAGAGAGAAATCTGGAAAAAGGAGGTGGGAGCATGACAAGGCCTGGTAAATAATGTGGATATGTGGGGGGGGGGGGGGGGGGGGGGGGGGGGGGGGGGGGTGAGTGGTGTAAGTGACAAAAGCCAGAGGTGAAAGGAGAAAAAGGTATGAGACGAGGAGAGGAGGAGTGAAATGTAAAGCTGATGGAAGGACATGGGTGGAAGGGGAGGTGGGAGGAGAAAGAGGGGGTGGAAAGGGAAATGGATTACTCGGGAATAGAAGATGAATGTACAAAGGAGGGGAATAGACCTGGATGAGGATGATGGGAGATACTGCGAGAAATAGGAGCACACCAGGATGGGGATGGGTGTGGGGGCTCAGGATGGAAAGGGGGCAATAGGGGTATCACTTGAAGTTGGAGAATTCAATTTTCGTACCATTGGGTTGGAAGCTACTTTGGTGGATATGAGGTATTGCTCCTTCAGTTTGTATGTGGCCTCACTCTGACAACGGAGAGGACCAAGGACAGAAAGAACACTTTGGGACTGGGAAGGGGATGGCTAGCAACCAGGTGATCAGGCATGCCGTAGAAGATAGAGCAGGAGTGTTTGGTGATATCATCACCCAGTCTAGGCTTGGTCTCACTGATGTCGACGAGGCCACATCGGGAGCAGCATCAAATGCAGTAGACAATGTTTGAAGAGATGCATGTGAACTTTTGTCTCATCCGGAAGGACTGCTGGGGATCCTGGATGGAAGTGAGAAATGAGAACATTTCTAGTTCGGCTTTCACAAAAAAAAGGTTAATTTATATTTCTCTACCTTTCTGGTATTGCAAAGATCTTGCATTCAAAGTTCAAAACTTGCAATCATGTTATGTTAGATAGAGTGTGTTCTGTTTATTGTATTATGTTCTCCCTACACAGTGTAGTTTAGAGAAGATTAAGAGTGGCCAGATCAGCATTCATTAGGATGGCATTGCTTCTGGAAATTAATCTAAAACTATCCACAACTGAGAACAACACGATTTCCCGGAATAAGTATGATAAATGGGCCCATCAAAAGGCAGATATATTTTTTGGCCCAGGGACTAAATCGATCAAACAGTGAGCCAAAACAGTCCTGTATCTGCCAATGGTTATAATCAGAGCAAGCTCAGGCAGATTGTGAAAACTACTTTGATCTTTAAACTCAAAACATCTCACAGAATTACTTGCCACTAACAGTGGTATCTTTCTCTTAATCAGTTGAAACATTTAAAAAACTTTTACACATAATCAAAGTGGTTATGACCACCCGTAATCACAGGGATGATTAAAGGTACCCAGTTCCCATTGCAGCTCGAGAGCCATGTTTTTTATAATATGCTTTGTTCCATGCACACTCTTGGCCTCCTTCTGCAACTGCACCAATTCCCTTTATCATAAAGTTATTTTGGTCTGCAGCTCCACTTTATCCACAACATTCATTACTTTAACAACAGGTTATTTTCCTTGCTTCTGACATTATAGTTCACAAACTTCAATAGCTCTTAAATCCAATGTTATCATTCCACCCCATTCCCTTTCCTCTGACCTTCTCACTCCCTGTAATCCCACTACTTACCGTGTTTTGCCTCGTTGGCAGAGGAGCTGAACCTCTTCTTTGCTCGCTTTGAAGTGGAGCCACCCGAGACAGCCACATCACACCACATAGTCCACAGCAGCCTAACCCTCAAGATAGAGGAGCATGAGGTGAGGCGCACGCTGCGGGCCATCAATCCAAGGAAGGCTACTGGACCCGACAGCGTCTCTGGACGCGTGCTGAAGGACTGCGCTGACCAGCTGGCTGGAGTCTGTACGAGGATTTTCAACCAGTCTCTGGCCCAGTCCACTGTTCCACCCTGTCTGAAGTCCGCAACCATAGTCCCCTTGCCCAAAAACCCCCACATTTCCAGCCTCAACGACTACCGGCCAGTCGCACTCACACCAGTGGTGATGAAGTGTTTTGAAAAACTGGTCCGGGGTCACATCACATCACTCCTGCCCCGAAGCTTTAACCCCCACCAGTTTGCGTACAGAGCGAATAGATCTACAGAGGACGCTGTAGCCACAGCTCTCCATGCTGCACTGTCCCACCTGGAGCAGCGGGGGAGCTACGTGCGGATGCTCTTTGTGGACTACAGCTCTGCCTTTAATACCATCCTTCCCCACAAACTGGTGGACAAACTGGGGGACTTGGGACTTCCACACTCCACCTGCATGTGGATAAATAGCTTCCTGTCGGGTCGCAGCCAGAGAGTCAGAGTGGGCCATCACACATCCACGGCCCTCAGCCTCAGTACCGGCTCTCCACAGGGCTGCGTGCTGAGCCCCCTGCTCTACACCATCTACACACATGACTGCATCCCCGCCCATCACAGCAACACCATTGTCAAATTTGCGGATGACACTACGGTGGTGGGACTCATCTCCGGGGGGGACGAGTACGCCTACCGGGATGAGGTGGAGCAGCTGACAGTGTGGTGTGGAGAAAATAACCTGCTCCTTAACACCTTAAAGACCAAGGAGATAATAATAGACTTCAGGAAGAATAAAACGGACATGGTACCATTAATTATCAGAGGGGACTGTGTGGAGAGGGTGGCGGATTTCCGCTTCCTGGGAATCCATATTGAGGAGGACCTGACGTGGAGCGTGAACACCTCTGCGCTGCTGAAAAAGGTCCAGCAGAGACTGCACTTCCTGAGGGTGCTCAGGAAGAATAACATCACTCAGAGACTGCTGCTGTCCTTTTATCGGTGCTCCATTGAGAGCCTCCTAACATACTGTGTATGCGTATGGTACACCAGCTGCACAGCGGCTCAGAGGAAAGCGCTCCAGAGGGCCATTGACAACGCCCAGAGGATTGTCGGATGCCCTCTCCTTACCTTGGAGGACTTACACAGTTCCCGCTGCATCAAAAAATCCCAGAGTATTATAAAGGACATTTCCCACCCCGGACACTCCCTGTTTGAACTGTTACCGTCAGGCAGACGGTACAGATCTACAAGGACAAGGACAAACAGACTTAAAAACAGTTTTTACCCCACTGCTATAAGGCACTAAATGTAGCCGCCAAGGAACACAGGGGCGATACATACATACATGAAATCGACAGAAGGATGTAGGGCTGGGTGTTTATGCGTGCTATTTTTATGATATTTATTTTAGTTGTTTATCTTTTTAAATATTTTACCTTGTATGTATCGTTAGCTTTTAGAAATGTTTGAATGGTGCACTGACTGGCTGACATTTTACAATTTCGTTGTACATGGCTCATGTTACAATGACAATAAAGAAACTATTCTATTCTATTCATATTCCTCTTATCATCCCCTGTCTGATCCCTAATAATCTGTTCTCAGCAGAAATCTCAGTTTAATCCCCCTCTGTTCATATCATAATGAACTCCAAGCCTGGCATGCTCGTGGACATTTTTGCTGTGTTCACCATTTCTTGGCCAAGGAACTTTACTTGAGATTGTGGACCCTTTCTCCCATCTACAGAATTCCCAATCCACATAGGCACCGCTTTCTGGCCTTTCACCTTATTTAGATTCCTCTATATCGATGAGACAAAGGATGAATCAGACGACCACTTCACTGAACATTTGGACTCTGTCTGCAAGAGCCTACTGGAGCTGTTGGTTGCGAGTCATTTTAAGTCCCCTGTCTATCCCCATACTGACCGGGCTTCCCTCAGCCTCCTCCACTGCCAGAGAAAGGCTACATGCAAACTGAAAGAACATTTTCCACTTGAATAGCCTACAACCCAATGCACCATACCATATGACCCAATGTTATGAACATTTAATGTTTCAAGTAACCCTCCTTCTCATCAATCCAGCTCCAGCTCCCCACCCCCTGGCACCACCTCTTGCACATGCCTTGATTTCCACACCCCTGCTGCAGTCATCCAGTTCCTTTCCCCTCCTCCACCATCCACTCACCAACCTTTCCCTACCCTGACCTGATAAGCATTATCCAGCATTTTCTGTTCTTACTTCAGATCTCCAGCTTTTGCTTTTCATACATGAGAGCTAGTATAGGTTGTTTATATATCTCCTGCAACCTTTCTAAACATGGCAAGAAATTCGTTAACTTCTCTATACTATGGCTTGTGGTCCATGAGCGCCTCCTTCGCATCGTCGAAAGCAGCCGCG
Organism: Amblyraja radiata; assembly: GCF_010909765.2. NCBI lineage: Eukaryota > Metazoa > Chordata > Chondrichthyes > Rajiformes > Rajidae > Amblyraja > Amblyraja radiata. The sequence goes on from NC_045966.1 coordinate 27,833,870, forward strand.
GTCTCAGCATCCCACACTAAGTCACGTGGCTTACCGGCCAGGCACTGAAACAAAGGCCGCATGATCCGGGCCGCCGCCGGCACGAAGTGATGGTAAAAATTGAGCATGCCAATGAACTGCAGCCCCTTGATGGTGAGTGGCTGAGGAAACTGCCGAATAGCCTCCACCTTAGCGGGCAGAGGTGCAGCGCCCTGTGAGGTGACGTGGTGGCCCAGGAAGGAAATAGAACGGAGGCCAAACTGACACTTTTTATTTTATTATTTTTTTTATTATTTCAAAAACTTTATTCAATTATTAAAAAATAATATTTACACTACAATAAAACAAACCAAAACCCTCCACCATAATACAATACAAACAAATATCCTAAATAAACTATTATACAACTATGTTACAATCCTTATTGAGGAATGCATACAACCCCCTGCGGTGCCCAACGGTCCCGGAAATCCCCCAGGGTGTCCGTGGACAGGGCGTAGTCCCTTTCTAATCCCACCCGGGTGCAGACGTATCCCCGGAAAAGGGGCAGACAGCCGGCTCGAGAAGAGCCCTCCACCGCCTGGCGCCGTGACTCGCGGATGGCCAGCTTGGCCAGGCCCAGGAGCAACCCAACCAGGACATCTTCAGCCCTATCCTCTCCTCTACGCACAGGGTGTCCAAAGATGAGGATGGCGGTTGAAAAATGCAGCCAGAAAGCAAGGAGCAGCCCCTTTAGATATTCAAACAGTGGCTGCAGCCTCACACACTCCATGTACACGTGGTACACAGACTCCTCCAGCCCGCAAAAGTGGCAGGCGGCTGGCGAGTCTGTGAACCGCGAGAGAACCAGGTTGCAGGGAACTCCTTGGTGCAATACCCTCCACCCCAGGTCCCCAATGTAGAGGGGAAGTGCAGGGTGTGGAGGAGGAGCCCATGCAGGACACGTCTCCTTGCGTCTCGGAGGGAAGTGAAGGGTGTCAAGGAAAGGCGGCTCAAGTTGTGTGGGACCAGCTCCCGGGAAGAATTACGGCGCTTGGGTCCAATGAATACTTCCGGCTGAGCGGGGGTTTGCTCAAACGCAAGTACTCCGCACGTTTGAGCCCCCCCAACACCCGGTGGGGCGGGACAAGGGTCAGCTGCTCTCATGCCCGGGCCGCCGGCGGAGGGGGGGGGCCAGTTGACGGCAACTAGGTTCCAGACTCTCAACAAGTCCCTGTAGAAGCCGGGCATCCCCATCAGGATGGCACGGCTGACGCCCACCATCGGGATCCGCGTACCTTCTTGAAGGCAGCGGCACGGTTGGAAAAGGTGTGTCGCCTGCGCGTGCCACCTGGGAGGATGCCCTGTGTACAGGTACCTCTGCAGGGTCCTGAGGCGGAGAGCCGCTAACTTGGTGCGGATGCACACCAGCGAATGACCGCCCTCCTCGATCGGGAGACTGCAGAAACCCTGTGCTTTCCGTTGCCCCAGAAGAAGTCCACCAACTTCTTCTGGATGATCCCAGCAAAGTTGGCTGATGGGATCAATGTGGTCAATGTGTACCAGAGCATGGAGGCCAGGAGTTGGTTAATGACCAACACCCTGCCCCAGTAGGAAAGCACTCTGAGGAGACCCGCCCAGCGCCCCAGCCGGGTGACGACTTTCATCTCCAGCTCCTGCCAGTTCGCCAGCCAGGTCTCCGCAATGGGACTCAGGTAGATTCCCAGGTAGAGGAGGTGCGCGGTACTCCACGTGAAAGACCTCATCTCCTCCGGGAGGGAGTCCACCTGCCAGGGACCCGCCAAGAGTCCAGAACATTTTCCCCAGTTGATCCTGGCAGAAGTGGCGGCCGAGAAGACTCGTTGGCACTTACACATCCGCTGCAGGTCGACGGGGTCGGTGACCATGAGGAGCACGTCATTGGTGTAGACCGAGAGGACCACCTCCATGCTCGCGTAGAACCATGCCCGTCAACCTCCTCCGAAGCAGACTAAGGAATGGCTCCACGCAGATGGCGTACAGTTGGCCTGACATGGGGCAGCCCTGACGTACTCCTCTGCGGAAGGGAATGGGGGGGCGTTAAAAATCCGTTTACTTTCACGAGGCACTCTGCAGCAGTGTATAAAAGCTGGATCCAGGCCACAAAGTGCGGTCCAAACCCAATCGCCCGCAGAGACCTCAACAGATACTCGTGATCCACCCTGTCAAAAGCCTTCTCCTGGTCGAGGGAGGCAAAGGCAGTGGGTACACCGGTCTTCTGGGCCAAGTAGACCAGGTCCCGTACCAGATGGATATTGTCCTGGATGGACCAACCCGGGATCGTGTAAGACTGATCAGAGTGGATCACTTGGGCCAGTACTGGGCCCAGACGGTTGGCCATTGCTGACGAGGGAGACCGGGCACCAGTTTTTTAGATGGCGGAGATCGCCCTTCTTTGGCAGAAGGACCACGACAGCCCTTCGCCAAGACAGGGGCATCTCTCCGGTCGCCAGGCTCTCCCTCAGTACCATGGTGTAGTCCTCCCCCAGGATCCATCAGAAAGTAGGGAGGAACTCTGCTGTCAGTCCGTCCAGGCCAGGGGATTTGCCCCTTCGGATCTGATGGAGGGCTGCGGTCCAATGTCAGGGGGGCATCCAAACGCTCGACACCCTCCGGGTCGACCATGGCTAGACCTTCCCACAGATCACTGCTCTCGTCCCTGGTGAGAACAAGGTCCCATAAAAGGAATGAACCGCTGCGTTGATGTCCTCTGGTTCAGTGATGGTAGAGTCATCGTCAGCGAGCAGTTCCACTAACTGCTGTCGGACTCCCCGCCACTTCTCCAGTGAATAGAAGAAGGGTGAACCGCAGTCCAAATCGTGGAGCAATTGGATACGCGACCTCACGTACCCGCCTTGGGATTACTCTAACTGTAGCTCCTTCAGCGTGTCCTTCTTCTCTTGGTATCCCCTCCAGAGGATCGTGTCCCCGACGGTCTGACTTAGACGTGAAACCAAATCGAGCAGCTCGCTCCCGTGCTGTCTGATCTTGGAATCGTGTCTAGTGATCTTGGTCGACCCTCTAGTGTACTCCTGACAGAAACTCCGGATGTGGGCCTTGCCCACGTCCCACCATAGCCGCAGGGAGTGAAATTATCCCAGTTTCCCCTTCCAGGTATTCCAGAACCTCTCAAACGAGTCCCAGAAGCGGCGATCCTCCAGCAGCCGGTTGTTAAAGTACAAATACGCGGACCCTCCCCTCGTGCGCAACGGGGTAAACTCCGCCCACACCAGGTGGTGGTCCAAGCACGGCACCGGCAGCATGGAGGCCGCCGAGACGCGGGAGACATACGGCCCGAGAAATGTACAGGCGGTCAATGCGAGACCGATGGGCCGATGTTGGGCTCCTTCGGTGGCCTCGATGAACTCGCGGATCTCCTCCACTGGAATGAGTGGAGTGTCATCAGGGGGAGCGAGAACATCCATTGACTCATTGCGCCCGTGGTCCTGAAGGCACTGGAACAGCACCCGGAGGTGCGCGCAGTGTTCCTGGTGGGAGCGGCTGGTGACTTGAATTTCGTCCAAGTACACGAACACGAATACCAACCCCCGACCCACCATATCCATTAACCGCTGGAAAGCCTGCGCGGCGTTCTTTAAACCAAACGGCATCCGCAGCCACTCAAATATGGAGATATAGGGTGATGATGGTGGTCTTGGGCACATCATCAGGGTGGACGGGAATCTGGTGGTAGCCACGCACGAGATCCACCTTTGAAAAAGAGGTAGTACCGTCCAGGTGGGCCGTGAAGTCCAGAATATGCGGGATTGGGTAGTGTTCCGCGGTCGTGACAGCGTTCAGGCGTCGGTAATCCCCACACGGTCTCTACCCCCGAGATGATTTGGGAACTATGTGTAACGAGGATGCCCGCGGGCTGTCGGAGCGCTGCACAATCCCTATGTCCTCCATTTGGCAGAACGCCTCCTTAGCGAGCCGCAGTTTGTCGGGCGGGAGCCTGCGCGCCGTGCATGCAGTGGGGGACCGGCAGTAGGGATATGATGGACCACCCCGTGCTTAGGGGTGGCCGTGTGAAAGCAAGGGGTCAGGAGCTCTGGGAATTCAGCTAGTAATGAGGCATATGCTCCGCCCCCATCCGTCACGGATCCCACGTGCAGGCTGGATGGGGCCGCGGGCCGCGGGGACACAGGCCAAGGGGACTCCGAAGGCACGAGGCGCCAGCCACGCACGCCACCATTAAAGAAAAGGCCCTCAGAAAATCGGCGCTCAGCAACGGCAGGGAAATGTCCGCGATGGTGAAAGCCCACGAGTAATGACAGGAGTCGAGGACGAGGGAAAGGGTCCGAGTACCATAAGTGCGGATGGGGCTCCCGTTGATGGCAGTCAGGGTGGGGCCATGCTTATTGGCATGTGTATCGAGTCCATACAGAGGGAGGATGCTCAGCACAGCCTCGGTGTCTACCAGGAAGCGAAGGACGGAATGGCGATCCCGGACATAGAGGCAATGGTTCTGGCCGACCGCGATAGCCTCCACTGGCGATCGGCCGAGGCACTTCCCACAAACGAGCAGGGTTTCTGCACCCCAGCAAGGCAGCAATCGGGTGGCAGTCTCCTGACTGAGTGCCCCAACCACGTTAAAGTAGCGGGTGGGCTCCGCGACAAATTGGGCCTCAATGTGGGTGAACCACAATTGATGCTGTATCGCCCAGAAAACATGCAGTTTCAGGGCCACTGCATTTTGCTGGGCGGGCTGAGCATCGAGGTCTTCGGCAGCGTTCATAATCGGGATCCGAAATAACGATCGGACCAGCGGGGTCACCACTTTGGCGAGACAGGCAGGTTGAGTAAAACAATTTTTATTGTTGAACAACAAACAAGTTAGAATACTCAGAAACCGCGTGCCGGATCAGCCAACTGTATAATAGCTCCTGCTGCCGGGAGGAGCGCTGGCGACTGAGGAGGAAAGCCCGCGAACACACACCCGCGGTCACGTGATGGCGCCCACCAATAACGAGCGTTCGCACTTCCCCAAGCCACCACTAGATGCTGCTACAATTGAATTGAATTGAATTGAATTGAATACCTTTATTGTCATTCAGACCTTACGGTCTGAACGAAATTTCGTGCCTGCAATCATACATACAATCATACAATAATAAACAACAATAAACACAAATTAACATCCACCACAGTGTATCCTCCAAGCACCTCCTCAATGTGGTGGAGGCAAAACTCTTAGGGTTACTGTCTCTTCCCTCCTCTTCTCCCTCTGCGCTGAGGCGATTCCCCACCGGGCGATGGCACAAACAGTCCCGCGGCTCACCGAACCCCGCAAACGGGCCGGTTCAAACACCGCGGCCCGGGGTGGTCGAAGCTGCCGCCCTCCAGTCCAGCGTACGCAGCCGCTGGCCCGCGGCTGAACCCAGGACTCAGGTCACCGCCGCCAGAACGCCGTCCCAGCCACTGGAGCACTGTTCCAGCCCCGAGCCGGATCGCCCTCACGTGAGTGCCGTTCCTCCCTTGAGCTGGGCCGCTCGGACAGGAGTGCCGTTCCACCTCGAGCTGGGCCGCCCCGACGGGAGTGCCACAGCCCCTCACGAGAGAGTCCGGTCTCAGCCCCTCGTCAGGCCGCCCTCACGGGAGCATCACAGCCCCTCACGGGAGCGGCGTTCTAGCTCCGAGCTGGGCCGCCCTCACGGGAGCGAGCCCAGGGCGAGTCCTGACAGGCTCTGCCTCCGGAGCCTCGAGGTCGCCAGCTCCGCCATTAGGCCTCAGCGCAGACGGAGGCAGAGAAGGGGGATACGACAAAAAAGTCGTATTCCCCCGAAGGGAGAGACAGCAAGCCCCGTTTCAACCCCCCACCCCCCCCCCACATAAACACAACTTAAAAACCAAAAACGTAACTACACAAAACGAAAAAAAACAACACAAAAAAGTAAAGACAAACGGACTGCAGGCGAGCCGCAGCCGTTCACCAGCGCCGCCACAATGTTCCCATTTTAATGAATTAGGCAATGCCTCTGCTGTCCAATTATAATATTTTTACAACACTAACATAATGAAAGTCCACAAAACTAAATACCTTGTTATGCATGTGAACATTATGTCCTCTACATGTTTACTGAAGAAGAAAAGCTGGACTTTTTCAAATTCTGGGCATATTCTGAAGATCAGAGAGTGACATTTACTTTGACATTTTATACTTCACTGCCAAGAACTCCAGTCATTTTACTCACCATTAAATCTACGTAATGCTTTGACATTTCTTTGATCCTTTCTTATAAGTGAGTTGTCATTCATTCTTCTATTTTCAGGATAATTTTTCTAACTGCTGCAGGGTCTTGCTCCAGGTGTGACCATGTAAAGAGCTTGTCCCACTGACGCGATCTTTCAGCGACTGTCTTCGACCTTCAAGCTCGAGGGCACTCGCCTGAAAAACCTCGAGCTGGATCGACCGTCAGCGATGATACCGCGAGCTGGATCGACCACACACACACACACACACACACACACACACACACACACACACACACACACACACACACACACACACACACACACACACACACACACACACACACACACACACACACACACACACACACACACACACACACACACACACACACACCGCAAAGACGGGGGCCAGGGAAAGCGGGGGAGCGCTGTCTGAAATTCACACCCGTGATGTACAGGAATGTAAAAGACGGCTGCACAGTGTCCGGTAAGCCCTTTAGAGAAGGCGGAGGGGAGGGGGGGGGGGGGGGGGGGGGGTGGGGGGGGGGGTGGAGAGAAGGGGAGAGAGGGGGAGAGAAGGGGAGGGAAGGGGGGCAGAAAAGGGGGATAGAAGGAGTGGAGACACTTTTAAGAAGCCAGCCAACTCATAATAAAGTTTAGCGGGCAGTTTTCCTTGGTCTTGAAAACTCGAATGAGCCAATTAAAATGCCCAGTCAGCGAAGGAGATTGCCTACGGCTGCCCTCGACTGCCTGTAACTACATAGCGACCCCACTTCACTGCACTACGAGTTCAAAAGAACCATGCCGACCAATTTTTACTCGCGGAAGATTTTTCAACATGCTGAGAAATTTTCCTCGACTAAACTGAGGCCGCAAGTATTCGGGAACTTCCCTCGAGCATGAAGGAGAGTTCCAGTGACCTCATAGGACATCCTAGGACCACTTGTCGACCATGCTGCGAGTTTGAATCGAGGGCAAACTCGTCTAAACTCGCAGATTAGGTCGCCGCAGTGGGACAGCCCCTTAACTGAGCTTTAACAGGATTCATACTGAAGACAAAAAATTGACAAGTGAAAGACTTGGACCTGTGACTCATGACTGAAACGTGGTGAGTACCTATCTGAAAAGATTTCACTTCAGCAAAGAAAATTATTTTGGCACAATGTGCTTAGGATGTACATAGTGTACCTTAACAAAAGCCAGACATTCAAGCAAATGCAGAAAAGGGAAAAACACAATTTTAAATTTCTCCTGCTGCTACCCATTGCCTGTCCTAGTGTCACTGCTGAGCTGCAAAGAATTGAATTTCCACGAGAGGATTGACATTGGGAAAAAGCCCACAAATTAAGGGGGATTTATTTAGAAACCTGCTGCTCTAATATTCTGCAAACACTTGAATTAAAAAATCACCTTGTTTTTGCAAGATAATGTTCTAGAAGATAAAGGTATTGGAAACAAAATCAAGAAAAAAAAATTGAAAGGTGAATTTTTTTCCACAGGAACCCACATACATAATTCTGACAAGGGAGGGGGGGTGTAGATTATACTTGAAGATGGCTGGGTTTCATATTTCAACTGAGTGAGAGGGGAGAGATTTAAGAGGGACCCCTGGGGCAGTTTTTTCGTTTACAGGGTTTTCTGTTTACATTCGAAGCCAGGTGAAGCTATAGAAGTCAATACAATTGTGACTTTCAAAGGTCATTTGAACTGAATGAAACAAAGCGTTTGAAGGAGTATGGGTCAAATGTGGGAAAATGGATTTTGCACAGAATATCAATTTGGTTTCAATGGAGAAATTGGGCTGAAGAGCCTGTTCCGTGCTCTAAACTTACATGACTCATACATACTGGGAGAGTCTAGAATCAGAGGTCATTGCCTCAGAATTAAAGGAAGTTCTTTTAAGAAAGAGATGAGGAGGAATTTATTTAGTCAGAGGGTGGTGAATCTGTAGAATTCTTTGCTACAGAGGCTGTGGCCAAGTCAATGGATATTTTTAAGGCAGAGGTAGATAGATTCATGATTAATACGGGTGTCAGAAAATATAAAGGGTATAAATTCATCCTCGTTGTACATGTTAAATTTCCATCGTGCATTCCGAGGGCATGATAATCTATATCGTAGTGGTGGTGGGCATGGATGCTTTGTATTCTTTCAAAATTCAATAGATTGGAGGGTGGAAAATGTGTCCCCACTGTTGAAAATGGGGAGAGAAATGAAACAGGAAACTATGGACTGAATAGCCTAACATCAATAGTAGACAAAAATGCATTTTCACACTGGTGGCAAATCTGTGGAATTTTCTACATCTGATATTTGCAGAAGCCAAGTCACCAACTGCATTTCAAAAGGAGAGAGATGGATTTCCAGCCAAAAATGGGTGAAGGAGTATGGGGAGAGAATAAGAATAAGATATTGAGATAAAGGATCACGCATGCTTGCATTGATTGATAGAACAGGCTTAAAGGTCCGAAAGCCTTCCTGCTAGTTTAAAAAAAAAAATGTTTCTACGTTGTTAGGTTGTTGTTTTATATGTTTTCAGAACCTGTTTCAGTGAATTCACTATTGCAAATAGTGTAAGAGAACAAGTACTTCTACATTTCTTTTCCAATGTATGCGAACAATTATAAATTACGAACTGTTTATGTTTTATACTTTCTTTCTTGATTATGAGTGATATGATGGTGAAACTGTGGAATTCATTGCCATTGAAGGCTGTGGGGCCAAACCAATGGATATTTTTAAGGCAGAGATAGATAGATTGTTGATTTGTATCGGTGTCAGAGGTTATGGGGAGAAGGCAGGCGATTGGGGTTTGGTGGGAGAGATAGATCATCCATTATTGAATGGCGGATTAGACTTGATTGGCTGAATGGCCAAATTCTGTTTCTATCACTTATGAACTTATGGTATAAAGATTTTAAAAACATTTTCAATTTTTTGCAAACTTTCTGATTCAGGTTTGTTTATTGTAAAATACACCAGGGTACATTGAAATGTCTTGTTCACATGAAGCTCAGGGAGTACACATGCATTTATCATTAATACAATAATAAATACAATGAAAAAGCAAACAAGCAGAATCATGCAAAGATCGTATTGTAATCTGAAGTAATGCAAAAATAAATACCAAAGTGCAATAACATAATGAGGTAAAAGTAAGAATAAGAGTATGTGATAACAACTCCAGGAAGTAAGGTTGAAATAGGTGATTGGTTCAGGAGTCTATAGCAGTGGGGAAGAAGCTGCTCTTAAGTCTTGATATCCGAGATCTTTCTTACTTTGAGATGTCTTGGGCCAGAGATGCACAAGAGTAAGTGGGAGTTGCGTTTTTCAAGGTGACTTTGAGCAATCGATTCTTTTTCTCTGCCTGCTTGAAGATTTTTTGTGAACAGGCCTTGAAATAGCAGGTCAGCTTTGGATCTCTGGCACAGCAAATAATCCAGCTGCAGGATTGTCTTTGAGAACCATATTTTTGCTGATATGTAGTTTGGTTTCTTATCTTATTTTATCACCTTGATGGTATAAGATGGAGGATTTTTTTAAAGAATGGATCCAGTTATTTCGATGAAAGATATATGACTTCAGCAGAACTGGAAAGAGCAGATGATCAATACCACTCATCAACCCTCTCAGTCAACACCAAGTTATCAAACTGCAGTTTATGTGCTTGCATCTGGCTCACAACTAAAGCAGCCTGAAAAACGGGGAATAACCAAACGTATTATCACGTTTCTCTTAACATGATCATAAGCAAAACACAAATCATCTCCAAACTTTTAGTGGAGGATCATCTGGAAGTTTGGTTTTCATAAAGAAGAGGAGAATCCAGAAAAACATATTGTGGAATCTACTGAGTAAATTCGCCAGTGGCAATGGGGGAAGGCAATCAGTGCAACGTATTCTTCAGACAAGCAGCACTTTGAGTGCTCTGACTGAATTACACATGAGCAACTGACTGTTGATAATTTGGGTGATATTTCAGTAAGTGTCTACTTTGGTGTCCCACTACTTTGATGCTGTATGTAAGGAAAATCAGTAATTCTATCCCATTTCTTCTTTTTCAATATTGTTAATTAACATAACCCTCATAAATAAAGATTAAACCCTAAATGAATAAAGTGTTATTAAAAAAAAAAAATCCCGATTTTCGATGCCCCCCTGCCCCCCCCCCCCCCCCCCACCCCCCCACCAAAACCGGATGTCCCGATGGTAACTAGTGAAATTTCAAGTCGGCATATTTATTTAATGGGGGATCTATGTGAAATGAAAATAGTTTTAAACAGTAGGTATTATTAATTAAAATATTTATCAAAAATTCCTCTATTCTCGATAAAATTATAAATCTTAACGTTTTTTTCAAAAAATGATGATTGGAGTAATTTACCGTCACGCACATTTGTTGAGCCGTCCCGCATGGCTATAAATATAATAGACGCAAACTTCCGATCTAAAAATACTGTGTAATTCAAAACTTCCCTACCTTGTGAATTTCTTCTGATTCTCCAGATGCGAAGCGTGTGAAAACTCTGTTTTCTGCTACACACCAGGTACATACCTTTATTCAGCTTCATCTCCGAACGATGCTCAACTCTTAGAAAATTTTAAAAAATCGTTCTTTTTTGATTTGTTCTGGAGAAATAACCGTGCCATGTGCCATTGGGGAAACAATATGGCCAGGCATAGCCTTCCGGCGAGGCCATTCTGGACTAAAGGCTTGGGCCGCCATTCCCGTCACGGCAATCTCCGCAATGTAACCCCCGATCTCCATCCAGCTCCAGCCCTTGTTCCCCAGTGGGGGGTACAAGGGCTGAAGAGGGCCGGACGTGGAGAGGGACATCGGGCCACAGGAAGATGCGACGGCTGCAACGGGGCTTTGTGTCCGGCTGGAGATGGAGCTGGAGCTGCTGGAGCTGGAGTTCAGGGGTAAGTAACACTAGCCCCAGCCCCATCCCCATCCCCCTCCGTGGAACAATGGCTGAAGAGGGCTGGGCATGGAGAGAGGCATCGGGTCATGGGAAGATGCAATGGCTGCAACGGCTTTGTGTCCAGCTGGAGATGGAGCTGGAGCTGATGGAGATGGAGCTGGAGCTGCTGGAGATCGGTAGTAAGTAGCCCCAGTCCTAACCCCAGCTTCAACCCCAGCCCAAACCCCAGCCCCAGCCCCAACCCCAGCCCTAACCCCAGCTTCAACCCCAGCCCAAACCCCAGCCCCAGCCCCAACCCCAGCCCTAACCCCAGCCCCAGCCCCAACGCTAGCCCCAGCTCCAACTCCAGCCCCAGCTCCAACCCCAGCCCCAGCCCTAGCCCGAACAATAGCCCTAAAGATAGTTTTTGTCATCTCCATCACGTGACGCTCCCAAACTTGCTCATCTCCATCATGCTGAGTCATATCCGTCACATGAGTATTTTGTGCTCATAATGTGTAAAAAAATACAATGATGACCATAATTATCAATTATCTATAGATTTTTTAAATTGTGTGTGTGTGTGTGTGTGTGTGTGTGTGTGTGTGTGTGTGTGTGTGTGTGTGTGTGTGTGTGTGTGTGTGTGTGTGTGTGTGTGATTTTGCATTTGAAACGTATCTCTTCGAAAACCAGATGCAAAAACGTGGAGATTTGTACATATTTCGGTAGGGATTTAATTTATGATTTCAGAAATCCACTCCTCTCCAGATTTGGTTAATTATTTCCCCAGATTTTGAATTAAATTGTTCACAAAATATCAAAAAAATTAAAAATCAAACAGCTGCATGAGTCACGGTGCCATCTCACAGTTGTCCAATCACAATGGATCTCATTAACATATGATATGACATCACAATGGGACAGGGGTGGGTGATTGGAACCTTTACGTGGTCCCACTAAAATCAAACTGCTGCATGAGTCACAGTGCCATCTCACAGATGTACAATCACAATGGATCTCATTTACATATGGTGCGAGATCACACCCCCTCCCTCCCCCACTTCCACCCTGTGACTTTCCCCCACTCCCCCCTTCTCTCTCCCCCCTTCTCTCTCCCCCCTTCCCCTCTCCCTCCCCTTTGTCTCTCTCCCCCTCCTCTCTCTCCCCTTCCACTCTCTCCCTCTCCCCCCTCCACTCTCTCTCCACCTCTCCCCTCCCCCTGTTCCTCCCCCTCTCCTCTCACCTCCCCCTCTTCCCCTCCCCTCTTCCCCTCTCCTCTCCCCTCCCCTTCTCCCACCCCTCTCTACCCCCCTTATCCTCTATCTCTATCTCTATCTCTATCTCTCTCTATCCATCTATACATAACTGAAACTTGTTATCTTGTTATCTTGATCTTGTTATCTTCCGGTTTTGCGGTGATTCTATTTGCGCAAAAACAGTTCACGATAGCGCTACAATTTTTCACCAGTTCACTCACCGTTCTCCTATGCTCCGAGTCCACCAAGTTTCTTTCCGGTCGGTTGAATGTCGTCAAAGCGAAGTTTAAAAATCTTAAAAATCGCGCGTGCGCATATCGATCTCTTCTGCCTTCCAGCACCACGCAGATTGGTTTCTTCTCCTGTCACTCCCCGGGACGGTCCGCCCCTTCCTGCGCCATCGCGTCTTTACTAGAGCTGAGAAAGGCCGGCGGATGTCTCCAACCAGACATAATATTCGGAGGCACCGGAAGCGGCCCGACCCGGCCCGGGAGATGTCACCAAACAGAAAGCAGAGAGTCTGATCCTGGCGGAGGAGAGCGCCCAGCACCCACTGTGATTCCCAAATGCACTGCCATCGCAATGCCCTGCAGCTCCAGCTCCTTCTCCTCTGGTCCCCCTCGCTGCCTCATGCCCCCTCTACCCCGTGGCTCTTCGCCTGTCTTTTCTCTGAGATCTCCACCCCCCACCCGCCCATACGCCGGCACAGCTGTTGCTGCTGGTGCTTCTGGGTCGAGCCGAGGATCCGCGCCAATGGCTGATGCTCCTCCGTGGCATGCAAGAAGGGAGAGGAACGGCAACTTCGAGATCCTGGGGAGGGAGAGTGGAGGAGGAGAGGGGATAGAGGGAGAGGAGGGCAGTGGGGAGGTGATAAGGGATAGTGGGGGGGATAGGGGGAGGTGAGCAGTGGAGGAGGTAGGGGATAGAGGGATAGGAGGGGGGAGGGAGGGGAGAGGGGTTATGGAGGGAGGGAGGGAATGACTGAGGGTAGGGGAAAGGAGAGGGAGAGAGTGGTGGGGAGGGATTAGAGGAGGGGAAGAGGAGAGGGGAAAGAAGAGGGAGGGTGAAGAGGAGGGGGAGAGAGTGCTAGGGATGAGGGGAAATGAGCTGCGTCTGTGCAGTTGGGGGCTATTGGTGAGCGGTGGAATATTGCATTGGGGGACAAAGCCTCCTGTGTGACAGGGATCCAACGGGCCCTACTTAGTCTAGTTAATATTAAAAGTTGCTTTAATAGTCAACTCTATACTATTGGAAATCAAAACTGATGGGAAGTTCAGTGCAAGCCATTAAAATCTGGATAAGGGACGATACAAAAAATGGGTTGAGAAACATAGAAACATAAAAAATAGGTGCCGAAGTATGCCATTCAACCCTTCAAGCCAGCACCGCCATTCGATATGATCATGGCTGATCATGCAGGATTAGTACCCTTATCCTTTGATTCCATTAGCTCTAAGAAATATATCTAACTCTCTCTTGAATAAATCCAAAGAATTGGCCTCCAGGGCCTTCTGGCAGAGAATTCCACAGATTCACAACTCTGCCTTAAAAAGTGTTTCCTCATCTCAGTCCTCAGTTTGAGGTAGAAAAAGTTCTGATCTTGAATGGTGGAGCAGGCTAGAAGTGCCTGATGGCTACTTGTTCCTAATTTTTTAATGTTCTTATCACATACTGGATCTGGTCTCTAACAGGAAAGGGTTCATTAACTGTTTATAAAAGAGGTGGTTTCATTAGACGAGTTTAACAGTTTTAATACATAATTCCTCTAATTGTAGAATATTGAAGATATTTGAATAATCATAGTGATTCTCTAACAGAAATGATAACAGCAACAGTGAATTACAGTACGTGACACAAATTAACAGTTTGCAAAGATGTAGCACAATTTTTGCTATTATAATTTGATGTTATAATTGAAACATAGAAAATAGGAGAAGGCTGTTTGGCCCTTCAAGCCAGCACCTCCATTCAATATGATCATGGCTGATTATCCAAAATCAGTGCCCCGTTCCAGCTGTTTCCCCATGTCCCTTGACTCACTTAGCCCTAAGCTAAATATCTCTCTTGAAAATCCATATTAATGTGCAGAATTGGTTGAAAAAGAAACTTTTGTCATTATTTACTTAAAGGGGATATTTGGATGTGCTTTTGTAAGTACCATAACTGACCTAGGAGCATTTGAAAATAACATACCTCAAAAAATAACACACTAGACTATGTGGCCGTGGTTGCATGCATGAAACACAGCATGTAGTTCTGCATGTGGATTATATGGCACTTTAGAAATCCAGTTCATGTGACCTTAACAAAACTTTTGAGAGTAGAATACAGCGTGTATAATTGGTATAGCTACTTCATGGAACAGAGTACAAAAGTGATTAAGGTAATGGATTAGTATTTGGAGGTCCAGATTAACCAGTTGATATGATCTTGAATCTTTGTACAGCAGATGGAGAATTTAATTCATTAAAGGAATCTGGAATTAAAATCTGGTATTAGTAAAATCTAGATAATAATCAAAAACAAAAACTAATTGCTGTGGTGTACCAGCAAAATAATATTAAACACAAATTTAAACCAAGAACCAAAACTAGTAAAAAGCTCTAAATAAAGTCAGCTTGATTTTACATACTCACTGCCAACCCGTTGTTTTGCATGATTTTTCAAGTCAGTCAATTCCATTCCAGGTTGTGCAGGTCCATATGGTCCTGCAGCTCTGGCTTGTGTGCAAATCCAGTATCTAGATTGTGCCTGGTTTTAGGTCGATGACGAGTTTGATGAGAACTTCTATTTTTCACCACGATTTGCGGCAGGGCAGTGGTGTAACAGTGCTCCCTTACACCCCCAGAGACCTGGGTTCGATCCTGACTACGGGCGCTGTCCGTACGGAGTTTGTACGTTCTCCCAGTGACCTCGTGGTTTTCCCCAGGTGCTCCGGTTTCCTCCCACACTCC
This sequence comes from Amblyraja radiata, assembly GCF_010909765.2. Taxonomy (NCBI): domain Eukaryota; kingdom Metazoa; phylum Chordata; class Chondrichthyes; order Rajiformes; family Rajidae; genus Amblyraja; species Amblyraja radiata. Next base: position 27,849,176 of record NC_045966.1, read on the forward strand.
AAAGACGTACAGGTTTGCAAGTTAATTGGCTTAGGTGAAAATTGTAAATTGCCTCTAGTGTATAGGATAATGTTAGTGCACGGGGTGATTACTGGTCGGCGGGGACTCGGTGGTCCGAATGGTCTGTTTCTGCGCTGTATCTGTAAAGTCTAAAGTCTAAAGTAAAGATATGTTTTTTTTGGAAAAAAATACTCACTTCCTGAAGGAAATTTGAAAACAATTCTAATTATTAGCTGAGTTGTGCTATTAAATGGCTGAAATTGAAAAAAAATTAGGGTGTTCTGGCTTTGTAGCTGCAGCCATAGAAAGTGATTCTGCCATAAAGTACAGTGTTGCTGATACAGTAAACCCTCATTTTAACTGACCTCTTGATAACAGATTTGGGTTACAGCGGATGGACCTACTGATGTGATGCCGATGCCACCCCTTGATTTCGCCACCTCCCTGGCTGCTTGCGGTTCTGTCTGCCCCCACCCTGTCCCCAGCTCGTGCCACCTCGCCGGCTGCTTACAGCTCCGGCTGCCCACGCACCTCCGCCTCGCGCCGCTTCCAGGCCAGACCTGCTGCTGCCACCACAGCTACCTCGGCCGCTTCCATCTTATACTCTTAAAAACAAAGATAAGAGCAGGTAATTCAACACAATTGAAAGTGGGATAACATGGAACTGGTGTGAATGGGTGGTCGATGGTCACCATGGACTCAGTGGGCCAAAAGGCCTGTTTCCTTAAGTCCCTAAGTTAACTCTAACATTAAATTTCAATAGCTACATTGACATCATTTGCATCAATCTTTTCTGTCTGATGAATGGTTCCATTGAATGTCATATTTGCAACAGGCGCACATCTCAAGAGAATGGAAACCTTTGAATATCCAAAAACTGGTAGATGGACGGAGGGTACTGAATACAAACCTCCCGACACTCAAAAATATAGTTCTTTTATTAGTGTGGATGGATTCTCCCTGGATATCCAGTACAAACTCCATGATGTTAATTATAAAACAAGTATTTCTTGAACTATATGTTAACAGGAAGGTTGGCTCTTTAATCTGCGTAAATACAAGAGATGGTTTTGCGAGTCGAGATGTTTGGGTGTGCAAAAATTCTTTATTTTGGAACGAAAATAAAGAAGTTACCCGAGTCACAAAAGACAGCCAAAAAACTAACGATGTTTGCTCTATATGCGTGGTATGAATGAACCGTTACAGCAAAAAGCCCACGAATAAACTCCCGTGCTCATGTAACTTCCCCAGCCAATCTCGAGGTTTCGATCATAACAGAGCCACCACCAGGTGTCGCTACAATGGACACTTAACATCTTCCCTGATCTCATGTTAGGATTTGCAATGAGTGACAATTCATATAGGCCATAATTTATTATCTTTCCCTGGGCAGTTACAATGATGCGGGGTCAGAATGCCTCACACCGAATGGCCACTTTCAATGTGTAGGAAGGAACTGCAGGTGTTGGTTTAAACCAAAGATAGACACAAAAAAACTGGAGCGGGACAGGACGTATCTCTGGAGAGAAGAAATGGGTGATGTTTCAGGTCTTGACTTCTGCAACTACAAGTAACCCTTACTTTCCCTCAGTCTGAAGAAGGGTCTCGACCCGAAATGTCACCCATACCTTCTCTACAGAGATGCTGCCTGACCCGCTGAGTTACACCAACTTTTTGTGTCTATCTTCGGCTGCTTTCCATATAACCATATAACCATATAACAATTACAGCACGGAAACAGGCCATCTCGACCCTAGTCCGTGCCGACACGTATTCTCCCCTAGTCCCATATACCTGCGCTCAGACCATAACCCTCCATTCCTTTCAGTCCATATAACTACAATTTATTTTTAAATGATAAAAACGAACCTGCCTCCACCCCTTCACTGAACTCATTCCACACAGCCACCACTCTCTGAGTAAAGAAGTTCCCCTCATGTTACCCCTAAACTTCTGTCCCTTAATTCTCAAGTCATGTCCCCTTGTTTGAATCTTCCCTACTCTCAGTGGGAAAAGCTTATCCACGTCAACTCTGTCTATCCCTCTCATCATTTTAAAGACCTCTATCAAGTCCCCCCTTAACCTTCTGCGCTCCAAAGAATAAAGCCCTAACTTGTTCAACCTTTCTCTGTAACTTAGTTGCTGAAACCCAGGCACATTCTAGTAAATCTCCTCTGTACTCTCTCTATTTTGTTGACATCCTTCCTATAATTAGGCGACCAAAATTGTACACCATACCCAGAATTGGCCTCACCAATGCCTTGTACAATTTTAACATTACATCCCAACTTCTATACTCAATGCTCTGATTTATAAAGGCCAGCCACCAAAAGCTTTTCTTTTACCACCCTATCTACATGAGATTCCACTTTCAGGGAACTGTGCACGTTATTCCCAGATCCCTCTGTTCACCTACATTCTTCAATTCCCTACCATTTACCATGTACGTCCTATTTTGATTTGTCCTGCCAAGATGTAGCACCTCACACTTATCAGCATTAAACTCCATCTGCCATCTGTCAGCCCACTCTTCCAACTGGCATAAATCTCTCTGTAGACTTTGAAAATCTACTTCATTATCCAGCAACCCCACCTATCTTAGTATCATCTGCATACTTACTAATCCAATTTACCACACCATCGTCCAGATCATTGATGTACATGACAAACAACAGTGGACCAACACAGATCCCGGTGCACCCCACTAGTCCACTGGCCTCCAACCTGACAAACAACCATCCACCATACTCTCTGGCATCTCCCATTCAGCCACTGTTGAATCCATCTTGCTACTCCACCATAATACCCAACCATTGAACCGTCTTAACCAGCCTTCCATGGGAACCTTGTCAAAGGCCTTACTGAAGTCCATATACACAACATCCACTGCTTTACCCCATCAATTTCCCGAGTACCTCTTCAAAAAATTCAAGAAGATTAGTCAAACATGACCTCCCAGGCACAAATCCATGTTGACTGTTCCTAATCAGACCCTGTTTATCCAGATGCATATATATATTATCTCTAAGTATCCTTTCCATTAATTTTCCCACCACTGACGTCAAACTAACAGGTCTATAATTGCTAGGTTTACTCTTAGACCCCTTTTTAAACAATGGAAAACATGCGCAGTACGCCAATCCTCCGGCACTATTCCCGTTTCTAATGACATTTGAAATATTTCTGTCATAGCCCTGCTATTTCTACACTAACTTCCCTCAATGTCCTAGGGAATATCCTGTCCGGACCTGGAGACTTATCCACTTTTATATTTCTCAACGTGTCAGTACTTCCTCTTCTTTGAATCTCATAGTTTCCATAGCTACTCTACTTGTTTCCCTTACCTCACTAATTCAATATCCTTCCCTTGATGAATACCGAAGAAAGAAATTGTTCAATATCTCCCCCATCTCTTTTGGCTCTGCAGATAGCTGTTAATGGATTTAATGTGTGAACAGATTTTTTTTGTGGAAGACTGGTTCCCTTTGTATTGACTGACTGCAACCGCTTTCCCATAATAGTTGAAGGATATTGCATGCCTGCCGAATCTGAACAATTTGGACAATGCGGGAGATAAACTGCATGTCCTCACAATGTATGTCTAGGTGAGCGAAGGAAATAGGCGACGTTTAGGGTCGAGACCCTTCTTCAGACTGACCCAAAATGTCGCGTATTTCCTTCATTCCATAGATGCTGCCTCAACGCTGAGTTTCTCCAGCATTTTTGTCTACCATGGAAATACCTGGAGTTGTTGCATTTAAGCTGATGATCCAGGAAATGGATTTCTAACATAATGGTGTCTCTTTATCTCTATTAAATAAGTTAAATTAAAGTGGATAGATTTAACAATGTACTCAGTGAGATAATTCATAGGATGGAAAGTATTTTGTTCACAGAATTTATTCAAGGCATCAGATTATTGTAAAAAAAAAAAGGTTCTTGACTTTTTAATTCCTTTTATGTTCACTTACCTATGAAGATTAGTTGAACATTAACATGAGTACAGCACTCATCGCATCCCTCATTGTTAATTACAAGAAAAGGAGATAAAATTAATGTTGTGAATCTGTTCTGTGTCTTATCTACAAAATGCTGACTCTTGTTCTTTTTTTAATTATTGATAGTTTCAGCCTTGGAGAATTTCATATCAGAATTATTATCTGTTTTAAGAAGTAGAATTTGGCATAGTGACAATTAGTATAAGAAAAAGTGAGTGTTTATAGCCAGTAAGACAAAGTATACTTTTATATCTTTCAATATGATTTTAAGGAAGGAAAATATTTCCTTCTTTATGCCTCACAGGTAGAATGTATGTGGTCAATGTATCGGACTGATTCCAATACAGTTTAATTGTTTATCTGACTGGGTCTTCGCAACTCATTATTTTAACTTGCGTTTTTAGCCTAAGGACCTAAACTGTCCGGCTGAATTTGAGAAAGTTTGGTATTTGGTGGGGATCAAGGGTCAAAACTTAAAAAATAACCTATATGTGATACAATAATCTGAAAGTAGCTGGAAGGGTGTGTTGCCAGGCAGATATTGTGACTACAATGAGATTCTACAAGGATGACTGCAAGGATGATTGAGTGAGCAGCTGAAATGGAGTTTTATGTAAGATCATGCACTTTGGAAAGAGGAATCATAAAGCAGATTATTATTGAAAAGAGACTGAAAATTAGTGAAGTTTAGAGGGACCTGGATGTCCCTGTGTATGAATCGCAATGAGTTAGCAGCCAGATTTAGCAAATATTTAAGAAGACAAATAGCATATTGCCATTATTGCAAAGGAGTTGGAGTTTAGAAGTAGGGAAGTTTTATTTCAATCAGATGTGTTGGTGAGGCCACATCTCGGAATATTGTGCACAGCTTTGGTTCCTGAAGTTCAGAAAATTAACAGTGGTATTGGCGGCGGATTTGAGGAGATCTAACAGACCAATTCCTGGGACAAGAAGGATGTCCTATCAAGAAATGCCTAAATGGTTTGGTCTATATTTTTTGGATTTCAGAATAATAAAGGGTGATTGTATTGAAACATAAGATCCAAGCGGGCATGATAGGATGGATGCTGAGGTGTTTACACTACTGGGAGAGTATCAAACAAGAGACATAGTTTCCAGATAGGGAGATGGTCATTTAAAACCAATGGTTCTGTAGCCACACCCAGTGGTTAGGCCACTCTTGCTATGCGAATCCTCGGCAGTCACGGGAGGGAGTCACGGGATATAGGGGTGTGCCCTAATATATAAAAACTGACCTTCCCTCTCTCACTCTCTTCCTCTTCCTCTCTCTTCATGAGCGTGTCCTGCCACCTCAGCAGGAGCTCAACCGAGCCCACGAGGCAACAGCCTCTCAGCAACAACAATGACTATTATGTTAGAGTGCTAAACGTGCATGTATATCTAACCTACAATGCCTGAATAAAGAATCCATTTATTCACAACGTTTATGCCTCTACAGTTGCATAAATTTAGATTCACTGAGGGTCGTGACTACTGGACTTCTCTATCCCAGAGAGGAGTGAAGACCGAATCATTGAAACTATTTAAACTGCGGGTAGATACATTTTTGAAGGATTTGAGATTAAGGACAATGGGAATCTGGCACATGGGAAATGTTGAGGCCAAGAACACCAAGGATCATATTAATTGGCAGACCAGGCTTAAGGGGTGATGTGGTCTACTCCTTTCCTACCCCACAGTCAATAAAGACCATTGTGGGCTCCACCTTTCCTTGATTGTCGTTGCCTTTTGCATACCTTTCATTCATTTATTCTATGTACTTTTTCAGAACTCTCGTTTCCTTAACTCTCAGTCCGAAGAAGGGTCTCGACCCCTAAAGGTCACCTATTCCTTTTCTCCAGAGATGCTGCCTGACCCACTGAGTTACTCCAGCTTTTTATGTCTACGGTGTAAACCAGCATCTGCAGTTCCTTCCAACACATTTTGCATGCTCCTACTTTATTGTGATGTTCTTGCGAAAGTTGTGTCATCAATATTGTCAAGCTTGAAAGGATTCAGAAAAGATTTATGAGGATGTTGCCAGGACTAGAGGGTGTGAGCTATAGGGAGAGGTTGAGTAGGCTGGGTCTCCATTCCATGAAGAGCAGGAGGATGTGGGGGAGATCTTATAGAGGTGTACAAAATCATGGAATAGATTGGGTAGATGCACAGTCTTTGGCCCAGAGTAGGGGAGTCGAGGACCAGAGGACATAGGTTCAAGGTGAGGGGGAAAAGATTTAATAGGAACCCGAGGGGTAACATTTTCACACAAAGGGTGGTGGGTGTATGGAACAAGCTGCCTGAGGAGGTAGTTGTGGCTGGGACTATCCCAATGTTTAAGAAACAGTTAGACAGGTACATGGATAGGACAGGTTTGGAGGGATATGGACCAAGCGCAGGCGTGTGGGACCAGTGTAGCTGGGACATTTTTTGCAGTGTGGGCGAGTTGGGCCGAAGGGCCTGTTTCCACACTATGACTCTATGAGGGCAAAGATGAGCGGCATCATATATGACCATCTGGATAATAAGGAGAAAACATTGAGAGACATATTTTGGCAACATATGGACATGAAACATGAAGGGATAGCATAACTTTGAAATGAGAATGGGGGGACAAGGCTTTCTCCACTCTGCATAAAACCTATCGCATGGCCATGGGTAAAGTGCATTGACAGATGCCATGAGTTGTAAAGAATGCTGTTGGTAGCTTTTACTGCATTAGTGTAGGGTTATGGGGGCTTGGGAATTTGAGTACCGGATGAACTTAGGACATGGTAAGAGATTTAAACAAGAAATTCACGAGAGAGAGAGAGAGAGACAGAGAGAGGGGGTCAAGGGGGAGAGAGAGACAGAGAGACACAGGGAGAGACAGGGAGAGACAGGGGGAGACAGGGAGAGACAGGGAGAGACAGGGAGAAACAGGGAGAGACAGGGAGAGACAGGGAGAGACAGGGAGAGACAGGGAGAGATGGGAGAGATGGGGATGGAGAAAAAGAGGCAAACAGACATAGAGAGCCAGACAGTGGGAGCCACAGATAAACATACAGACAGACAGACAGAGAGAGAAGTTGTCCTATCCCTTTCAATGCTTGTTGAAAGGAGTACAGTTGATTATGTGCTACAATTCGCAAACGACACAGTTTAAATTACACAAACACTACTGCACAATCCACCTAAATTCATAGCTCTAGGGGGTATTGTGAGATTTTTGAGATAATCATAGATAGGATGGGCAGAGTAAATGCTATTTAATGATTGAGCATTCATGAATGAAGGGAAGTAAAACCTAAGAAGAAGTAGTTGATTACACCGAGAAACACTGGATCAATATCAGATAATTAAATGATCAGGATGCAACGTGATAATTATGTGATTTACATGAGCAGGCATCAAGACCACAGGTTAATATGCATTAACTTGTTGCTTGAACTAAGTACTCAGGTTTCAACTATTTAGGTAAGCAGAATTTCTACATGATATTTAATCTAAAATGTTGTGTCAATAAAGGAAGCTATCACATTCAGAACAACAATTTTAAGCTGCGTCATATAACACACTTCAATTCGATAAAAAACAAACTTTGAAAATGTTGCTTCAAAAGTTCAGTCACATATAAAAGAAAAAAATTACATTGTGATTAGACCCCCCAATGTGACAAGATATTTATAAATGATGTAACTTAGCAATATGCCATTTTTAAAATAGTTTCAAAAAATGACAGAAAAACAAAAGCATAGAGATTAATGTACTGTGTAGTAATAATAGGTTTTCATCTGGTACAAAATTCTGAAACCAGTCATGAATCACTCCAGGCAATGTAAAAATTCTAAGTATAAGGCAAAAATGTTTCAAATAAAATATCCCGCTGATGTGGAATATTTTTTTAAAAGGAGAAGATAACCTAAAATTGTTTATGATGCTTTGTTCCCCATTGGAAACTTTAAGAGTTAATTCACTGAATTGACATTCTCAGCATGGGAGCTGTAGTCAGGCAGTCCCATTAGAGCAAATGTAGAAGCAAGGAACTGCGGATGCTGGTTTAAACTGATGTACCAATTTGCAGCATATTTCTGTCAAGCTGTCAATGGCTGTTACCTTTTTGTGTACTTCACAAAAAACATATTACATCGCATCATCTTCTGTAGCTTTGATCACTTTATGTAAATATTTGAGACATACACGAAGGTAGCTTCCATTTGATTTTGCTTTTTTTATTTGAGACTTTAATATGGCTCTGTCACTTTACAAAGACAGCAATCACCTGTGAATTACTTTGATGCCCTGTTGTGCTTAACAGGTATTGTTATAGTGTGAAACGACCCTTGCACATTTTTATCGATCTTTAGGTGACCTAATTCCAATTAACTATCAGCTAGGATTTGGTTTATAGGTCAATGCCGTGCATTGATTCCTTTTGCAGTACATTCTACTGAATTTGCACTCAGCAAGCTGTCGATTATAGTTCCCCATGGTTCACAGAGATGTTAATTCTGGTCTGCAAAGTGCAATTTCCTCTCCATTTCAATCCCTCTGTCCACCATCTATAAGGTTTAAGTGAGAAGAGCAATGAAATACTCTCAAGATAGACACTATATGCTGGAGTAACTCAGAGGGACAGGCAGCATCTTTGGAGAGAAGGAATGGGTTATGTTTCGTGTCCAGACCCTTCTTCAGATTGAGAGTCAGGAGAGGGAGACATGGGGAAGGATAAGGTGTGAAGACAAGAGATTAAAGGGGATGAAGTTCAAGGAAAATGTAGAATGGATCATTGTTAGCTGAGGGGAAGGTGAGAACGAGGCATACTATCAATAACCTTATATCAGGACAGTGAAACTAATCAGAGAACTAGGATGGGGAGGGATGGAGAGAGGGAAAGTAAGGTAGACGCAAAATGCTGGAGTTACTCAGTGGGACAAGCAGCATCTCTGGAGAGAAGGAATGGGTGACGTTTTGGGTCGAGACCCTTCTTCAGACAGTGAAAGTAAAGATTACTTGAAGTTAGAGAAGTCAATATTCATACCTCTGGGTTGAATACTCTACTTGTCTGGATAAGTACAGTTTCAGCAGCACTCAGGAAACTCAGCATCAAACTGAATGTAGAAGTATCCCTTCCCATGGCACCTCATCCACATCCATTCACTCACTCCATCACTGATGCACAGAAGTAGCAGTTTGTACCATCTGCAAGATGGACTGCAGCAGCTCATCAAGACTCCGTCGACAGCACCGTCTAAGCCCACACCCTCTACCAGCTATAAGCACAGGGACAGAAATAGCATGTGAACACAGCCATCTTGAATAAAACCTTGACACACAGAAGCAGTAGATGGAAATTAAAAACAAAATGGCATATGCTGGAAATCTGTGACAAAAATAGCAAATGCTGGTTGCACTCAGCATGAGGTGGAAAGAGAAACAGAGTTAATGTTTCAGGTCTAAGGCCATTTGTCAGAACTGGGTAAGGGAGAAAATGTAAATTTTCAGTCACAGATAAGGTGGAGAAGGGAAGGATGGAACAGATGGTATATCTCTTTTAAGGTGACATCCAGAAAGCAACAGCGGATTGGTAGAGGTGCTAGAGCAGGGTGCCATCCTCAAATATACAGAAGTGGAAATTCACATTTACAAACATTGCTGACAAAATATACATGAGGAAGGGTTAAATGTTTGTGGACATAGTGTATGGCTGGGAAGAAAAGCGATTTCTGCAGATAGTTAGAATATGATTAGAAAGGGATGAATCCCGAAGGGCTGAATAAAGAAGGAAATGACTCAGAGAAGGATTATGCACAAAATCCCAAAGGTCCCTCAGACATCAAAGAAACAATGATACATCACAATTACACTGATGACATACGGAATCGGGAACCCAAACATATATTCAAAGACTTTGGATAAAACAAGGAATCAGAGACATAGGAATGGTGGGTTTAGGGAGCGGGTGGGCAGTTGGATCCAGAGGGTAACAGGCCAGGTAATAGAAGGGTCTGATTATAAAGAAAGTGGTGGATAGAAATTATGAAGATACAGTGCCTGGGGAGCAGTCGTGTTACATACCAATTTTAAGAATACTTTGAACAAGTAATTTTGCACTATTAATAGTACAATAGTTATCCCTTTCTTCCACCCATCCCCACCCAATCTCCACCCTGCAGTCAATATATGCTATGAAGCATCTGGTGATCAATTCACAAATTGCTATGTGTTTCCAATACTTGAAGCTCACTTTTTTTTAAAACAAATTGACGCTTAAAGAAACTTAATGAAACTCAGATGTGGAGCTTAAATTGACATTTTAATAATTACTCTTATTATCTACTTTAGTGACTACATCTTTAAGTTCTTGAACATGCACGGAATAGCTAAGTATATAAATGCTTAATTTTTTTCTTGTGCAGATTTATTAGCAACAATATAATTCTCAGAGCAATTTATTCAACACAAGCATTAAATGGTTTCTAACCGTCTAAAGAATTCAGGGCACATCCAGGATGTTCATATGTTCCTAAAGTCTTGCTTATCATCTTATCACATGCTGTAATAGGATAATACTTGGAATGTATTTTTTGTCTTTTGTAAATGAAAACAAAAAACACTCCTTACCATTACAATCCATTCAAACAATTATGAATCAAATTCTCACAAAAACAAAATACTGTGGGAATTTGAACTAAACCAAAAAATATTGGAAATGGTTATTAACAACATAAATCAGAGCATCTTCTCAGAGTAAAGGACATTAAACATTTCATATCAACAATCATTCATCAGATGATGATTTATGAGTTAATGGCTACTCTACCGCATAGAGATAGAGACTGGATTAGTTTTAATTGAACATAAATACAAAGGAGAATTAAAACTAATGGAAAAGTCTACTTGATTAGAAATTCCAATTAAAATTAATTTTATTAAAGATCAAGCATCTTTAGTTTTATCACAAAAACAAATGGAACTATTATGTACTGGAAGATTCCTTAATGTAAGAATCTCAGAACATTAAATAGTGTTGTTGAAGAATTGTGGCCAAATTCAATTCGGGCTCTGAATGAAATTTCATTAAGAGCATGATCTTCAAAGGAAAGGTTTTTAAATCTAGAAATTAGATATTCCAGGTCTGGATAGAGTGAATGTGGAGGGCATGTTTCCACTAGTGGGAGAGTCTAGCACCAGAGGCCATAGCCTCAGAAGAAAAGGACATCGCTTTGGAAAGAAGATGAGGAGGAATTTCTTTAGTCAGAGGGTGCGGTGGAATTCATTGCCACAGATGACTGTGGAATCCAAGTTAATTGATATTTTTAAGGTGGAGATTGACAGATTCTTGATTAGTTTAGGGATCTTGGGTTATGGGGAGGAGGCAGGAGAATGGGGTTGAGAGGGAAAGGTAGATCAACCATGATTGAATGGCATAGTAGGCTTGATGAGCTGATTGGCCCAATTCTGCTCCTATACTGTAACATGAATTTATGAACTTATTTCAGGATTTTTCTTTCCTGAGAAATTACTCAACTTTTCTTGTGGCAATTTACTGATTTCACAGCTGTAATGTTAATCATCAATTGACCAACCTGTTTGAAGTTCATTTTCTGGTGATACACACAGCTTATCAGATGCAAGGGTAGAGAGGTCTGCTCTGGGTAGGCATGTGTAAATCTTAAAATATACCATAAAGGCACATACCATGAAATATACCATGGACATCTACAACTAAACAAAAAGGTTCCAGGCAAAAACTGCAGAAGTTGAATATCCTGAAAAATTTGTCATTTCACTTTGAGTTTCCAGTATCATCACTTTCATTTACCATCCATCCCCAACCCAGCTCATCTTTGCCCCTCCATGTTACTCCAGCATTTCTCATGTAGATGCAAAGAACATCATCATATCTTTCACCTGGGTTTGTAGAAACCTCGAAAGTGGAGTTAGGGGGCGCTGTCCTGTATGGCTGTCAGCCCTGCAGCTGTCCGTTTTTTCCACTTATTTTTTTTAATTTTTTAGTACGTTTAAAGTGTGTTAGTTTGGGGGTCTAATCTTTTATGTGTGGGGGGTGGTGGGGGGGAAGGGGGAAACTGCTTTCAAGTCCCTACCTGGTCGGAGGAGGGCGGCTTTCCTCCGAGCAGCACCTTCGACCTGTCTCGCGGCCTACCAGCGGCCCCTGGAGCGGCGTTTCCAGGGGGGACTTGGCCAGAACCTCGGCTTTGGCGGCGGCACAGCGCTGGAGCACTAATGCGGAGCGGGCGATGCCTTGCTTGTCGCCACGCTGGAACTCCGGTATGCTGGGTATCTGCCGATTGAACATCGCGGAGCTGCGGTCTGTGGAGCGCCAGCCGGCGGCAGCGGCGCTGAACATTACATCGAGAGCCTGGGATCTCCCGCCGAAATCGCCAGCGGTGGAGCTCCGTCCGCATGGCCTGTTGGCTTGGAAGTCGCGGTCTCCGGTAATAAAGCGGGCCGTTCCAGGTATCCCAAGCCGCTGAGAGGGTTCTCCCGACGCCGGTGCACCATCACCCGGTGAGAGGGCTTAAAACATCGGGCCACCGTACGGCGACTGTGGCGGCCTCAATAGGCCCGACCATAGGTGGACAAGATGATGGGGACTGGACTTTGTGCCTTTCCCTCACATAGAAACATAGAAACATAGAAATTAGGTGCAGGAGTAGGCCATTCGGCCCTTCGAGCCTGCACCGCCATTCAATATGATCATGGCTGATCATCCAACTCAGTATCCCGTACCTGCCTTCTCTCCATACCCTCTGATCCCCTTAGCCACAAGGGCCACATCTAACTCCCTCTTAAATATAGCCAATGAACTGGCCTCGACTACCCTCTGTGGCAGGGAGTTCCAGAGATTCACCACTCTCTGTGTGAAAAAAGTTCTTCTCATCTCCGTTTTAAAGGATTTCCCCCTTATCCTTAAGCTGTGACCCCTTGTCCTGGACTTCCCCAACATCGGGAGCAATCTTCCTGCATCTAGCCTGTCCAACCCCTTAAGAATTTTGTAAGTTTCTATAAGATCACCTCTCAATCTCCTAAATTCTAGAGAGTATAAACCAAGTCTATCCAATCTTTCTTCATAAGACAGTCCTGACATCCCGGAATCAGTCTGGTGAACCTTCTCTGCACTCCCTCTATGGCAATAATGTCCTTCCTCAGATTTGGAGACCAAAACTGTACGCAATACTCCAGGTGTGGTCTCACCAAGACCCTGTACAACTGCAGTAGAACGTCCCTGCTCCTATACTCAAATCCTTTTGCTATGAAAGCTAACATACCATTCGCTTTCTTCACTGCCTGCTGCACCTGCATGCCCACTTTCAATGACTGGTGTACCATGACACCCAGGTCTCGCTGCATCTCCCCTTTTCCTAGTCGGCCACCATTTAGATAATAGTCCTGCTTTCCTGTTTTTGCCACCAAAATGGAGAACCTCACATTTATCCACATTATACTGCATCTGCCAAACATTTGCCCACTCACCCAGCCTATCCAAGTCACCTTGCAGTCTCCTAGCATCCTCCTCACAGCTAACACTGCCCCCCAGCTTAGTGTCATCCGCAAACTTGGAGATATTGCCTTCAATTCCCTCATCCAGATCATTAATATATATTGTAAATAGCTGGGGTCCCAGCACTGAGCCTTGCGGTACCCCACTAGTCACTGCCTGCCATTGTGAAAAGGACCCGTTTACTCCTACTCTTTGCTTCCTGTTTGCCAGCCAGTTCTCTATCCACATCAATACTGAACCCCCAATGCCGTGTGCTTTAAGTTTGTAAACTAATCTCTTATGTGGGACCTTGTCGAAAGCCTTCTGGAAGTCCAGATACACCACATCCACTGGTTCTCCCCCTATCCACGCTACTAGTTACATCCTCGAAAAATTCTATAAGATTCGTCAGACATCATTTACCTTTGTAAATCCATGCTGACTTTGTCCAATGATTTCACCCACTTTCCAAATGTGCTGCTATCCCATCTTAATAACTGACTCTAGCAGTTTCCCCACTACCGATGTTAGACTACGGGTCTGTTAATTCCCCGTTTCTCTCTCCCTCCCTTCTTAAAAAGTGGGGTTACGTTTGCTACCCGCCAATCCTCAGGAACTACTCCAGAATATAAAGAGTTTTGAAAGATTATTACTAATGCATCCACTATTTCTGGAGCTACTTCCTTAAGTACTCTGGGATGCAGCCTATCTGGCCCTGGGGATTATCGGCCTTATAATCCATTTAATTTACCCAACACCCACTTCCCGGCTAACCTGGATTTCACTCAATTCCTCCAACTCCTTTGACCCGCGTCCCTGCTATTTCCGCAGATTATTTATGTCTTCCTTAGTGAAGACGGAACCAAGTAGTTATTCAATTGGTCCGCCATATCCTTGTTTCCCCATGATCAACTCACCTGTTTCTGACTGCAAGGGGACCTACATTTGTTTCAACTAATCTCTTTCTTTTCACATATCTATAAAAACTTTGCAGTCAGTTTTTTATGTTCCCTGCCAGTTTTCTTCATAATCTATTTTTCCTTTCCTAATTAAGCCCTTTGTCCTCTCTGCTGGTCTCTGAATTTCTCCCAGTCCTCCGGTATGCTGCTTTTTTCTGGCTAATTGTACGCATCATCCTTCGCTTTGATACTATCCCTGATTTCCCTTGTTATCCACGGATGCACTACCTTCCCTGATTTATTCTTTTGCCAAACTGGGATGAACAATTTTTGTAGTTCATCCATGCAAGTCTTTAAATGTCTTCCATTGCATATCCACCGTCAACCCTTTAGAATTAATTGCCAGTCAATCTTGGCCAATTCACGTCTCATACCCTCAAAGTTACCTTTCTTTAAGTTCAGAACCATTGTTTCTGAATTAACAATGTCACTCTCCATCCTAATGAAGAACTCAACCATATTATGGTCACTCTTGCCCAAGGGGGCACGTACAACAAGACTGCTAACTAACCCTTCCTCATTACTCAATACCCAGTCTCACAGTGGGAACCATTGTGGGGGATGTTTTTATGTTTTAATGTTACATTTTTTCTTTAATGTTATGTTGTATTTTTATTAGTGTGCTGCAAGGACATCTGAATTTCCCCTGAAAATGGGATTAATAAATATTATTATTATATTATTAAAGTTTAGATTATATTGACATTTCAGACTGCATTTTTTTCTTTCCATGTATCTTTCTCGTTCAATTGTTTCATTTTCCTCTTCTGTCTTCAGCTATCATTTATTATAGTAATTTTTATCTTGAGAACTTTGTCTTGTATCCTATCACAGACATTTGCACTACGTTTCTTCACCCCTCCTGTTCTCTGCAACGTAAACATATTTGTATTCTCATTTTTTCCAGATCTGATCAAGGGTCATTGACCACAAAATAGACTCTAATTTCTCTTCCTATGATGCTGCCTGATCCGCAGAGGGAGTGCCCCGAAATGAAGAATAATGACAAAAGTGTGTGAACACTGCCCAGTCCATCATGGGGCTGACCTCCCCTCCATCGAAAAGATCTACAGGAGTCGCTGCCTCAAAAGGCAGCCAGCATTATCAGCGACCCACACCACCCTTACCATGCTCTCATTTCACTCCTGCCTTTGGGAAGAAGGTAGAGGAGCCTGAAAAAAGTTACGTCCCGGTTCAAGAGCAGCTTCTTCCCAACAAATATTCCAATAAGCTCCTAAGGGGGGGAGGGGGCATTGCTTTTGTCTTAGCACTATTATTGTTTGTTTTTTATGTACTGATTTTTTTTATTGTTTATTATGGTTTAGTTTAGTTTAGAGATACAGCAATGAAATGACCCTTCAGCCTACTGATTCCACACTGACTAGCAATCATCCATATGGTAGTTCTACCTACACACCTAGGGATATTCATAGAAGCCATTTAACCTACAAACTTGCATGTCTTTGGAATATGAGTGATAACTGGAGCACCTGGAGAAAACCCACGTGGTCAAGAGAGAATGTATAAACTCCACATAGACAACACCCGTAGTCAGGATCGAACCTGGATCTCTAATACTGTAGGACAGCAAATATACTACTACTACACTGTGCCACGCTGGTGTTTACAGAGTACTATATTTACATATCTGTTGTGTTGCTGTGAGTAAGAATTTTATGATTCCGTTTTGGGACATCTATATAAATAAAAGTCTCATCTTGACCACGTCCTGTTTGCACTGTTGTTTGATTTTTGAAATAACGCTACCATATATGGCTATGATTTTTTGGCCATCTTACTCAGGGTCCTCCTCCGATGATCAGGCCCCAAGGATTTCTCCCATCAATGAAAAATAAAAGAGTTATTCATGTTTAAAAAATCTTGAGATTCTCTCTCCTGTCAATCACCATGATGAAGGCCACGCCCCTTCTGGGGGGAGGGACAATACCAAAATACTTTAAAAAAAAATTAGACTCTAATATTACTAATTTTATTTGGGACTATAGATCACATAGAATTACAAAAAAACACTTATGTAAACCAAAAGAGGTCGGGGGACTTTCATTCCCGAATTTTATGTATTATTACTGGGCAGTGCGTATTAAGAATATAATTTACTGGCTGGATAGTTCTACCCAGATGGGACGACAGATGGCACAATGGGCTAAGTGTTCGGCTGGCAACCGGAAGGTAGCCGGTTCGAATCCCGCCTGGAGTGCATACTGTTGTTGTGTCCTTGGGCAAGACACTTCACCCACCTTTGCCTGTGTGTGAATGTGTGTGAATGTGTGTTGAGTGATTGGTGGTGGTCGGAGGGGCCGTAGGCGCAGATTGGCAGCCATGCTTCCGTCAGTCTGCCCCAGGGCAGCTGTGGCTACAGAAGTAGCTTACCACCACCGAGTGTGACTGAGGAGCGAATGAATAATGCGATGTAAAGCGCCTTGAGTATTAGAAAGGCGCTATATAAATCCCATCCATTATTATTATTATTATTACCCAACAGACAGAATGGATAAAAATGGAGTAAGAGGATTGTCGTCCTTGTAATATAGGAACGATCCTCTTCTCCCCGAAAAAACTGAACAACACAATATATAAAAAGAACCCAATTATATATGGTACAATAAGAATTTGGAAACAAATAAAATTATCTTTAAAATTAAGAAATTTATCATTGTTAATGTCAATAGCGAATGACCCTTTATTTAAACCCATCTCTTATTGATAAAACATATGACCAATGGGAAAGTCTCGGAATTAGAAGGATCGGGGATATGTACGAAATGGGAAACCTACTATCATTCCAACAATTACAATTAAAATTTAAACTGAAAAATAACCAATATTTTAAATATCTTCAGATTTGCGATTTCATGAAAAAATATATACAAGGATATCAAAAAAATAACTACTGAATTATTGGAAGAAGCAATGAATATTAAAGCTGACACAAAAATTAATATCATATTTATATAATAGTATTTTAAATATAGACCTACCATCGACAGAGGTACTTAGAGAAGAGTGGGAAACGGGAAACTAATAATAAAAATTACGAAAGTTACATGGGAAAAGTACTCGATATATATTCACAAATGTTCGATTAATGTAAGATAATCTAATTCAATTTAAAATTTTACACAATTATATTATTCAAAAACAAGATTGAACAAATTTTATCCAAATATATCCCCCATTTGTGATAAATGTTTATCCCAAAACGCAACTATAACACACTCCTTTGTTTCCTGCATAAAACTTTATAGATTTTGGAGTGATATCTTTGAAATATTTACAAAATTATTCAAGATAAGAATGGAACCTAATACTGAAATGATTACATTTGGAGTAATGGAAGATGGGAATAAATTGAACACATCTCAAAATTTATTTTTTAGTTATGGTTTAATAATAGCAAAAAAAATGAATACAAATTTTGGAAAAATACATCAATACCAATGCTTAAAATGTGGATTGCAAGCATGTTGGACACCACACATCTTGAGGAAATGCGATTCCTCCTAATGGATAAATCAGACCAATTCATAACGAGTTGGTCTCCATTTGTCGTCTTTTTGGAAACATATGGTGCAACACAATTGTAAAAGCTAACTGTTTCAGGACTGGACGAGGGATGGTCAAGATTATAAATAATGATCTCCTTATTATTTTTCTTCTTCTTTATGTCTTATTCTCTTTTTTCTATTTTCTTTTCCTCAACTTTATTTACTCATTCGTCTTTTTTATTTTTCTTTACACACTATATATCTCACGTCTTTCTATCCTTTACTATCTAATTTATTTTTCTTATTCTCATCTTTCTTTATTATAACAAAAAAAATAAGAAGCTGTACATAAAATGTATTATGAAAATATATATTAAGCACTTTGGTGCCATATGATTGTACTTACTTCTAATAAAATAAAATATTTTAAAAAAAATTAAAAAATCTTGAGATTCTCTCTCCTGTCAATCACTATGATGAAGGCCACGCTCCTTCTGGGGGGAGGGACTATAAAACCCGGAAGTCTGGACGTGGCTCAGTCACTGCAAGATGGCAAGGGAGAGGCCACGACTCTCAGTCTGAGCTGGGAATCTACACAACACTGAGTGCTCTTTATGTGGTTTTATGTGACCTGGAAACCAGTCCCTTCGGCCCACAACACCCATACTAGCGCTCCAGAAAGCCCCCCCCCCCCCTCCCACTGGCCAGCAATATTGGAATTGGTGGAGAGGTGGATTATTGCATTGGTAGACCAGCCCTCCCGTGTGAAGCTGGAACCCAACGGGTCCCACTTAGCCTAGTATGACAATAAAGCACTCTTGAAATGACGCTTGACTCTCGTGTGCTTTCAGTTTTTCCTGTTGGATTTGGAGGCCTGGAATTAAGGGCAAAGGTGAAGGAACAAAGCTGGAATTTTGACAAGTACAACCAAGGAATAAACTAAAGGTGGAGAAAGGGATGATGGCCAATGGAATTGAGGGAAGTTAGAGATAATAACATTGAAATTGTAGATCTAGAAATGTGTCCACAGAACAGTATAAAATTGGTATTGTATGGTATAAAAGGAACTTCACGGAAGAAGATTGCGTCACCTTTCCATTAAATCCACCTGGCTCTCCTATTCCAATCCATAATTTTGCACTATGGCCACGCACCATTATCATTTTTGTATATTAATATATATCAAATTATTTTTTCCATTTTCCCCCAATTGCAACTCAAATGATTCAGTACAAAAATGATTTTAATTGAGAATAATTAAAATATTAAAGTATAAAATAAATAAGCACACATAATCTAATTTCTTACCACACCAATCAATGTTATGCCCTTTTAAATTGCAGGCATCAAACCCCTGACTATTGACATTGAAAAAGGAATAACTGATATTCATTCACTCTTACCTTGCTTTATGGGCTGGGATTAGATACAGCTCTATAAGGATTTAAATCTTTTGAAAATTAATTTGCAAACGTCAAGCACAATTCCACAGATACCATTTTAAAGTCTTCTGATGGCTCTCCAATCAACACTTTTTCATGTGTGAATAAAAACAGGTGCATATTTGTTAACTGCCAGGTAAAACCAATTTATTATATTAATTGAGTCTTTCATGAACTAAAACCAAAACATAGAGAGTGGCACTACTTAAATGTATATCTCATGAATCATAATCAGTCGATGTCTTGCGGAAATATCCTGCTGCTTTGAGTCTGACACAAACTTATATTATAAACATTTTGTATGGGACATAATATTCCTACAAAATGGTATCAATAAGCTTTGATAAGCTGATAAATGCTAAAAAGAGATATCTAAAATATCTGATTATTTTCTTGGGGAAATGTGTGATGTAGAGGTATTATTTGCAGCTTTGCATCAAGGGGGAAAGTTCATGTTTTTGTTTACACATTTTTATTGTTCGGCTCAAGTGTTTGGTTTGTACACTTGACTACATCCAAATAAAAACAAGGCAATTTACTTACATTTCCTAGAAGGATGTGCTGGAGTAAAAAAAATTCCAGCGAGAGCTTGATTTTTGTTGCCCGATTGTAAAAGACAATGTGTATAAATGGCAGAGATCTACAAAAGTGCTGGCTGGAACAAGCCATTTAAATACAACATAGTGTTTCTACAAAATACGATTGAAAGCATGAAGGCATCAGGAATTTTGAATTTGGGAGTTGAAATTGTCCATTATTCATTGAGTGTTCAGTGACATATTTTATTGATCTGAATGACCTGAATATTGTTTCTCTACATTCCCAAACTTCATATGTACATGTTCACAATTTAAAGTTGCTATTAAGAAGCAATTGGAGGCTGAAATTACTTGACACAAAAGTACTTGACGCATGTACTAAATAGGCAGAATAGCAATATATATATATTTTAGGATATAGTCCAGATTCTGATACTGAATTTTATCTAAAGATTATTATGCCCTTTTCATCTAACTTCTTTAAATTAGTACAAATTATACATAAAAATCCTACTTAAGTGATGTTATATATTTGTCCACAAATGTTGTCTTAATGAGGATTACAAATGATCGAATCAAAATATTGCTAGTTTTGCACAAAAATTGTTAATATGTATTAGGTTTAGGAATATTGATTCACAAAAATTAGGTTTCAACAAAACTTTATTGATTGACTGTGAAGATTTAATTTCCCAATAACACGTTTATCCACTGTTCATGAAAGTACCTAAAGTTTATTGAGAAAGAAAATCTATATTACTTAAACTTAATAGTAGTAAAAACTTGAAAACTGTCCAATTTTATCAGCAAAACAGTATAACAGAAACAGAAGATCGTACTTCCATTGAATGGCTGGTTCATAATTTTAGTAGGGTAACTGAATAGATATTATCTTCTCCGACACCAGAGTTGATAATTTAATGTAACTGGAATGAAAAGTGAGGAAAAGAGTAGGAAAAAAGTAGGAAAGAACTGCAGATGCTGGCTTAAATCGAAGGTAAACACAAAATGCTGCAGTAACTCAATGGTTAGGCAGCATCTGTGGAGAGAAGGAATGAGAGAAGGAAAAGTGAAGGGAATTGTTTTGCACACAAGGCTGTTTTGATCTTGAATGTACGACCTAAAATGGTGGAGAAAACAGATTGAAAAATAGCTTTCAAGGGAATTTGATTAATTCTTGATGAATAAAAGCTTGTTAGATTATGGGAGCTGACAGGGGAATAGAACTAATTGATACTGATGAATCCTCTCTTAATTGGAACATTACGACAAAAACATATTGAAGAGCATTAAGGAAGGACAATTTCAATGAAAACTAACTAGGGCTCAGTTGTTTTCTACCTTACTTCAACAGAGCACACAATTAAGAATGTTGAATTAAATGTATTGGAACAAATTTAACTGACACCGAGCACTGTGAAATTTATTTCATTTCAAGATTCACAACACTGATATGACTTATGCATCTTACATATATCGACCTATGTTTTGTAGTCACCACTTGGGGAGAGTTGCCTATGAAGATTGAGTTATCGTTTTTAGCATCATTTACTGTCAAGCACAGGTTAAAATAATTCAGCAAAAGTAATTTCATCTAACTAGTAGGAGATAATTTTAGTCCTATCAGTTAATCACCAGCCCAGCAACTCTTTGACATTACTACTATTTGATATTTCATGACACTAGAACATGCTTAATTTCATTTGCTCCACCTTTGTTTTAGTTACCAAAACTCTGGAATTCCCACCCCTTGCTATACTTAGACATTATCCTTTGCACCAATGTTCTGTGTTCCAATTGAACTCAATGCCGTTTTTGTTTGATTTTGCTCGTGAATCACACAAACACATTATTCTGTGTTAGAGCCACATTATTAATATAGGTTGTCATTGTAAACTGATGTCATATCTTCAGTCAAGAGATATGTGATTATATGGCACCTGACTATGTGCAACAGTGATGGATATGTCCCAGAGCACTGCTGTGGAAGTTATTACTGCTATGCAGTAGGGTATGTGCAACAGTGATGGATATGTCCCAGAGCACTGCTGTGGAAGTTATTACTGCTATGCAGTAGGGTATTCAGTGGCAAAATCAAAATGACCGATGTATTTCAGTTACAGAACATTTGAACAGATTGAAGAGGAGCCTGCGGAATTGAAAAATATCAGTCACTAATGCTTATAGCACCTTTGCTTTGCTAACTGCAGATACAATTGGAATAGCAGCTTTCAAATTGACAGCTCCAGCACATTTCTTAAATAACATGAAAGACACATTGCAATAGAAACGGTGATCTAGTAATATTCTATCTGTGAGAAGTTGATGTTTGCATTATATCTAACAGCTCTAATAAATCCAAATCAACAGTTTAAAGCTGGAATTGACTATCTTGAAAAACATTTTATGATGTATCATATTGTCATTCTGGAAATTTATATCCATCTTATATATTGGTATCAAACTTTCATACTTTTTCAAATTCCGTTCACTCAATTTTATTGGAAGCTTAGCATTTTAATCAAACTATGAAAAAGAACCACTGATGTTGTAAATCTGAAATGCTGGAAAAAAACTCAGCAGATCAGGCAGCATTTATCGAGAGAGAGAAACAGTTAACATCACAGCTTGATGACATTTCACCTGAAGGATGATGCAATGACATTTACCTAAACTGTTTCCCCACAGATGCTGCCTGACCTTCCAAGCCTTTACAGCATTTCCTGTTGTTTTTTTGCTTCTCATTTTCTGTTCTAATCTTGTATGCTCTTCCTTTAAAACAAATGTAATCTTAATCTATCATCTGCAGACTTTTACCTGGAGCACTGAAAATAAGAAGTACATTGGATGGGTGTGAACTGGGGAAGGGATGAATTATTGTTGGTTCAATTTTTAAGTCAGTTCAATAAGACTAGGAAATAACATATACTCAGAGGAGCAAATGATTTTGAAATATCGTTGTTACTCTACTGCAGTTATTGCATACATTTTCAAATCTATATTCTGAAAATTGGCATTGATAAAAGGAGAAAATAAGTATAACCCAATATATAGGATGGGTTGTGAATTCCCAGAAATATATTTTAAGAGGCAATGTTTGAATACGTAATGGAAATCACTAGTTTTATTGATTTCACATAATATTTCTCAGAGTATCTACTGATGAACAGAAAACACGAGGATTTGACATCCATGAATCCAACTAAACCATGGAACTCAAAACATTACTAATGTGAGGAAATGTAGCAAGCAGCAATTTATTTCTTAATTTAATAGTTTATTCTATTCCTCATGCTCCTCATCATGTCCCATCTTGACTATCCACATAAATAAAAAAATTAGTGATATAGTAGACAGCAAATAAAGTAGTCTAAAGGGCCTGTCCCACTTGGGAGACCTAAGCTGCGAGTTTAGAAGACTTTGCCCTGGACTCAAACTTGCAGCATGGTCGACACGAGGTCCTAGGAGATCATATGAGATGGCTGGAACTCTCCTTCATGTTCAAGGGACGTTCCTGCCTATTCGTGGCCTCAGCTAGGTAGTGGAACATTTTTCAGCATTGTGAAAAAATTTCCGCCAGTAAAGTTTGGTCGGCATGGGTCTTTTTCACTCATAGGGCAGTGGAGTGGAGTCGCTATTTACTTACAGGCATTCGAAGGCAGCCGTAGGCCATCTCCTTCGCTGACGGGCCATGGCTCATTGGAGTTTCAGGACCTAGGAAAACTGACTGGTAGGTAAAATGCCCGCTAAACTTTATTATACTTCTTAAAACTGTCTCCACTCCTTCTCCCCCCTTCTCTCCCCTTCTCCCCCCTTCTCTCCCCCTTCTCTCCGCTTCTGTCTCCCTTCTCTCTCCCTTGTCTCTCCTTCTCTCTCCTTCTCTCCCCTTCTCTCCCATTCTCTCTCCTTCTCTCCCATTCTCTCTATCCCCCACCCCCGTGCTCTCCAAAGGACTTACCATACTCTGTGGCAGCCGTTTACCTTCATCTTCATCGTGCAGACAGCGCTCCTCCGCTCTCCCTGGCCCCCACCTTCGAAATGTGTTTGTGTGTGTGCAGTCGGTAGAAGCTGCTCGCGGTTCGGTCGATCCAGCTTGCGGTTTCAACGCGACCGGTCGATCCAGTTCGAGGCTTTCCAGGCGAGTGCCCTCGAGCTTGAAGGTTGAAGGCACTCTTCTGGACTTGTGGATTAGATCGCCCAAGTGGGACAGGCCCTTTAAGTTACAAAAGTGTCCAAATCAACTAGGAGTGTGAACAAGGAATTGGTGGTTGGATTTGAACTTGGATAAATGTGCAGGGATGCATTTTGAGAAGATAAAACATGGTAGGGCATAAACAGTGTGCTGTTGAATAGATGGGTTCAAGATCATAACTCCATGAAAATAGCAACCTAGGTAGACTGGGTGGTGAAGAAGGCGTACGACATGCTTGTCTTCATTGTCCAAGGCATTGTTTACTTGAGTTGAACCATCGTCAACCATAGTTGTACAAAATGTTGGTTCGGCAACACTTGGAGCATTGTGTGCAGTTCATTTTGTGCACCACACTACTGGAAAGATGTCATTAATCTAGAGATTCGCAAGGGTGTTGCCTGGATTGGAGGTGCAGCAGTAAGAGAGATGTCACACATCCCATCAGACTTCGGGAGGATACTCAGCTGGCACTCTGCTTCCAGAGCTGCTGGCAACCACAAAACAAAGAGTCACCATGAAGTAAGGTCATATCAATCAATCAATCAATCAATCAATCAGATTTATTCATCACATACACAATAAAGTGCAGTGAAATGAACTTGCCAGCAGCGGTACAATAAAAAAGAACACACAATCTATATAATTAAAAGTCTAAACTTGACCACTTCCTGTTTGCACTGTATATTGATTTTAGAAAAAATGCTATCACTTACGGCTGTGATTTTTGGCCATCGTACTCAGAGTCCCCCTCCAGCTGTCAGGGCCAGAGGATTTTTCCCATCGATTAAAAATAAGACTTATTATTGTTTGAAAAATGTTGAGATTCTCTCTCCTGTCAATCACGCCATGAAGGCCACGTCCCTTCTGGTGGGAGGGGGAGGAACTATAAACCCAGAAGTGTGGGCGTGGCTCAATCTCTGCAAGATGGTGGAGGGAGAGGGTCATGACTCTCAGTCTGAGCTGTGAATCAACTGAACACACTGAATGTCTACTGAACTGTGAGTGTGGTTTTTAAGGTGGTTTTTATGGTAGCTTTTATAGTGGTTTTACCCTGCTTGAAATGGTATGACTGCATTTGAATTTGGTGGCCTTGCACCCTGCTTGAAATGGTATGAAACTGCACTTGAATTTGGTGGCCTTGCACCCAGGTTAAAGTGGTATGAAATTGCATTTGAATTTGGTGGCCTTGCACCCTGCTTGAAATGGGATGAAACTGCATTTGAATTTGGTAGCCTTGCACCCTGCTTGAAATGGCATGAAACTGCATTTGAATTTGGTGTCCTTGCACCCTGCTTGAAGTGGGATGAAACTGCATTTGAATTTGGTGGCCTTGCACCCTGCTCGAAGTGGTGTGAAAATGCATTTGAATTTGGTGGCCTTGCATCCTGCTTGAAATGGTATGAAACTGCATTTGAATTTGGTGGCCTTGCACCCTGCTTGAAATGGGATGAAACTGATTTTGAATTTGGTGGCTTTGCACCCTGCTTGAAATGGTATGAAACTGCACTTGAATTTGGTGGCCTTGCACCCTGCTTGAAATGGTATGAAACTGCACTTGAATTTGGTGGCCTTGCACCCTGCTTGAAATGAAATTTCAAAGAATAGCCATGACTCAACTGCAAGCCCACCAGCCGTGAGTGAGTGAGATGCCAGCCCAAGAATACATTCAGCCCACAATGTCCATACTAGCCCTCTGAAAACCAGTCCCTTCAGCCCACAACACCCACACTAATGCTCCAGAAAGCCCCCCCCCCCCTCCCCCACCAATGGGTCACCAATGTTGGAATTGGTGGTGAGGTGGAATATTGCGTTGGGGGACCAGCCCTCCGATGTGAACATGGGACCCAACGGGTCCCACTTAGTCTAATACACAATAAAAATTTAACACAAACATCCACCACAGCGTTCTTCACTGTGGTGGAAGGCACAAAGTATAGTCAGTCCACCTCCATTTTCCACCGTGGTCAGGGCTATAACCTCCGCGGGTGGCCAGATACAGGCCCTCTCATCTGGAAGGTAAGTCCCCGAATCGGTGCTTCCCTGCTGGAGACCGCGGCTTCAGGATGACGTAGGCCGCACGCCGGCGGTCGGAGCTCTTCTCCAGGGATTCCCTGCGATGGATCCCACTCCGGATGGTAAGTAAGTCCATAACCCCATAAGACCCGCCGCGCCCGCGGCTAGAAGCACTGCAGTCTGCGGCTTCAAGGTGTTGAAGAACATGGGCCGGCGGTTGGAGCTCTACTCCTCTGCGGGTCCCCAACGAGGGATCCCAGGCTCCGGATGCCGCGCCCGCGACTAGAGGCTCTGCAGACCGCGGCTACAAGCTGAACAACCAGCAATCAAAAAAAGCTACGTTGCGCCCGCTGCTGAGGCTCCGGGCCCGACTCCGGGAAAGGCCCGCACCAATTCTTGATGTTAGGCCGCGAGGGAGGTGACATGGACAAAGTCGTGTTCCATGGAGGAGGCGACCAAAAGCGTTTTCCCTCTTAACCCCCCCCCCCCCCCCCCCCCCCCCCCCCCCCCCACACCACCCTCCACACAAGACACACCAAGAGACATTAAAACACACATTTGGACACACTAAAAAAAAGTAGAAATGACTAACACGCTGCTGGCCGGGCAGTCGTCTCGCAGCGCCCCCACCGACCAAATATAATTGCCGCCTGGTCAATATCAACTGAGAACATAACTGAGACAGCTTTACAGTGCTGTGAACTATTCCATGATAAACCTCTATTCCTCTGTGAGCCATCAGGAGGACAGAACAAACAAACGGGAATGTTTTGGGAACCAAGACCTTGTGTAATAGACATTAATTGCAAAGCACAAGCAAACAGACTCATACTGAAAGAACCAAATGGTTGAAGTAATTGTGGAGGAGCAGGAATTTGAAGTTAAAGAAACATATAGATGTATGGACAAGGATTAGAATTACAGCTGTGTAAATGGCAATAAAGAACCAAGGAATGTTTGGAAGGTATGCGCAAAAATGAATAAAAAGGTTTGTTTTGAGACGATTAGAAACAGAACATTACAGCACAGGAAAAGGCCATTCAGCCTACAATGTGTGTGCTGTACATGATGCCTAGCTGAACAGATCTCATCTGCCTGCACAATTTCAATCTGGTTTTCGCCTACTCCATAGCACAGAAACAGCATTAGTCAAGGTAACCAACGACCTGCTGATGGCTACCACCTCAGGTTTTCTCACCATACTCATCCTCCTTGATTTGACTGCTGCCTTCGACACCATCTCTCACAACATCATCCTCGACCATCTAGCCTCCATTGGTATCATCAGCACATCTCTCACCTGGTTCACATCATACCTCTCCGGCTGTACTCAGTTTGTACAACTTAAAAATGTCCAATCACAACAATCCCCAGTCACCAGTGATGTTCCCCAGGGCTCAGTCCTAGGGCCCCTCCTTTTAATAATTTATTTACTTCCCCTTGGTTTTATTTTCCGGAAATACAACATTCAATTTCATTGCTTCGTGGATGACACCCAGCACTACTTGTCCACCAAACCCACTTCCATGCGTCCTCCCTCTTCCCTGTCTGACTGCATAGTGGACATTATAACCTGGTTTGCTCACAACATCGTCAAACTCAACAGTGACAAAACTGAAATTCTCCTTGTTGGCTCCAAATCCACCCTTTCTAAATGTCCCAATTTCTCACTCACCATTGACAATTCCATTGTCCCTCCTTCCCCTCGGGTCAAAAGTCTGGGTGTCATCCTTGATAGCACGCTTTCTTTTGAAAAACACATCAATAATCTCACTCGGCCTGCTTACTTCCACCTACGCAGTATCCACCGTCTTCATCCATCAATCACACCTAACAGCACTGCTACTCTCATCCACGCCCTCGTCACCTCCCGTATTGATTATTGTAATTCTCTCCTCTGGTTTACCCCACAAGCCCATCCATAAACTCCAATTGGTCCAGAACTCAGCTGCCAGCATTATCACCAGAACCCCATCCACCGAACACATCACTCCCATCCTCAAACAACTGCACTGGCTCCCTGTCCAATACCGCATTGATTTTAAGATTCCCCTCCTCACTTTCAAAGCACTCCACAATCTCGCTCCTCCATACCTCTGAATTCCTCCAGCCTTACACTCCATCCCGAACTCTCCGATCCTCTGCTTCCTACCTGCACTCCACTCCATCTGCCCGCCTGTCCACACTGGGGTTCAGAGCCTTCAGCCGTTCTGCCTCTCGCCTCTGGAACTCTCTCCCACTATCCATCCATACCATAGAGTCTCCCCATCTTTAAAAAATCCCTCAAAACTCACCTATTCAGACTGGCCTATCCCATGTAACTCCACTTTCTATCAAATTCATGGATATGTTTTTATTTCATTTTATTTATATATTTGTAATTTGCTTGTTTTAACTGTAAGTTGTCTTTGAGTGTTCTGAAAGGCGCCCATAAATAAAATGCATTATTATTATTATTATTATTATTATTATTATTATTATTATTATTATTATTATTATTATTATTATTATTATTATTATTATTATTATTATTATTATTATTATTATCTATGTCCCTCTATTCCCTGCATTTCTATATGCCTATCCAAAAGCCTCTTAAATGCCACTATCGTATCAGTCTCCACCGTCACCCGTGGCAATACGTTCCATGCCCCCACCACTGTCTGTGTACAAAAACTTGCCCCGCACATCTCCATTAAAGGTTCCAGCTTATAGCTATGCCCACAAATGTTGAACATTTTTACCCAAGGAAAAAGGTTCTGATTGTCTACCCTATCTATGCCTTTCATAATTTTATATACTTCTATCAAGTCCCCCCTCAACCTCCGACATTCCAGAAAAAATAAACCAAGTCTATCCAAATTCTCCCTGTAGCTGGAACTGATTAATCCTGACAGCATTCTGGTAAACCTCCTCTGCACCCTCTCCAAAGCTTCCACATCTTTTCTGTATCGTTTAATAAACAGTTGGACAGGTCTTCTTCTTATCGAGTCCACACACAAGATTAGATGTTGTTCTGCCAGAGCTGAATACACTTCTCGGCAACTGCATACAATGGTATCAGTCTTGTCGCTTCTTGTGTTTCTTGTGCGTGGTAGTGGAAAGATTTGTGAAAAAAGGGCCACGACGTGAATGCTCTTTCCTTGACCCCAGTTGGACAGGTACATGGATAGGACAGGTTTGGAGGATTATGGACCAAGTGCAGGCAAGTGGGACTATAGTAGCTGGGACATTGTTGGCCAGTGTGGGCGAGTTGGGCCGAAGGGCCTGTTTCCACACTGTGTTAATCTATGACTCTATGACTCTAATGGGGCAATCAGAACTGCATGCAACATTCCAAATGTGACCCAACCAAAGTCCTATAAACTGCATCATGACTTCCTGACTCTTGTACTCAATGCCCCTAAGAATGAAGGCAAGCATACCATATGACTTATTTACCACCCTATCTACATGTTGCCACCTTTGGTAAGCTATGACCAAGATCCCCCTGTACCTCAATGCTGCTGGCGGTCATTCCATTATACTTTATCCTTATGTTCAACCTCCCAACATGTAACACCTCGGTGGGTTCAAACGCCATCTGCTGTTTCTCCATCCACTTCAGCAGCTGAAAGATATTGTGCTGTATCTTATGACAACCTTCCTCACCGTCTGCAACATGTCCAATTTTTGAGTCTTCAGCAAACCTATTCACCAACTGTAAACAAGTGCCAGAGACAGTGTGTGATTTAAACACATCTTTAATGAGCACTAAAAACTTAACAGCATTGAGGAAGACAGGTTGTCAGTGCATCCTAGCTGCTCGAACTGGCAGTGCCGGGAGCGAGTGTTAGTACTTATAGTGGGGTGGAGTTAGTGATGCTGGATTTTGTGTGATTGGTTCACATGCATCATCAATCTACATCCTTCCCCCTTAGGATTAAGTGTGGAAAGGGCACCCATGCCATGGAGTTAAACATACTCTCCATATCTGTCTGGTGGTCTGCTAACACGGCTCGAGCGTGTGCGGACCCAACCCTCCCCTCCCTCTCCTGAAAGATGGGACGGAGAGCCTGGAGGCGAAAATTGGGCGGGAGAGGTTTGTGGGGACCGAAAGGGGAAACATGCGGTAGGTGAGGCCCCGTGGTTAGTGGAGACCGAGGGACGAGGAGGGGTGTAAGGCATGCGGGGATGGGTGGGAGACATCGCAGAAGGCAGCTGGAACTGGAGCGGCGGAGCATAGGGACCAGCAGGCGGTGGTCGGGGCTCACTCACAGTAAGCAGGTGTTGTCGACTCCTCCGGTATACCACTCCCTCACAGTCCACCAACAGTGCCCAGACGGGAATGTCCAGTTGAAGTTTATAGACGGACGACCTGGCCCGGCAGTATGAAATGCTATTTGTCATTCAAACCTAGGTTTGAACGAAATTACATTTACTACAGTTTTTTACATTACAAAAAAACCCAAGACCCACACTTAACACAGTTTACATAAACATCCATCACAGTGAGTCTCCAACACCTCCTCACTGTGATGGAAGGCAAAGTCTTATCTCTTCCCTTTATTCTCCACCCGCGGTCCAACTGCAGCGTTGAGGCGAACTGTGGCTCTGATGTTAAAGCCCCCCGCTTGGTAGGATGGTAAGTCCTGTGGCCATTTAGCCACGCCGGGTGATGTTAGGCCCCAGCTCCGTGCCCTTTAAACCCCGTGATTCCAGCGGGAGAAGCTGCCATTGCGGGAGCTCCGAAAAGCCGTCTCCCCCCAGGGACCTGGAGCTCCCGATGTTCCTGTCCACCGGGCCTGCAGCCGGAGCTTCCGAAGCCCCAAAGTCGGGTCTCAGCCGCGCATCACCACAGCTCTCCCCACTCTGAAGACGGCCAGCTTTGCGTTGTCAGGTCCGCAGGCTCCGCGACTGGAGCCCTCAGGTTGGTCCCGGCCGGAGTCCGCCGACGGCTCCTCAGTGTTAGGCCCAACGACACCGGAGACCCGACCGGGCAAAAGTCGGGTCCCCGTACAGGGGAGGGATTAAACGGTCCCCCCCCCCCCCCCCCCCCCCCCCCACATATACACAGCTAAAAAAAAAAAAAAAATAAGCTCAAAACATACATTTAACAAGACAAAAATTAAAAAAAGACGGACGACTGTAGTCGAGCCGCTGCCGTTAGGCGCCGCCACCAACGAAGAAGCTTGAATAGAGGCTTGAGTGGTCTGCTGGAGCTGTCATATGACCGTTTCTGGATGAGCACTAAAAACTTAACAGCATTGAGGACGACAGGTTGTCAGTGCATCCTAGCTGCTCGAACTGGCAGTGCCGGGAACGAGTGTTAGTATAAGTGTTATAGTGTGGTGGAGTTAGTGATGCTGGCTTATGTGTGATTGGTTCACATGCATCATCAATCTACACCAACCCATCTAAATTTAAATATAAATCTTTTGTATATATCACAAACAGCAGAGGTACCAGCACCTCTGCATAACTCAACTGCTCACAAGCCTTCAGCCAGAATATCTACTGTTCACCTCAACCCTCTGTCTTTTATGTCTAAGCCAGTTCCAAATCCATATGACCAAGTCAACGTGAATCCTGTACATTCTCTACCATGAGGGACCTTGTCAAAAGCTTTACTAAAATCCATGTATACAACATCCACTGCCCTTCTTCATCAATCTCCTATGTTACCTTCTTAAAAACTCAATCACGTGAATGAGGCATGACCTGCCATGTACAAAGTCGTGCTGGCTATCCCCAATTAGCCATTGTCTTCCAAATGGTTAATCCTATCTTGAAAAATTCTCTCCATTACCTTTCCTACCAAAGGTCCATGGATTCTCTCTACAGAGACCATCTCTCTACATTAGCATCAGTGACTCCTGAGACCAAGCACTGAAGACGACCTAAATTCTCCAAGATTCTTTGCACCTATTTTAACAGATACATTTTTCAAAGATCTCCAATAGATTGATTAAACATAAATTCCATTTCATAAAAAACACGTTGACTCAGCTCAATCATATATTATTTTCTGAATGTCTTGATATTATGGTCATTATTATAGATTCCAAAGTGTTCTCAGCTATGGATGTTAGGCTAATAGGTTGGTAGGTATGTTTATTCTCTACCTCCTCTTAGTCTCTTCCTCCTTTCTTAACCAGTGGCTTTGCATTAGCCACTCTCTTGAAAGTAATGGCACAAAACAATGGAGCAACTCAGCGGTTCAGGCAGCATCCCTGGAGAACATGAATAGGTGATTTTTCGGGTCTGTTCCTGACCTCCTGGTTTGAACCCAACCAGGATTTCAGACACCTATAATCCATCCACCGCTTCTCGCAACTGTTCTCCTTCTGTACCCTGTGATCTACACTGGCTATCATGTACTAGCACCAACAGGCCCTTGCTCTGACTGTTCTGCAGCTCAGGGCCTCACTCACCCAGACCTGCAATGGATCACAACTTCCAAACCTCTTAGAAATAGTTATTAACCTTCATCAGTTAGATGTCTATTGTCAGGCCAGTATTATTCACTATAATATAATGCAACTGCTCAGAACAATTCCCTATTACAGAGAAACTTTAAATACTGCCATCACTCACTTATTCGTTCACAGTTTAATTCCTTTATTCTTATAAGTTCTGAATAAAACATCAACTAATGCCATAGGACGTGGAATAATGCCAACAGCTAGAAAAGGCTGTAGATAGGATATGCTGCACATTTAATTCAGTATCTGGGAATTTAAGTGAAGTTTGGCTCAGTAGAAGCTGGAATTCACTTCCAGAATATTTTAGGTTGCAGAAACGAAGAGTGTTGTCACAAAGGGCAAAGGCAGAAATATCCTTCAGGAGGGTGAACCCTCAAAAAGCATCTCATGGTCTTAAAACCTGTGCAAACCAACTGGCTGGAATTTTTACAGACATCAACCCCTCATTACTGAGGTCTGAGTTTCCCATTTGCTTTAATAGGGCATCAATAATACCCAAGAACAGTCAGGTGACATCTCAATTACTACTGACTGGTGGCACCAACGTCTGTGGTGATGAAGTGTTTTGAGAGGCTGGCGGTGACGCACATTAACTCCTAACTCAACAAGAACCTGGATCTACAATTTGTCTAATGCCACAACATGTCAACGAATGACTCTACTCTGCACTGGGCTACTTGGACAATAAAAATATATACGCCAGGCTGTTGTTCATAGCTCGGTATTCAACAGTATCATCCCCTCCAAGCTGATTACCAAGCTCATGTATCTGGGTCTCTGTGCACCCCTCTGCAATTGGATCCGAGACTTCCTCATTAACAGACCACAATCTGTACAAATTGGCAACAACACTTCCTCCTCAATAACCATCAGCAGGGAGGCACCTCAAGGCTGTGTGCTCAGCCCCCTGCTCTACTCACTCTATACTCACATCTGGGTAGCTGGACACAGTACAAACTCCATCTTCAAGTTCGCTGACATACCACCATTGTTATCAAATTACAGATGATGATTAGTCAGAGTATATGAGGGAGATCGATTGACTGACCAAATGATGCCAGAAAAACAACCTTGCTCACAACGTCAATAAGACCAAGGAACTGATTGTGGACTTTGGAAGAGGAAGGATGAGGCTGTTAACATTCATGAAGGATGGAGCCTGTCTTCATCGATGGAACGGTGGTGGAGAGAGTCAAAAGCTTCTTATTCCTGGGCGTGCATATCTCTGAAGAAAGCCTATCAACATCCCTACTTCTTGAGAAGATTGAGGAGATTTGGCATGCCAATGAATACTCTCTTGAACCTCTACATGTGTACATTGGAGAGCATGTTGACTAGTTGCACCACAGCTCAGTTTGGCTACTCAAATGCCCAGGAATGAAGAAATGGTGAAAAATGCTGAAATCTGCCCTGTATATAACAGGTACTGACCTTCACACCATCGAGGGGATCTACAAGAGTCACTGCCTCAAAAAGGTGGACAGCATCATCAAAGTCCCACACCATCCTGTCCACACTCTCAGTTCACTTCTGCCATTGGGAAGAGGATATAGAAGCCTATATAAGGCAACGTCCAGGTTCAGGAGCAGCTTCTTCCCAACAACCATCAGGCTATTATACACGACAACTTCCAAATAAGCTTTGAATTACATAGACTTGGGGGCTTTAGTATTGTCTTTGCACTATTAGTTTGTTTATGAGCTTGTGTGTTCTTTTATACATCTGTAGTGCTGCTACAAATAAGAATTTCATTGTTGTGTTTTGGGACATATGATAATAAAACACTCTTGACTCTTGACATCCTGATGGGGCTGTCCCACTTGGGCAACCTAATTGGCGAGTTTAGACAATGTTCCAGACAACAACTCATTAGTGAAAAATGTCAATTTATAAAACCTCCTTTGCTTAGAATATTATCAGTGCTTTGAGATAACATTATAGAGAACAAATAGATATATTATTTAATCATTAAAAGCTAATAGCTGCCAGATTTTTGTCTGTATATTCCGGATAACGGCAGTGGTAATCAGTAGATATTTTAAGACTGGCATCTTGCTTCTTAAATTGTGTTCATTTCCTTGCAACTTTGTAAATCAATCTATTACATTTCAGCACACTTAATTCATTTTAATGAAGATACTTCTCAGATGTAAGTTTTTACATCACCTACGAGTGATGATTTACTTACAAAAGAGTTAAATTGATATGTCATTATTTTAAATGAGTTAACATAGTTTAGTGATAAAATTGAGCATTTTTAATGTAGTTTTATTCATAGTCCTGTGTATAAGTGAATAACTTGGAAGATCAGATACTAGTTTGATTGAGAGCTTAATAGTTCATTTTAACCATGAAGACAGAGTAAGAAATTAACATTTAACTGTTTTCCTCTTCAGCCAAGGGAAGAGAACTGGACACCAAAGTCCAAATTGGTTTCCTCAAAATCAGAAAATAGTTTTTTTGTGATTCTGCTGGGTTGAAGTCACAAGAAACTGCAGATCCTGGAATGTGCAGCAAAGAAAGATAGCTACTGCCTGAACTCAGCCGGTCAGGCAGCATTCGTGAAGGGAACTGTAAAATCAGCACTTCAGGTCGAGACCCATCATCTAATCTGAATGGAGTATCCCAGAAATCTTTCTTAAAAGTTCTCTTCCAATCTTTTATAGCAATTGAACAGTGAATGCTGAGCAGAAGCACCAATGCTGATTAACAAAAAAAGAAACAAAATGCTGGAGTAACTCAGCGAGTCAGGTAGCATCTCTGGAGAACATGGATGCGTGATGTTTTGGATCAGGACCCTTCTTCAAACTGATAGTGATAGTGCTGTGGGGGTGGGGGGGGGGGGGGATAATACTTTATTATCTACCTTCTCACGACAAGACTTTCCCTCATTCAACATTACTTTCAGAATAGGAAATAGATGTATCAACTGGTGCTTGAGAGTCACAATAATCATAGACCAGAATGGACCCTGCAACCATCATATCTATTTTGGGAACTATTACGGCAAGTTAATCCTCTAGGAAGGAACTGCAGATGCTGGTTTAAACCAAAGATAGACACAAAATGCTGGAGTACCTCAGTTGGACAGGCAGCATCTCTGGAATGGGTGACGTTTCGGGTCAAGACCCTTCTTCAGACTGATGTTTATCTATTTTTGGTTTAAACAAGCATCTGCAGTTCCTTCCTTCACATATGATACGTGGAAGCAGGTGAAGGAGGTGGATGGTTGGGCAAAGGCTAGTGATAGGTGGAGGCAGGTTCTCTGGATGCTTTCAAGAGAGAGCTAGATAGGGCTCTTAAAAATAGCAGAGTCAGGGGATATGGGGAGAAGGCAGGAACGGGGTACTGATTGGGAATGATCAGCCATGATCACATTGAATGGCGGTGCTGGCTCAAAGGGACGAATGGCCTACTCCTGCACCTATTGTCCATTGTCTATTGATATAAAAATACTAAAGGAGAGGGATAAGGATAGAGGTGTTGTGAATTGTGAAGCCAGAAGAAGGAATGTAGGTGGAAGGTGAGAGAGGGGGAAGAAATTGGTGTGAGTTCACATGGGGCACAGGGAAGATGGGGGAGGGGGGGGGGGGGGGTGAAACATGCCAACTTGGGGGAATAATGAGAGGGGTGCAGTTTTTGATTAGCTACCTAAAATCAGAGAATTTAATGTTAGTACCATTGGGTTATAAGCTACCCAACCAGAATATGAGGTGCCTTAAATTTGCATATGGCCTCACACTGGTAATAGAGAAGGCCCAGGACAGAAAGGTCAGTATGGGAATGGGAAGAGGAGTTAAAATGGTTAACAACCAGGAGGTCCAGCAGGCCTTGTCGGACCGAGCACAAATGCTCGACGAAATTGTCACCATGTCTATGCTTACCCATTTATCCATTTAATTTACTCATTTGTTCAACTTATATCCACAGTATGGAATAATTTATGAAACAGATTCTTTCTGGAAACCAGCTGCTTTCTTTCTTGTTCTTCTGGCATTGGTTTAACTAACTGACAAAATTCTCACCACTAAACACGTCTTATATTGTTCATGGAAGCATGAAATTAAATAGTCTGACATTGCATTTTACAAATTTTACTGCTTGAATACACAACTTTTTAATAACATTACCACTTCAACATTAAATTGTTTTGTTCTTTCTTGTCAAGTCCAGCCTCAATTTACTCCATCTGACTGGAATCAGTCGATTTTGAGCTGAGGTCTGTTCACAGCCTGGAAAGAACAGAAGAGGTCTGGCAGAGTGCTTGACCCAGCATATTGGTCATTTGCCAACCTATGGTTGAGTGGGAAAAAAACTTATACATTTAAACCCTTTGAGTCAATTAGTCTTCCAATGTGCTTATCTATTTTTGATAGCTGTATCAGAATGATGAACAATTAGTTTTGAAGAAGGCAGACCTAATTAACATTCTTATCATTTTAATATTCCAGTGGAATTTAATCATTCCAGTATTCATAACCATTGATCACTCATTTGAGCCCTTCTGCTGATCAGTAGACCAACTCCCAAACATGGAGGATTTCACTCATCAACGTCTTGGGTTGTTTAAGAGTATTTTTTGGATACGTTGACCTGTTTAAAATTGTAGTTTCTGAGAGCAGGGTATTAACCTTTTGGCTTTTCTGAGAATTCATAGCAGTGCTTGGAAGATCATCATTATGCTGTGTTACCCTGTACCTATAATCCTGTTTTTAAGTACATTTTAAATGTAAGTGGCAAAATAAAAGGGTATTACATCCAAAATATAATTATTTTGCAACATCTCTCACTTCCTTTAAGAAGCTCCTTTCAATCAACCACGTTGACAATTGTGTTTGATAATGCAGCTTTGACATATTCTATTATATTTTGTTATCTTAAAAAATCCATCTGGTGTTTTGTTGACTGCACAAAACCAATCAATCCTCAGCTATTTTCCTAATTTTTATACCTTTGCGCTCAGATTTCAACAAAATCTATTGTTTGTGATCTTTTTCTGAATAATTCATGCCTAGTACTTTATAATGTTGTTACTGTGAATCAGATTTATTATTGCTAGTTCATAACATGATGTAATATGTCTCATTTAAGCTATTACATTTCAGATAATGGTTATCAGAATCATAGAAACGCACAAATTAACAGATACCAAATTCATTTGTATTATTTCTATTAAAAACATCATATTTTGCATACTTATTGATCACTTGAGAGCAGGCTGATCAAACTGATTACTGAAAAATATGAAACAAGCCAGCACAACAAAAACTGCAAACTAAACTGCAAAATTAAAATAATATTCTGATGAAGATTCATTGATCTGTTTCTCTCTTTATATACATGCTGTGTATTTTCAGTACTTCAGTTTCAGTACTTCAGTTTTTATTAAATAAGTCAATTTGTACTTATTGTTATTTTTTATGGAAACATGCCCTTGCAAACCAACATAGAGCAGTGGGTAGACACAAAATGCTGGAGTAACTCAGCGGGACAGGATGCTGCCTGTCCTACTGAGTTACTCCAGCATTTTGTGTCTACCTTCGATTTAAACCAGCATCTGCTCTTCTTTCCTACACATAGAGCAGTGGGTTTCAGCTTAGAAAATAAGAGGATGAATTTAGCATAGAAATTCATTGGTGCATTTCGATTGAGCGAGAAGCCTCTTTGTGCTAAACTCATTTTTGTTTTGGTTGTTGGTTGGGCCCTAGTCAATGGAAACTGCTAACTAACCATCGTACAGTTTTCCCTGTATGCTGCAGAGAGGAGATGGTAGAGGCAGGTACAATTACAACAGTTAAGGCCAATTGGACAGATAAACGGATAGATAGGTTCGAGATTGGTTTGGGTAAAGCACAATCAAATGGAATTAGGATAAATAGGCATGGACAAGATGGGCCAACTAGCCTGTTTCTGCCCTGTATTACTTAATTTTGTCTGTAACTAGGGCAGATTTGGGGAGGGGGTGGTCCAGTGGTCACAGGCTTGTTTGGGGGCCTGGATGAGGTATCAAAGGTTTCAAATGTCTTTTGTTGTCACATGTACCAGTTAAGGTACAGCGATATGCGAATTACCAGACAGCCACATGAAAAAAAGGAAATAAGACACACAACTACATAAAAGTTATCATAAACATCCGTCACAGCAGATTCCCCACATTTCTCATTGTGATGGAAGGCAAAAAAGTCAAATTTTCATCCTCTTTATTCAACCACAGTCGGGGCAGTCGAACCATCCATCGGGGTTATCGAAGCTCCAACAGCCGGCGATCGAAGCCCCTGTTTCGGGGCGATCGAAACTCCCGCATCGGGGCGGTTGAAACTCCCACGGCTTGGAGTTCCTGAAGTCGGTCTCTGACCAGAGACAGTCCACTCCGTGATGTTAAGTCCGCAAGCATCCACAGTTGGAGCTCCAAGGTCGACCCCTGGCAATGGGATCGCGGGCTCCACGATGTTAAAGTCCAGTGGGCTCCCCGCAGTGGAGCTCTCAAAATTGGACTCCAGCAAAGGCCGCCAACTCCACGATGTGAGGCCGCAGTGCGGACGGAGTTACAATACTGAAAAATATTTGCATCTCCGTCGAGGTAAGAGATTAGAAAAAGGTTCCCCTATACCCCAAACCCCACCCACCCCCACCCTCACATAAAACAAGCTAAAGAACAGTAAAAACATACAATTAACACATAGAATAAAAACATAAAGCAGGAAAGGACAGAAAGACTTGGCGAGGCAGTCATTGCTGGCCCCACCCAGGGAGGGAGGGAGGGAGGATGCAGGATGCAGGATGCAGGATTCGGTGTCCGGAATTCATGTCCTGGAGGATTGTGTTTGGAAACCAAGGCATGCGGGTAGCATTTGGATTGGGGCAAGTATCAAGAAGTCAGAGGATTTGAGGATGGTTTTAGGTGTCCAGAAGTTGAGGTCAGGGGTGGAAAATCTAAGGATATGTGTCTTGGGAAGGGTATGGGGGCTATGTTTGAAATTGGGGCTATGGTAGGGATACAGATTTTGGAGCTCACTATCCCCAAGTGGTGGCCTGAGTCTTGGCAAGTGTGGCTGAGAATCTAATCCTTTTCAGGAGGTCATGGGGACATGTGGGTTTAATGTCAATGGGAAGGGAATTTGGGGACCAGTTATGCAGACAGATACTCGCTCTCCATTCAATGATATTTATCAGATTCCTACTTTACGACATCGCAATAAAATCAGGGTTCCACTAAAGGCACTGGTTTGGGGAATTGCATCAGCTGCAAATCTATTTTTACTCTGGTGACCATAATTGTGTTCATGCAGCTTTGAGATTATTGATTTTATTGTGCTTATTTTGATCCATTTCCCTCAGTCCCACAGTCCCTTTCCTGCTGTTAATTTACCTGGTGGACATGGAAGTGATTTCTTTCATGTGATCAAGCTGTTGTTAATTAGTCTACAACCTATATTTTTCAGCTGTCAGATGACGCAAAACTTCACCCTCTGTTTTCTGTTAAACTGCACATCAATTAATCACCTGCTTTTATTTTCTATTCCCCATCTCCTCCAATATGCTGCTGAAATCCTAGTACTGCCTTAGATGCAGTTGTCTATTGGACTGCAGAGCAGATGTTGAACAAAGACGAGAAGCTGCAAGAGGCATGAATCTGTAATACAATACTGTTACAGAGAAGTAATCTGCAGCCTCCTACCAACCATGTCACCATTTGGAAAACTCCACTTTTCACACTACTCACAGAGGCGGCAGGTTTGGAACAACAGTCCCCTCACAACAAATCCAAAATACAGTACACTTTTTATCTTGCTCACACATGGATGTGTAAAGTGGAACATAAATTTAGATATTAATTTTTCACTGTGGTTCAGGTTAGATGTAAATAAAGATCCAATCTGCTTTGTTTAGTTTTGTTTAGTTAAGAGATACAATGCGGAAACAGGTCCTTCGACCCACAGAGTCCACGCCGACCAGTGATCCCAGCACATTAACACTATCCTACACACACTAGGGACAACTTACAATTATATCAAGCCAATGAACGTCCAAACCTGTACGACTTTGGAATGTGGGAGGAACCGGAGATCCCGGAGAAAACCCATGCAGGTCACGGGGAGAAAGTACAAACTTCGTACTGACAAACACCCATAGTCAGGATCGAACCCGGGTCTCTGGCGCTGTAAGGCAACAACTCTACCGCTGCGCCACCATGCTACCCTGGTGCTTCTGGTAATTTTGCTATAATTTACCAGAAGCAGATTGGGGCTTTCGTGACATCTAAGCAGGAGTCAGAGAACCTGGCTAACCTCAGCCAAATCTACGTTGATCTCTGTCACTGACATCACTGTTATTGGTTCAACTCGGTGAATGAACGTAATTCTGGGGGAATACAAATATGCCATAGGAAGCACATGTTGCAATGCAGAATCCCTGGAACAACATTTGCTCATTCATCTTTTAAGACCTTGTGCATTAATGATAGCCTCTATTTTCTTTCCCTTTTCTGGTTTTAGCATATTTGCATCAACCTTCAAACTAGGTCGCTCTAACTGTTGCTGCAAAAATAACATTTGCTTGGCTTCAACTTCACATTATATTCAGGTAATCCCTCAACCCGCCCACCACATATACACAGCCAAAAACAATATAAAAACCACAACAAAACTACACATTCAACAGGATAAAAAACAAAAAAAAGACAGACGGACTGCAGAGGCCGCTGCAACGTCGGTCGCGCCACCTAGTCAAACTTCTCAGTTCAGCTCAGTTACGCTGTGGTATTCACAAGCACATCAGCTTGTTTACAGCCATTTAGTTTTTCCTCAACTTTTGCCGATGAGTGGTAGAATCTAGAGTTGGGAGGCAGGATGGTTGATGGGAATATGGGGAAAATAAAATGGGTGAGGCTGGGATTATTGTAAACATTGGTATTTGATAGCTGGTGCAGACTCAATAGGTGGAAGGGACTGTTTCCATGCTGAATCTCTCCATGACTGTAGAGATGGACTCTTTAGTCTAAACTTGCAATAAACTGGCTATGCCTCTCGTCTGATGCAAATGTACTTATGTAGATGTCTTTAACTAAACTGTGTGGCATCAGTCTTTCCCCGCCCTCCTTCCTTTGGCTGGAACTCCTGGGTTAATAAGGAGTAGGGCTGACAAGGTGCAGGTTAGTTGATCCAATAATCACTAATCCAACTGTGGATGCAGCCCCTGTTCCAATACCTAAAGGAGCTTTTCCTCGCCTTCTGGCTGCACTTCACACCCACCATCCTCATCTTTGCACACCCTGAGTGCAGGGGAGAGTGTAGAGCTGAAGATGTCCTGGTTGGGTTGCTCCTCGGCCTGGCCAAGCTGGCCATCCGCGAGTCACGGCGCTAGGTGGAAGAGGGCTCAATCCGAGACGGCTGCCTGCCTCTTTTCCGGGGTTTCGTCTGCGCCCAGGTGGTTTTAGAGAGGGACTACGTGCTAGCCACGGGCGCCCTGGGGATTTTCAGGACCGCAGGGCACCGCGGGGGATGAAATGTATCCTCAATAAGAATTGTATTATAGCTATTTGAAAATGTAGTGTCTTAGATAATTTGGTGATTTTGTATTATGGTGGTGGGTGTCTTACCACGGTTTTGTTTTGTAAGTATCTTTTTGTATCGTAATTGAATAAATTAGTTTTGAGACAAAAAAAATCCAACTGTGGCTCATTTGACTGTGGCCTCAGTTTAGGTATGTTGCAAAGCCTACCTGAAGCGTCGTTGAATATCTGCCGCTGAGGTTGTGCGCGATTTTGGCGCCGTTTAGAGGGGGCGGGTTTAAAACGCGATTTTCTCTAGGCTGTTCAAATCGAAGATGTTCAGCCTAGTTAATTATTAACGAAAAATCGCTGAAAGACCCCGTCGCAAAAGCTATTATTAGTTTTAAAGGCCTCGTAAAATAGTTATAGTAGTTTAAAAATCAATCTCTGAACCCGCGACCACCCGCACCCGCAGGGTCTCATAAAGCAAATATCTGAAGGTTGGCTGTATATTTTTACATTAAAAAGGGCTTCTAAAGATCCCTTTATACAAAGTTTAATATTGCGAGTAGCTCAATTTGGCCCCATTATATCCCGCAGTATTTTTCTGGGCATTTGGGGCACAAAACTACCGCAATGTGAACGTTCTAAACCAGCGCGTTCCACGGGGACCCACTGGAAAGCTGATTTAAAATGGACTTTAATTTACAGCAATTGAACACTAAATTCCTTCCATTTGGTCTATAAATTAATGTAAATGAGATTTAAAAATCATGTTTTATTGTGAATTATTTGTGAATATTATTTGGACATTTAGGCTATTTAAAAATGTTAATCATTTATTAAGAAATGGATAGATGTTTAGATCTAGTAATTGAAGTCTGAAATTAGCTACAATTACATAACTAACTAATTATATGCTTTAATTTCAGGTCATCCAAGTAAGATTATTTTATATTTGTTTCAGAATGCTTCAATCTATGATAACTGAAAATTTCATTCAGTTCTCTTAATTTTTAAGAAAGTTATGGGCTTTTGACTGTTCACGATCACAGCTTTTTTGTTATGTCCATAGAAAATCAATAGGGAACAAGATGCTCATTTCCCAGTATGAAAATGGCCATAACTTTTTTAATACTTGAGATATGAAAGTGAATTAGGTGTCAAATTAAACTTATTTTTATGCTTTATCTGATGGGATAAATTGCAGACTTGATTTTTAAAATCTCAAAATTTTGTAACATTGCTACTCAGTTCAGTCCAGAGTGCCGATATTTTACAGCAGCCTGGCGCTGTTAGTAGGCTTCTTCTGGCCTCTCTGCCGGTGACAGGGATCGAACAAGATTCCCATGATTTCTCAATTGATCACAGGGAGAACGTGCAAACTCTGCACAGACAGCACTCGAGGTCAGGATTGAACCTGGGTCTCTAGTGAGGCATTGGCTCTACTACCACGCCTAAGCCTTTCAACCCATGATTCTTGTAATATTCCTGTAGTATTATGCCAAAGAAACAGAGGATTACAGCTGTATTTCAACACCCAGTGTTAAAAATATTCTAAATTGCAAACTTCCTACAAAATATATGTTGCTTTGTCTCTCTCTATCTATCTATATTTTTTGCTTTTCTTATCTTTTTTTTTTCTACTATTAAATTTAAAATAAGAAGTTGTACATGAAATGGAATATGTTATTCATGTAGTATATTATTGTACATCACTTCTAATAAAAATATTTAAAAAAATATATATATATGTTGCTTTGCAATTGGAGGCTCTCGTGCAGGACTGCTTGCTTGCTTGCTTGCATATAGAGATTTACAAGTCATGTTCAATACATATATAAAAGTGTTTCAGGAATATAATATGGATAATAAGCAGCTATCTTCAGCAGAATTATTTTTATCTTTCATTAATAAGCAACTTCAAAATTATATTATATTAGATGAATAAAAATTACTTTATTTTGAATGATAAGACATTATAATGGGGAATGCACAGCAAGTAAATTATGCTTTGTAGATAGAATGATTAAAAATTGAATCATGTGGAAGTTACGACTGTGAAAGTGGGGCTGAATCATCACAGGTTCAAATGACTATAAACTCGCAGGAACAAGGCTTAAATGACTAACAAATGACTGATCAGGGGAGTTAACAGAACTCACATTAAAGTTACGGTGGAAACTGTTAATACTGCTGACGAAATTTGTGCATGCCCATGTGTAAATGCAGAAGGAATAATGTTCTAATTAACAAGGCCGTGGTGCTCCAAATGTAGGGATGCAAGAACTGCTGATTTGCAACA
This sequence comes from Amblyraja radiata, assembly GCF_010909765.2. Classification (NCBI taxonomy): domain Eukaryota; kingdom Metazoa; phylum Chordata; class Chondrichthyes; order Rajiformes; family Rajidae; genus Amblyraja; species Amblyraja radiata. The sequence continues at coordinate 27,893,568 of NC_045966.1, forward strand.
AAAAGACACACATAGTGCTGGAGTAACTGAGCTGGTCAAGCGCTATCTCTGGAGAACATGGATAGCTAACGTTTCGGGTCACCTCTTACTGACTTAAGAATTAGCAGAGTCATATCTGTTTATCTTGGCTCTGCATTGGATGCGCAGGACCCATGAATTAACTAGTATATCTAGTCTTTCATTATATCTTGGTTCCTAGAGCTTTAAATGTAATTAAATTAGATGTGACAGTACGCCCTCCTTCAGATGCCTCGCTGAACCCTCTCGCCAGCTGACAATCCTCAGCATCATTGGTAAAATTTGGGGCCAATTCGCTGTCATCGGATTTGTCCACCTGAACCATGTCAGCCTACTCCTCATAAAACCCAGGCATTGCAGCCAGAAGAGAGAAGGTGAGAGAAGAAGCAGGAGAGAAAGAGAAAGCAGGAAGAAAGAAGAGAGATAAAGGGAGAGAAAGTGGGAGCCTCCCTGTTAGCTGTGATTCCGTGTCACAGGCTCGAGGATGTCTGAGTGATTGAGACATAGCTGTGACGACTAGCGCTACCTTGTGGCCAAGACTGGACTGCCAGGAAGAAGACCGAAACAGTCAGTACCTCTTCTAAGACTAAGACTGAGTGGACGAGACAAGCCTGAGACGCCAGTGCCTCTTCCTGCCCAGGGACAATGAGGGGCTGTTTCCTGGCATAGATGCAAAGATTGAGTTGCCAGGATAACCCTGAGATCACCAGCACCACCTCAAAGCCGAGCTTGAATGCACGCTGACGATGTGGGAAAATACCCATGCTGTCCTGGACTTTGTTGTCAACTGTAAATAAAACATATCACTTGAGTTCATCCAACTGCAAGAGTCAGTGTGGTCACTGCCAACCCCAGCGTCATCCCCAACGCCATATAAAATAAACTTGCCGCTAACCCCTCTACATTCTTCTCTTGACTATCTCCAGGTATGGCTAATGAATCAACCAAAATTTAAATTACAAAAGCCGAATATTGCTTACCAATTACTCTGGGATTTGAGTTTGGACAAAATTCCCTCGCATTAATGCTGTATTCTAACCTGCTGCTGGAATGAGTCTATTACAGCTTAGACACCATAGTAACAGAGCAGTTGAACATAACACAGCATAACCTTTCACGAATGGCTTCATTAAGAAGATAGTGGCAATTATTTCTGACAAGAAAATTATCATGTTGTAAGACATCTTATGCAAGAAGCGGGTAGCTTTTGCTACCATGTGAAATATTTAAAAAATCCACTGTATTGAAAGTGGGTAGATTTCTTCTAATGACATTATACCTTTGTAAAGGTAACAAAAAAATATATATATAAAAGATAAGATTATTATGAAAATTGGTCTAGTATTAATCAAAATGATTAGAATTTTAAAAGGCCTTGACTCAATATATTTTTCTTGTTTGGTTATTAAGACATTGGACGATAGCTGATAACTTACTTTATTTATAAAACAGATTACATTGTATAAAGTCACAATACTTCTACAAATGTCTCACTGGTCTGAAGAAGGGCCTCGACCCGAAACGTCACCCATTCCTTCTCTCCAGAGATGCTGCCTGGCCTGCTGAGTTACGCCAGCATTTTGTGTCTTTCCTCTGGAAATATTGGTGCAGAGACAAACAGCTTATGAAAATCACAAGATTGAAGCATTTGAGAATGTTTATGACCCTCCTTTAAGAATGAAAATCAAAAAGGGAGGAAAACAAGCCATCCAAAATAACAGTGCCATCTTTTTGAGATTTGGTTCGGCACAAGTTGTTTCAGATCCTTGGAGTTGATGGAGTGTCCTCAGCTCTTTGTTCTTTCTCAATGGTTTTAACGAATCCTACCGCCTAGATGGAAATGTAATGATGCAAGTGGGTTTCGAGGATTCCGATCAATAATGGAGAAGGAACACTTCAAGATTAAAAAGGAACTGTGTTTATTAAAACAAAGTCAAATACAATAAGAGGATTAGTAAAAGATTAGCTCACATGTCAAGCCCCTCTGTTTATTGACTCTTCATTGATACGAGTGGCAGCTGGAAGCAATAAGTCTCCTGCTTTTCTTCTGCCCAATGGGGACCTTTAACAGCAGCCTGGCCAAGGGGACTTGAGTGTCCTGGCATCAATCCAGATCCCAATTTGAGGTGAAACCCAGTAAGCTCACTCTCAGCAAGCACTTATATGCGCAATGAGTATTCTGCCCTAATCTTCAAACAACAATCAACTATGTTTATAAAACTAGGTATCCTCCATAGTGATGGGAACGCGGGTTTTTTAAGTTATCAGCATTGAGCTAATCTCAGATGTCTATGAGAAGAAACATTTGTCTTCTTCTACTACCATATATCCTCAAGGCTGCATGATCTGAGGCCTACTAGTTCTTCAAAGTGAGGCCAATTATTTTCTTAGGCACCTAATTGTTTTTTAAGTGAGCCTATTTGTTCAACATAGGGACATAGTTAGCAGTTCACTCAATGTTAGTGAAAAGCCTATTTTAACCGTTACATTACAGCTACATGCTCCTGTGTCACGACATCTGCTTCCTTCAAACATGTATCTTCGGTGGCATTCCTGAGATGGCACTGGCTCCCCTGCTATTGGACATTCCCCTCCAAGGTAACCTACAGTGATCTAGAGTATCTAGAGGATCTAGAGTATGGTGTGAGCCTATTGCATTAAGCTATTAAACAGCAGAAAATGAAATCTATTAAAACAATGGGAACAAATGAATTGTTAATAATACTCTTGGACTGCTATTCCAAATTACTAATACTGGCCAGTCACACAATTAATTAACAGTAATTAACAGAAATGTTGCAAGGCACCCTATTGCTATTTATGCTCTAATTTGCTTAATAGATCCATTGTTTATTCTGGTAAGAACTAGCTAATTCTCAATTCATAAATTTAATTTCTCTACTTCAGACCTTCAAAATCACCAACAACAACACTTGAAAAGCAAAACATCTTATTGACCTGCATATATAATTTTGAAAGAAATCAGCTATAATGTTCACATTAACATATTTTCAAAATATTTGTCACTGGGATGAAAGTAATTAATTTTTTTTTGTATCCAGGGTGCAATAATTGGGTTGATAATATGTATCAAATGGGTACCGTGAACAATTAATTAATTCCAAGAGACAATCTGATTATATCATTTTTCAATAGTTATCATATTGGTCAGCATGCCACAGAATACAGAATGGCACTCAATGTCATTGTTAAACACGATGCCAGATTTAAAGTAATCCCTTCCACCAGCATGTGATCTGTATTTCTCCATATCACAAATATTTATATGTCCACTAAAAGCATCTGAAATGCCATAATTGCAATTGCCTCCATTACCATCCCTGGCAGTGTATTCCAGACATCTATCACTCTCTGTGTACAAAATTTGACCTGAGCTCTAAATGTTTGACAGATATATAGACAGCATAAGGAGACTTTACCATGAACCAGTCTGATGATCACCCTTCCTTGGTCATAAGGTTATAAGGTCATAAGTGATAGGAGTAGAATTAGGCCGTTTGGCCCATCCGCCATTCAATCATGACTGATCTATCTCTCCCTCCTAACCCCATTCTCTTGCCTTCTCCCCATAACCTCTGAAACCTGTCACCTTTTACACCATTACACCTTGGTCATCTGTTACTGCCCCTGATTTGTTCTGATCTTTTCCACCCTCCAGTTTCCTCCCCTTTACTTTCAGTCTGAAGAAGGGTTCTGACCCGACACGTCACCCATCTTCTTTTCTGCAGAGAGCTTCCTGAAATAAATGAGTTACTCTAGATGTGTCTATCTTCAATGTTTAGTCTCCTTATTCTGCAATAATCTGTGAAGCATTAGTTTTGATTTGATAGCAGTTCACTACTGTGACCAACAATCTATATGACCCAGCACAACCTAAAACTTGTGCAGCAGAACGAAGACTCATCAGCAGCACATTAAAGGGATAATAACTATTTGCAAGCTAGTTATTGATTGGTTTGTATCCCCTGCAAGCGTTGAGTCCTTTCTGCAGTTCTTGAAAGTTGTTAAGGACTGCAGCAATTGAACGGTGGATGCTGAATGAGGCAATATAGCCTTCAGGGTTCTGCACAAAATAGTTAAACTCAGATGCTGGTACATTACAAGATATTCCCCATGGAGCGCATGCGACCAGGGGAAAAAGCACAGGGCAATCTAAGTAGGTTAAACTGATAGAAGGTGAAGTAGGGGTCTTAGCAGGAAGCCTTTTCCACTGAAGAAATCTCAGTGACAAACAGTCTATGAGTTTCATTTAATAGATTTGCATGGAAATTTATTACAGGCCATATGTTAAGGGTTCACAAAATATATTCCATGAACCCTTATGTAAGCCAAATTTTACATTTCGGAATTGCCATCTCCATCCACTGCCCAAAATAACTCACTGAGAGTATTAACTATCTCAGCGGCATCCAGGACACTTTCTACGGCGTGCGGCCTTCTAGGTAAGCACCACCACCATTGTCGGTTTGTTTCCAATGTAAAATAAATAACTAAAAATGCTGGTTAAGACACAAAAGGACACAAAGTACTGGAGTAACTCAGTATTGGCCCTGACCTGTTGAGTTACTCCAGTAGTTTGTGTCCTTTTGTGCTTCTGACGTAAACTTATGTGATCGTACAGTGTTGTGGAAATTACAAACTGCCTTGATTGCACTAGAAGATAGACACAAAAAGCTGGAGTAACTCAGCGGGACATGCAGTATCTCTGGAGAGAATGAATGGGTAACATTTTGGGTCGAGACCCTTATTCAGACTAGTCAGGGGAAAGGGAACTGAGAGATATAGACGATGATGCAGAGAGTTAAAGAACAATGGATGAAAGATATGCAAAAAAGTAACGTTGATAAAGGAAACAGGCCATTGTCAGCTGTTTGTTGGGTGAAAACGCGAAGCTGGTGCAACTTGAGTGGGGGAGGGATGGAGAGAGAGGGAATGCTGGGGTTACTTGAAGTTAAAGAAATCAACATTCGTACCACTGGGCTGCAAGCTGCCCAGCGAAATACAATTTGTGTTTAGCCTTACTCTGACAATGGAGGTGACCTAGGACAGAAAGGTCAGTGTGGGAATGGGAAGGAGAATTGCGCTAGAGATTGAGTACAGAATTGTTTGCATAAGTGTGAGTTTACGTAGGTCACCTATTGCGTAAGTGTTAGGGACTGTCTGTAATTGCACTTGTCACAACTCCAGCTGCGTTGCGGTATTGGGGCTATTATGCCAATGCCTGCCAAGAATAACAAAGTCACATAGTTGAATTCAGTGTGAATAAGTGCAGCGTGTCATATTGTTAATAAAGTTAAAAAATGGAATTCAATTCTGACACTGTCTACAAACACTGAAAAGTAAACTGGTATTTTATTATGGGGATAAAATGTAATCAAAATTATTTTAACTCGACGGTTTTCTTTCTCATCAGAAATTTCAATGCATGGACTGATTGTTTGGAATGATTATTTATGATTTCTCATCTATCTCCATTCTCATATGAATATGAACACAAATACACACAAATATAGAGGACACTCATTTTAACCATTCACAATCAAATCCTGCAGGCTCTTTTGGGTCCTGCTGCACTTTTCCATCTTTTCCAAATTCAATTTTGGTATTTTCCCTCAGAAAACCACAGAAGGTAGTTGAGGCCAGTTCATTGGCTATATTTAAGAGGGTGTTAGATGTGGCCCTTGTGGCTAAAGGGATCAGGAGGTATGGAGAGAAGGCAGGTACAGGATACTGAGTTGGATGATCAGCCATGATCATATTGAATGGCGATGCAGGCTCGAAGGGCTGAATGGCCTACTCCTGCACCTATTTTCTATGTTTCTATGTTTCTAAAACAACAATATAACTCCCTCAATTAGGCATATAAAATTAACAGGCAAAGACATAATTTCAAGTGTAAAGCTTTACATAATGCAACTGAGATCATAAGATCAGAAATGATAGTAGAATTAGGCCATTCGCCTATCAAGTCTACTCCACCATTCAATCATGGCTGATCTTCTGTGGCAAATAATTCCACGGATTCACCACCCTCTGACTAAAGCAATTAGATTTGCAAGGCATCTGACTAAAGAGGCCTTGCAAAACTCATACATTTGGAAACCTGCATATATTCCCTGTAGCTGGGAGTATGAGAAAATCCACTGTTGTTTAGAATTATAAATGGGTGACAAGCTGGCTACCAATGAAAATAAATAGCCTCAAATATCGGTAATAAAAATTAAGATGCACATAAAATTGCTGACCAGACCAAGGGAAAGTAACTTCCTAAAGAAGAAGGTAGACAAAAAATGCTGGAGAGACTCAGTGGGTGAGGCAGCATCTATGGAGAGAAGGAATTGGAGACGTTTCAGGTCGAGACCCTTCCTCAGACTGAAGAAGAATATTAGTGATAATGTGGATGGAAAATCAAATATGTTTGTTGTTGAAGGCAAATGTGGAGCTTTACCATTTGCTCAACAGAACTTTTCCTTTGTCAATGTAACTAAGGATGATTGATGGATTTTTGTGACCTTTTTATGCTGGATTTTTCCTGACAAACCTTTGCCTCATTCACGTCAATGTTCCAGGTACTATTGTAGTTGGCAACATGACTTTCCCTTTACTGTTTAGTCAGGCAGTTGATAAAATACATGATGGCATTTAGTGAGCATTTTCAAAGAGCTGACTGAAAATTATCTTTAGCTTCCCATCAGGAACAAAAGAAAACCGATCTTATATCCAGCTGTACAAGATACAAGAGGAATTTGACAGCTCAAACTGCACATGGTCGGTAAGATTAAAGCAGGCCATAGGACTTGTACACAAAAATGTTCTGCTGTTTTAGGAAAAAATAATTCTACACAGTGATGCAGATGTTGAAGAAGACTGTCTTCAGTAGAACAAGTTTGACAGTACTTTTCAACAAACAAAATGGAAATATTAGACTTGACATGGTGTTTGAAATAGGAAGACGTACTTCAATTTGTTCATCTTTCAGATAAATGAAGAAGAAATACTATTTTGTGTCAAATACAATAAATTACTCTTCCAGTGTGCAACAAATTACTTCAGAATTTACTCAAAGCGCTTGTTGGCTGAATCTTTTGTTTTCATTTCACTCTGAAAATTCTTAAATAAGACAAGTAATCTTTTCTTTGCAGTGTTGTGCACAAACTCGGAGCTGGCAAGATATTAGAAAGAAAATGCTAGCCAGTTTTCAGGAACTGCAGATAAGATAGGATAAAGTCAGTGGATTATACATCGAACAATGATGATGGAGTTCAAAGGTTTCTCCACACTATGTGAGTCGAGTCAACTTCAGAGACGTTCAGTGATAACATATATTCATAAACTAAAGAAGGAACAAATAGAATGACCACAAAAATGTTGGAAATATAAAGGAAATAAAGATTCAGCCAAACAATTCTCAAAATTAGATAGATCTTTGTAATAGCTGCCAGAATATACTAAATAACATAATGTTATTTAATTTTCATAGGAAAAGATGATATATTCACTCATGGCTGGTTCACTCACAGTTTACTCACTCACAGCTGGTGGTCTCACAGTTTACTCACTCACGACTGGTGGACTCACAGTTCACTCACTCAAGGCTGGTGGTCCCACAGTTCACTCACTTATGGCTGGTCGACTCACAGTTCACTCACTCATGGCTGGTCGACTCACAGTTCACTCACTCACGGCTGGTGGACTCACAGTTCACTCACTCACAGCTGGTGGACTCACAGTTCATTCACTCACGGCTGGTGGACTCACAGTTTACTCAGTCACGGTTTATGGACTCACAGTTCACTCACTCATGGCTGGTGGACTCACAGTTCAGTCACTCACGGCTTGTAGACACAGTTCTGGACTCAACTCTCACTCATGGCTTCCGGGCTGACTGACTCACATCCGGCCTCCTGGGCTTTATTCTCCTCGCCCCCAGAACGGACGTTACCTTCATGGTGACTGACAGGCGAGAAGACCAATCTGCTGATCTCATGATTTTTTAAACCTGCATAACTTTTCTAATATTCCACCGATCGGAACAAAACTTGCGCTTGGAGCAGAGGAGAACGGTGAGTACGTTGGCGAAAAATCCTAGCGATATAGGGTACTGTTTTCGCACAAATTTAAAAACAATGCAGACTGGAAGTGGTCAAGATGAGAGTTTTAGCAATAGTATAGATTGTAGGACACCACCTTACAAGAGACATCATGCAACAAAAAGTAACAACAAATCTCCCTCCTGTTTATGATCTATTTTACCTGTAATGTAATAAATACAGTGGTATATATTAAATATGGTGATTTTCACAAAATTATGAAGCACCGGAATGCTTTTTATATGATACTGATAATTTATTTCACGTGGTTGTGATTAAGTACCACACACAATTATTAATTCAAACTTGTCTCCCTTTTTGGAAGTTCACAATATATCACTTTTATTGAACATCAAACTAAATGTCAATGTCTATCGTTCAATTGTATCAGAGCTTTAATAACTAATTAAAATTAATTCAAAAGAAACTACATTCACGAGAAAAAATGAAGAAAGAAAGGTTGGCAAATAAGGACAATGAAGAAGCAAACTTGGGTTTTCATTTTCTCAGCATGTTACATTCTACGTTGTACAGATAGTGGTATTATTGGAAAAACAACTGTGATATGAAAATAGCCGCATTTCAGTAAAGGCAAAAACTGATGATGACATTTGCTTTTGCCTTCAGTGCATCATTGGTCTTGGTTGACTGAGGAAAATGATTTTTGAAGATCAAGATTTCAAACCCAGCAAAAAACACCACATCTACGAAGCAGCATAGTATCCCTGTCCTATCTGCTTCTGAGAGTTGTACTGACTACCTCAGGTAATTCAAGGCACTGGAATGATACTACCAAAGCTGTCCATGCAAAATCCTTCAGATCAATTAGAAGGATAAACAAATCATTGGCAGCATCCCCATCCATGCCAACAGTCCTAGATTTAAGGTTTTACTAGAAAGATTAAACGAGAACTTACCATTTGAAGTTTGATCTTTATTTTAGGAGAAGTTGAAGTGAGGGACTACATGAAGAGCCCACCAGCCCACATGCATGTCAGAGCAACTGTATGAAACCACAGACCACTTGCATGAACTTAAACTATAGAAAGATTCATAACCCTTGACTTACTAAATTATCTTTATGAGAATCGGAGTTGGGAGTGGAGAGCACGTAGTCCCTCACTTCAACTTCTCATAAAATAAAGATCAAACTTCAAACAGTAAGTTATCGTTTAATCTTTCTATTTTATATCGAAGTCACATGAGTGACTACGTGAAGCCTTCGAAGCTCTGTGGTTTCATGCAGTAAACCAACTGTGTGTGAAACACTTAAACATAAATGGTAGAAAAGACATGGGCTATTAACAACAGGATGCTAACTTACATACATGTCCATTGCCCTTAATCAGACCACAGTCCCAATTGGCTTTCAGTTAGGCAATAACTCATGCAACACTGTTCAGAATTCTATCTGCAACCATCCAGACATGTTTAACGCAATTTATAACTTCTGAAAGTGCACTTTGATAGCCTGCTGTTGCAAGAAGATGATCAAATGATCAAAGGGGAATATCCATTCTATTGGCTGCTAATGACCCCCCCCCCCAACCCCCGGTAGAGTGAGACTTGAAATTATTTAATTTCACTCCCGCTATTAGCCGCTTACACATTATTCATGTTGAGATAGTCTGCACCAGCAATTTCTTGTGAAACTATTGAATAACAATGAAGAAAACTATATTCATCTCATAGGTACTAGTAAACTCAGTGTACCTGTATACATAATAAACACCCCCAATCTCTGATCCAGTAGGTACGCTGTCAACTCCAAATTGTACCCAGCCGTGCCCGTTTAGCTTTATGAGAACATTCCCATAACACGCTACCCTCATGTCATATATGACCCAGAGATGCAGTCGGAGATTGGGTAAAGTCTGTGTTCTTTGTGCTGAAATCAGTTGCTAACAGCATAATTAACTTAAAAGATACTGCTCCACTTTAGGAATACAGTAGATTAATATCTGCCTACTAATTTTGACTGATACACATTCCACACTATTATGAGGTTAGGCTTTAAAGTGTTCATATAAAAGACACCTTGCATAACGTTAGTCAACAGTGGGTGAATAACCAATCATTTATTGTCCCGCATAGTACTAGAGAGAATGACAAAGCAGCACAAGCAGTGTCAATTGTGTGATAACATAATCGCTTCTCTAAGCCCAAACTGAAAGAACCACAAACCTCTGCTACTTCTGTTTAAAAAGTAGCTCACATGTGTCTCTTCACAAACTTCCCATACAACTGTGCAGAGCTAGCTGCATGAGAAATAGGCTGAACTAGCCACCACTTGTGACTTTGAGCAAGTAGGAGCTTCTTTCAGCCGCCTTTTACAATGGACGCCCTGAATGAGTAGGCGAAATTGGCACTATTAAAATTCATGTTGCCTCATCTTTAATATTGTATGAGGCATCTACTGATAAAACCTCTGAGTCTTATCAGCTACAAAAGCATGTCTTCTATAAACTCCATGACACAATGCCCTTTTGATCAGAGTAGGGCAGCATTAACTTTAGAACCTTTGTAAATAGGCTAGGCCAGAACCCCTAGGTAGAGCCTAAAATTTCCACCACTGGCTTTGGCATCACAAACACCAGATATATCTGTGCCTCTCGTGTATAGATATGGAAAAGTATGCATCTTCAAGATCGATTGAAGCCCTAAATCCTCTGAATCAGCTAAATTGCTTGACCATTATCCATCTTAAACTGGTTAACCAAACACATGATCAGACTAGCCAAATCCTAACCTGATTTGGCATGTTCCACGTTTATTCAACCTTGAGAAAATATTAGAAATATACCCCTCTTGTTTTTGGGCAGACTACTCATCCTTTGTGAGATGTCTGTTTCCACTTGGATAGCCATAGTTTCCTCTATTGCCCATAAGGATGGAAATTTTGGCTTCCCTTGCCGCGGAGGAATAATCAACCAGAAACTGAATCTTAGAATCGGTTGTGATTTGTAAACTAGAAGAATTCCAGAGGTTATCTGTCCCCACTTGTTTGTCAAACCCCGACTTGAATATCGACAGCAGCTCTCATAATGTAATAACATTCGCATACTCAAACCACCTCCAGCTCATTGTTGCTCTGCTGTCCATGACAAGACAGACGATGACTGAAGATGAGATCAAGGCAGTTTCTGATAAAGCACTTGCTATAAATCCACCAAGAAGATCCTTGGCCTCAGACAGAAAACTAACAGTCAGCTGATCCGAGACTTTGCTCTGTCCCTTTGCACAGACATCATGACCCGCTGGGTACAGTACTGAGTTTGAAGAGAGCACAGCAACCGTGGTGAGCGCTGAACCTGCGGATAAAAGCCCTCTGGCTTTGATAGAAGTGTAGGCCTGTTGCTCCAACCAGCCTCTGTGGAGCGGTATCTGCCGCTCACTTAAAAGAGGTAGAGGTGAAAAGTATGTAGGTAAACCGAAGTTTACCCTCAAAAGGTGTATTACCACACCCACCGCAGCCTCTTTCGCTTGAGAAAATTTAGCATAAATTGGATAGGCCTCAGGCCTATACCATCCTAACAGAATTGAGTTTAGACTGCGTATAACACAGAAGACCCTCTACTGACCTTGTACAAGGTGAATCCTTCCCTGATAAATCTCAAAACGTTCTGGGGTTAAAGCCTTTCGACTTTGATTTTGCCTCAACTGATGGCATTAACCTACAACCTGCAGTGTTTGACTGCATCAGAGCATACATCAGCTCCTTATGCGACTAGAATTGAAGCGTAGCATCCGCTTGGTGTGGGAATACGGGTTCCCTGTCAACTCCTCACAGTCAGAGTCACCCTCAGAGTGGAAAATATCAGGATCTGGTAAGGGGGGATGAAAAATACGAAGTTGGTATATCCCTTTTGCGCAGTTTTCATAATAGAGCTTTTGTTTCTTTTTCTTTCTTTCTTTTCTATGGTCTATTTCTTAACTTTTTTCTCTAACTATTGTTTTTTTTTAAATTTTTATTGATCACTCTTTTACACTAACACAACTCTCTCTCACTTTCTTTTCTTTCTTTATTTCTATCTTTCCTTAAAGCTTAAAAAATGAAGGGGTACAATAAATGTAATAAGATATATGTGGCTTGTACTACTGTAATTTACTGTACTTCTAATAAATAAAAATATTAAAAAAAAAAAAAAAAAAAAGAGAATATCATAATGCAACCCTGAACCAGGAATTGCTGCCACATTCCTCGGCCTGGAAGACCAATCTCAGTCGCCAGAGAGCACAACACATTCTTTACTACTTTTTACTTACTTTATTAATTTATTGAACATGTTAAAAAATACAAACACAAATAAACTTGTAAGCAATAAAAAAAAAGAAAATAAAACACAAAGGAAAACAAACAAATAAGTAACTCAAATAATACAAATAATATCGTTCATGTTCAAAAGGGGTAAGAAGAAGTTCGAAAACTTTTCTGGTCCTACCCCCTCTTATTTTCTATACATTTTCATGGAAAAACAAAATAATGGGAACAAATGGACCCAAAATCTGTTGAACAGTCCACAAACAAGAAATAACCAAACAGAAAAGAAAATCACTGGTCCAGCTCATAACCATTCAATCTTTTGTTTCTGAAGAGTGTTTTTAGTTTGAATAGAGTCTTACATTTTTTCAGCTCATCATGGCAGTTATTCCAGAGACTAACACCCTTTGCTGTAACACAATGGAGTTTTGCATTAGTTCTTATTGCCGGTTTTTCGAATATATAGGTTCCTCTCAGGTTGTGTTTGCTTTCTCTCCGTTGGAACAACCCCTGGATATTACAAGGCAATTGCTGATTAGCTGCTTTGAACATAATTTGGATAGTTTTATCATCTGTCAGATCTTGAAATTTTAATGTTTTTAGTCTGATAAATAATGGTTTTGTTGATTGTCTGTAGGTGGTTTTATGTATAATTCGTATTGCTCTTTTTTGGAGGATGTAGATTGGATGTGTATTTGTTTTGTATGTGTTCCCCCATACCTCCACACAGTAGATCATGTATGGGAGTATGAGGGAGCAGTACAACATATACAGGGAGGCTTGATTTAGTAGGTCTCTGGCTTTATTCAGTATTGCAATTGATTTGGATATTTTGGCTTTAATATAATTTATGTGAGGTTTCCAAGTTAATTTGTTGTCAATTAATACTCCAAGAGATTTTATTTCAGATACTCTTTCTATTTCTGTGCCATTTATCATGAGCTTTTTCTCTGTGTTGGTTGATCAATTTCCAAATATTATGTATTTTGTTTTACTTAAATTCAATGTGAGTTTATTTTCGTCAAACCAGATCTTCATCCTGCTCAATTCCTTTTCCATACTATCCAGGAGCTGTTCCAAATTTTCTCCACAGCAGAGTAAGTTAGTATCATCAGCGAAGAGAATAGTTTTAAGAGTTTTTGACACTTCACATATATTATTGATATACAAAATGAATAATAATGGCCCTAACACTGAGCCCTGGGGCACCCCACACGTAACCTGCAGTAATTGTGATTTATGGTTTTGTATTTCGACATATTGATCCCGGTTCTGTAGGTAGCTGGATAGCCATGATAGTGCAATGCCTCTAATGCTATATCTTTGTAGTTTCTTTATTAATAACTCGTGGTCTACGGTGTCAAATGCTTTTTTTAAGTCCAAAAAAATCCCTACTGCATACTCTTTATTTTCTATTGCCTTAGTAATTTTTTCTATAAATTCAATAATTGCAAATGAAGTTGTTCTGTTAGCTCTAAAAGCATATTGTTGTTCGTACAGTATGTTATGTTTGGTGATAAATTCGTCCAGTCTTGTGTAAAATATTTTTTCCAGTATTTTGGAGAACTGTGGAAGCAATGAAATGGGTCTGTAATTTGAAAGTACATGCTTGTCTCCAGTTTTATATATTGGTATGACTTTAGCTGTTTTCATTTTGTTGGGAAATACACCGGTTTGAAGGGACTGATTACAAATGTGAGTCAGAGGTCTTGCTATGCATTCTATAATGTTTTTAACTGTAAACATGTCAATATCATGACAGTCTGTGGATTTCTTACTCTTGAGTTTTTTTACAGTGTCAATAATTTCTTTTTCTTCAGTCCCTCTTATAAATATTGTATCCTTTACATATATCTCTTTACTTTCTACACCATCGCTGCTACCAGTCTTTGCAATTTTCCCGGCCAAATCAGGACCAACACCAACAAAGAATTTGTTGAATTTGTTTGCAGCTGAGGCCATATCAGTGATTATTGTGTTGTTTTTAGACAGGAAATGGTTTGGGTATTGTGCCTTTCCATTTCCTTTTTTAATTATGGCATTTAATACATTCCATGTATTTTTAATATTGTTTTTGTTGTTCTCCAGTAACTTACTATAGTGATCGATTTTGCTGCATCTCATGATTTTTGTTAGTTTGTTTTTATATGTCTTATATTTTTCTTCAGCCTCTGCTGTTCTTTTCTTTAAAAAGAATTTGTACAATAAATGTTTTTCCTTACATGCATTTAATATTCCTTTAGTTATCCATGGTTTGTCAGCATATTTTAGTTTCACTATTTTCTTTACTAGAGGACAATTTTTTTCGTACAGTCCTGATACAATTGACAGAAATGATTCGTAGGCTACATTTACATCTTTTACATAAACTTTGTTCCAATCTTGTTTCGATAGATCTTCTTTGAAGGAATTAACGGCATCTTGTGTTTTGTGTATGGTTATTTTGATTGTTTTGGTGTCTTTTTTGATCCTGGTACAGCTCTGTATAGTTGCAAAGACTGGCAGGTGATCACTTGTGACATTTATTACTAAGCCACACTACTTTTCTATCCATAACGTTTGTGAATATATTGTCGATAAGTGTAGCACTGTGTGTTGTTATTCTGGTTGGTCGTGTGATTGTGGGGTATAAGCTGCTGCTATACATTGCATTGATAAATTCTATGGTTGAGTTGTGTTCTTGTGGGTTTAGCAGATCAATGTTGAAATCTCCACAGACAAAAAACATTTTCTTGTTATTTATATTGTTGTAAAGTTCCACTAATGTTTCCTTAAACGTATCAATACAAGATCCTGGTTTTCTATACACGCAGCTTACCAAAATATTTTTTGATTTCTCAATCTCAATTTCTACTGTGATGCATTCCATGATGTTGTCTATAGCAAAAGACATGTTACTAGAACATTTACTTTTGTAACTTTTATCGATGTATAATGCAGCCCCCCCACCTTTAGAGTGATTCCTATTAATATTGAACATTTCATATCCCTCAATCACAACCATGTTAGTTTGCTCCTCATTAAGCCAAGTCTCAGATATTGCTATTACTGTGAAGGTTCTGTCCATTTGCCTTAAACAGTGTTTGATCTTTGAGACATTTGAATTTAGGCTCCTGCTATTAAAATGTATCACTGATATAGAACCATCCATTATTACATTCCTTTTGAATTGTTCTTCTGTGTAGTACTCACAACAGCTGTGTGTGTTATTGTAGAAATTATTTTCAGGGTCAATGTCATTTTCAATGTCTTGTGATTTATGTTCAGTGTATTTAAAACAACCCAAGTCCAGTCTTTCATATTCAGTAGATAGGTGGTTTCTGTCCGAGTTTGTCATGGGTGTTCTTGGTGTATTCAATTCAGTGTGTATTCAGTTATCTTGTGTGTGTTTTTTTATACCTCGAACTTCTCCAGCTCGGCGATGTCCCTGATGATGAGCACTTTCACTGCCTCTGGTGTTAGTCCATTCAGTTTGATGAGTATTTTGCAATTTGAAACCCATGTTGCCTGAATCTTGTTTTGTTTTCTTAGAATGCGTGCTCTCCTCGCGATGTCCGCGTTCTTCTTGATGAGGTGTTCGTTGATGTAAACGTCGGTCCCTTTTAGTTTCCTTCCTTGTCTGAGGAGGTCATATTTTTTCTTTCTGTTGGTGAACCGGATTATTATTGGCGGTGCGGCCGTTTTGTTTTTACTGGGCAGGGTATGACAGGCTTCGATGTCTCTGCTGTCAACAGAAATGCCCTTGCTGTCCAAAAAGCAAAGCACCTGTTGCTCCAGTGACTCACGGTCATTCTCCGAGGCATCGGCTCCGTGCCTCCCGGCAGCAGTGTCCTCAGAGGCCGCGGCCACCCTGGCATAACTCCGGTGTTTGGTCTTTAGACCGCTGATGATCAGATCATTCATCCAGGAGTATTGCTCGAGGTCGGACACTCGATTCTCCAGAAAAGTGATCTTTTTATCCTTTTCCATGTTTTGTATTTTTAGTGTTTGGATTTCTCCCATCAGATCCATGATTTTCATTTGTTGGGATGCGTCTTTTGTGATCTCCGCTGACAAGAAGTCGAGAGATTTCTTGATCTCCTCCACCTCGTCAGGGTTTACGTTTTTCTTTGGCGGCATTTTTCACTAACCAGCAGCTGGTTAGTTCAATTCATTTTTTTTTTTTTTTAAATAGTATTTTTTGAGTTGGTCTATGTTAGTTGGGGAATTAGACTTTTTTATGTGGGGGGGGAAGGGGGAAACTATTTTCTAGGTCCCTACCTGGTCGGGGAGGCGGCTTTTTCTCCGGGCTGCCCCGTCGACCCCATTCTCTTCACCAAGGTGAGCGTGATGGCCCTGGGCCTAACAAAGGCCTCTGTCTAGGTCTAAATTGAGTAGGCCTGGTGTTCCAACCAGCCTCAGAGCAGCGATTCCAGCCGTTAGTTTATATAAATAGGTGATATACCCACCGGGATACTGGAGCCCTACTAACATAGGATGGTTCTATCACACCCCCGCAGCCACCTAAACTTCTCCGTGCAAGTCTTAAACTTGCTAACGTAAGTCCTCTCTGAAGCGATACATTGCAGGCTGCACGTTACTGGCCCTGCATAAATGGGCACATTTTTTGGGAATTATCTCAGGCCTTATAGCATTTTGCGAAGGCAATTTATCTCCAACTGTGTATTACATAGAAGTGCTAAAGCATCTTCTGCACTATCAAAAGCTGAACCCATCTACTGCCCTAGCAAAGGCCGAAATTACATCAGTTAATAGTCTTTGGATACGCTGAAATTTTTAATTCTTGCCCACGTATCACCACTGAGATATCCCAATTGGTGAGATTGACTTTTGGAACATCCAAAGTCTGGCAGTTTATCTGGACTGGTATATTTCCCAGCCGTATCCAACACATACCCCTTAGCTGATGAGAAGTTAAATCACTCTTAGCCAGATCTCCTCCAGTGGATCTCCTATCCCCGAAGGGATGGCAAATTATGAGACAAGAGCGGGAATTCCTTCATATGATTAAACTGAAGCATATCCCCCATAAGATCACGGGATTCAAATTCCTTATCGATATCCCTATAGTCGGAGTTACTTATGTAATAATCTCCAGTACTCCCCTCAGCTGAGCGGGAGATAAAATAACGCAACCCTGAACCAGGTATTGCTTCCCCTCTTTTGAGCGGGAGATATTGTAACGCAAACCTGAGCCAGGTATTGCTTCCCTTCTTCTGAGCGGGAGATATATAACGCAACCGTGAGCCAGGTGTTGCTTCCACAGGCATCTGACTGGAGCTTCCTGTAAGTGTCTCCTGAGCCAGGAGCACAATTCTATTATATACTCACTGGACAGGTCGCGCCTGCTAATGACTCTGAGTCCGGGCTTGCTCACTTCTGGAGCCTCAATGGAGTCTAGAGGGGAGGAATATAACACAAACCTGAGCCAGGTGTTGCTTCCTTCAGGCATCTGGCTGGCTCCCTTTTTGAGCCTCAACCAGTCACCTGCTCCCTTGGAGCCCCAAACCTGCTCCCTCTCAGAGCCTCAATGGCGGTAGCCACCAACCGTGCCGTCAGCCTATTGAATCGGCCTGCCTGCCATAATGGCGATAGCTGCACCGGCCAAGCCGTCAGCCAATAAATTCAAGCCGGCAGCTCCTTTACGAAGCCTCCACGGCAGCCGCTGCACCGGCCGAGCCGTCAGCCGATTAATTTGAGCCGCCAGTTCCTTACGGAGCCTCCACGGCGGCAGCTGCACAGGCTGTGTCAGCTTCTCCGGGCCCGCTGCACCTATTTTTGGAGCAGCGGCCCGTTCCTGGAACAAAAATCCCTTACCAGAGCAGTATCGAACTGGTCCTATTCTCGCGCCATGTGTCGACGTATTGAAGCGCATGCGGGCTGGACGGCTCTTCGCGTAGTCACTCATGTGACTTTGATATAAAATTACACTTGGTTATCTCCATTGGCGGGACACATGGCTCTCCTACCCTTTATCCTTCATCTGTATGCTGTGGACTGTTTGATAGTAATCATATATAGTCTTCATTGAGTGATAGTACACAAAATAAAGCTTTTCATTGAACCTCGGTACACATGACAATAATAACTAAAATAAAATTAAACAAATGCTTGATGTTTGATTCCCAAGATTCCCACTGTTCTGAGTTGTGTCATAGAAATTGATTATCAGGCACACAGGGGAAAAGATTCAAGATAGACATAAAATGCTGGAGTAACTCAACGGGGCAGGCAGCATCTCTGGAGAGAAGGAATGGGTGTGTTTCGGGTCGAGACCCTTCTTCAGATTCAAGGATGTTCTCAAAACCAAAGATCCTATAGCAGAGCAAGATGGGTTACTCTCACGCAAAAGTGTAGTACGTTCATGGGCGGATTCATGGGCGATTTTATGACTCATTTTAGCAACCTGCCCCCGCCATCTTGTTCCGCCATCTTGCTCCGCCCTCTTGCTTCTGGCCAAAGATTGGATCCACAGCGAGGAGAAGGAGTGCGCGGCCCGGGGCAGCGAGGAGAGGGAGTGCGGGGTCCGGGGCAGCGGGAAGAGGGAGTGTGGGGTCCGGGGCAGCGGGAGAGGGAGTGCGGGGCCCGGGGCAGCGAGGAGAGGGAGTGTGGGGTCTGGGGCAGCGAGGAGAGGGAGCGTGGGGTCCGGGGCAGCGGGAGAGGGAGTGCGGGGCCCGGGGCAGTGAGGAGAGGGAGTGTGGGGCCCGGGGCAGCGAAGAGAGGGAGTGTGGGGCCCGGGGCAGCGGGGAGAGGGAGTGTGGGGTCCGGGGCAGCGGGAGAGGGAGTGCGGGGCCTGGGGCAGCGAGGAGAGGGAGTGCGGGGTCCGGGGCAGCGGGGAGAGGGAGTGTGGGGTCCGGGGCATTTGGAGAGGGAGTGCGGGGCCCGGGGCAGCGGGGAGAGGGGCATAGGAGGGGGGGAGACATTGTAGTGAGGGGGCAGGCGAGGTAGTGCCCGGGGGAGGGGATAAGGCCTAGTGTGTGTGAAGTTGCGGGGAGGTTTACAATGTTTCTTATTTACAATGTTTCTTATTTAATGTCCCTTGTCTAGTCTGAAATAAAGTTCATTATTGGATCAGAAGAAATATAATTGTGTGTGTTATATGATTATATACATTTATATAATTTTCATGTATGTGTGTTTATAAACATTTTATTCTTTAACAAGAATGAACAGAATTATGAACTAACAGAATTATGAATCTAACCCTATATCACGCACTAAAAGTTACCCCGCAATGTCAATCACCCTGCGAGTCGGGTCGGTTCCGGTTACTACAAAATCAACTCAAACACTGCTTGTGAGCCATTTAAAAAGAAATGATTTAAAAAACATAAAAAAAGACAATTACCAGAATCAAATTTTATTCTTGACAAGAAGTATGAACTGACAGATTTATGAATCTAACCCTATATCACACACACAAACTGTTGCCCCGCAACATTGACATTGCGAGTCGGGTCGGGTCAGGTAGGCTCAGGTTACTAAAATGGGCGTGGAAAAATGCCCAGGATCCCCTCCATAGCATACTACACGTCAGCCCATTGCATTTCGCAGGAGTAGCCTATCTTGCTCCGCTATAAGATCTTTGCTCAAAACCTCCTTGAGAAATTCACAATTACTCTGTCCACTTAAACTATGGCCGCTTCATTTAGGTTTACTTTTCTTTTACTGGCCATTTAGCCAACCTGTGAGACTTGGCTTTTTAACTTGCTCCTGTTCTTGCAGGGAAATCCTGGCAACTGAAACCTCAACTGTGAAACCTGTTCTTTTAACTTTTTCCACTTCTCGCAGGGAAATCCTAACAGCTGAGGACACATGAGTCCTCCTTACCTCCCTCCCCTACCCCTAAAGTCAGACAAGCCAAATATACAGAAACAAGGAAATGCAGATGATGGTTTACAAAAAAAGGCACAAAGTGCTGGAGTAACTCAGCGGGTCAGGCGAAATCTCTGGATAACAAGGATAGGAGACATTTTGGGTCAGGACCCTTCTGTCGATCAAACTGTATTGCTGATTTGATCTGTGTCTGGTTTTGCTGCTGACGACCTGATCCATAATCCATGTCAGGTTTCCACACCACCACCACCTAATTGCATATGGGCAGCCATGTTGGTTATGCAGTTCAACTTACGATTTTGAGTACTCATTTCGATGGTCTCTGTATGTATTCTAATTAAAGTACTTATTATGATATACAATCACTCTGTATCAATAACACTTTACACACCTTCTTTAGACAAACATATCATGTGGTAAAGCCAGAAATGAAATGAAATAAGTGCAGTGTAATTTATGACACCTATCTGAGTTGGTAGAGGGTTCTAGTTTATTTTTAATTGATTAGTGCCTCGAATAATTTAAAAGCTTCTAAGATTTATGCTATGAGAAAAGTTGGAAATTTATGTCCTTTGTATGCAAATCCTTCTCCTTAAAATACTGTTCTATAGTCAGTTCCAGGCAGACATTGATGACGAAAGGTGGTGTGTTCCTGTTGTTTATGTAATGACTATGATATAGTTGGGATCACGGAGACATCGCTCCAGGGTGACCAAGGCTGGGAGCTGAACATCCGGGGAAATTCAATATTCAGGAGGGATAGACAGAAAGGAAAAGGATGTGGGGTAGCGTTGCTGGTTAGAGAGGAGATTAATGCAATAGAAAGGAAGGACATTAGCTTGGAGGATGTGGAATCGATATGGGTAGAGCTGCGAAACACTAAGGGGCAGAAAACGCTAGTGGGAGTTGTGTACAGCCCACCTAACAGTAGTAGTGGAGTTGGGGATGGCATCAAACAGGGAATTAGAAATGCGTGCAACAAAGGTAAAACAGTTATAATGGGTGACTTCAATCTACATATAGATTGGGTGAATCAAATTGGCAAGGGTGCTGAGGAAGAGGATTTCTTAGAATGTATGCGGGATAATTTTCTATCATGTAGAGGAACCAACGAGAGAGCAGGCTATTCTAGACTGGGTATTGAGTAATGAGGAAGGGTTAGTTATCAGTCTTGTTGTGCGTGGCCCCTTGGGCAAGTGACCATAATATGGTTGAGTTCTTCATTAGGATGGAGAGTGACATTGTTAATTCTGAAACAAGGGTCCTGAACTTAAAGAAAGGTAACTTTGAAGGTATGAGACGTCAATTGGCCAAGATAGACTGGCAATTGATTCTTAAAGGGTTGACGGTGGATATGCAATGGAAGGCATTTAAGGACTGCATGGATGAGCTACAACAATTGTTCATCCCAGGTACACAAAAATGCTGGAGAAACTCAGCGGGTGCAGCAGCATCTATGGAGCGAAGGAAATAGGCAACGTTAGGTCAAGGACACCGCTAGTGCCTCTGGCTGCTACAAATGCGAGAAGTGCATCCAGGTAGAGCTCCTGAAGGGCCGTGTTGGGGAACTGGAGAAGCAAGTGGATGACCTCTGGTTCATCCGAGAAACGGAGTCGTTCCTCGACAAGTCCTACAGTACGATTGTTACACCTAAGGTACTGGAAGAGAGAAGGTGGGAGACAGTGAGAACGGGAGGGAAGCATGGAATGCCAACGTCCCCGGGTGTTGTACCTCTTGTGAACAGGTTCACCCACTTAGAAGCTGTCGGGACAGAAGAGGTGTTTACACTGGGCGACGGACTGGCTTGTGATGCGAATAGGGCTGTTGAGCCCAAACCAAAAAGGCCTAAGGCAGGCAACGCCATTGTAGTGGGAGACTCCATTGTGAGAGGTACGGACAGGGGTTTCTGCGGCAACAGACGGGATGCGAGGATGGTGTGCTGCCTTCCTGGTGCCAGGATCCAGGATGTCACGGACAGAGTGCAGAAAATCCTCAAGGGCGAAGGTGAACATCCGGAAGTGGTAGTGCATGTCGGCACAAACGATGTCGGAAAGAAGGGGATGAATATTCTGCAGCGTGACTTTAGAGAGCTCGGAAAAATGCTGAAAAGCAGGACCTCCAGGGTTGTTATCTCCGGTTTGCTTCCAGTTCCTCGTGCTGGCGAGAGCAGGAACAGGGAGATACGGGACCTCAACGTGTGGCTGAGGAACTGGTGCACGGGGAGAGGGATTTAGATTCTTAGATCACTGGGATCTGTTTTGGGGTAAGGGGGAACTGTACAAAAGGGACGGATTGCATCTTAACAGGTGTGGGACCAGCATTCTGGCAGGTTTGCCACTGCTACACGGGTGGTTTTAAACTGAATAAGGGGGGTGGGGTGTCGAATGGGATAGTGGAGGATGGAGTTAAAGGGAAAGGGTTTCTTAAATGTGTGAGTGTAGAGACAGAGGTGTAAAATGAGGGTAGACGCAATAGGTAGCAAGGTGAAAAGTAAAAGTGGCAGGCAGACAAAACGAGGGCAAAAATCAAAAAGGGCCACTTTTCAAAATAATTGTATAAGGGGTAAGAGTGTTGTAAAAACAAGCCTGAAGGCTTTGTGTCTCAATGCAAGGAGCATTCGTAATAAGGTGGATGAGTTGAATGTGCAGATAGCTATTAATGACTATGATATAGTTGGGATCACAGAGACATGGCTCCAGGGTGACCAAGGCTGGGAGCTGAACATCCAGGGATATTCAATATTCAGGAGGGATAGATAGAAGGGAAAAGGAGGTGGGGTAACGTTGCTGATTAGAGAGGAGATTAACGCAATGGAAAGAAAGGACATTAGTTTGGAGGATGTGGAATCGGTATGGGTAGAGCTGCGAAACACTAAGGGGCAGAAAACGCTGGTGGGTGTTGTGTACAGGCCACCTAACAGTAGCAGTAGTGAAGTTGCAGATGGTATCAAACAGGAAATTAGAAATGCGTGCGACAAAAGCAAAATCGTTATAATGGGTGACTTCAATCTACATATAGATTGGGTGAATCAAATTGGCAGGGGTGCTGAGGAAGAGGATTTCTTGGAATATATGCGGGATAGTTATGTAAATCAACATGTAGAGGAACCAACGAGCGAGCAGGCTATTTTAGACTGGGTATTGAGTAATGAGGAAGGGTTAGTTAGCAGTCTTGTTGTACGTGCCCCCTTGGGCAAGAGTGACCATAATATGGTTGAGTTCTTCATTAGGATGGAGAGTGACATTGTTAATTCAGAAACAATGGTTCTGAACTTAAAGAAAGGTAACTTTGAGGGTATGAGACGTGAATTGGCCAAGATTGACTGGCAATTAATTCTAAAAGGGTTGACGGTGGATATGCAATGGAAGACATTTAAAGACTGCATGGATGAACTACAAAAATTGTTCATCCCAGTTTGTCAAAAGAATAAATCAGGGAAGGTAGTGCATCCGTGGATAACAAGGGAAATCAGGGATAGTATCAAAGCGAAGGATGATGCGTACAAATTAGCCAGAAAAAGCAGCATACCGGAGGACTGGGAGAAATTCAGAGACCAGCAGAGGAGGACAAAGGGCTTAATTAGGAAAGGAAAA
Source organism: Amblyraja radiata (assembly GCF_010909765.2). Classification (NCBI taxonomy): domain Eukaryota; kingdom Metazoa; phylum Chordata; class Chondrichthyes; order Rajiformes; family Rajidae; genus Amblyraja; species Amblyraja radiata. The sequence continues at coordinate 27,917,387 of NC_045966.1, forward strand.
ATAGATTATGAAAGAAAACTGGCAGGGAACATAAAAACTGACTGCAAAAGTTTTTATAGATATGTGAAAAGAAAGAGATTAGTTAAAACAAATGTAGGTCCCTTGCAGTCAAAAACAGGTGAATTGATCATGGGGAACAAGGATATGGCGGACCAATTGAATAACTACTTTGGTTCCGTCTTCACTAAGGAAGACATAAATAATCTGCCGGAAATAGCAGGGGACCGCGGGTCAAAGGAGTTGGAGGAATTGAGTGAAATCCAGGTTAGCCGGGAAGTGGTGTTGGGTAAATTGAATGGATTAAAGGCCGATAAATCCCCAGGGCCAGATAGGCTGCATCCCAGAGTACTTAAGGAAGTAGCTCCAGAAATAGCGGATGCATTAGTAATAATCTTTCAAAACTCTTTAGATTCTGGAGTAGTTCCTGAGGATTGGCGGGTAGCAAACGTAACCCCACTTTTTAAGAAGGGACGGAGAGAGAAAACGGGGAATTACAGACCAGTTAGTCTAACATCGGTAGTGGGGAAACTGCTAGAGTCAGTTATTAAAGATGGGATAGCAGCACATTTTGAAAGTGGTGAAATCATTGGACAAAGTCAGCATGGATTTACAAAAGGTAAATCATGTCTGACGAATCTTATAGAATTTTTCGAGGATGAAACTAGTAGCGTGGATAGGGGAGAACCAGTGGATGTGGTGTATCTGGACTTCCAGAAGGCTTTCGACAAGGTCCCACATAAGAGATTAGTATACAAACTTAAAGCACACGGCATTGGGGGTTCAGTATTGATGTGGATAGAGAACTGCCTGGCAAACAGGAAGCAAAAAGTAGGAGTAAATGGGTCCTTTTCACAATGGCAGGCAGTGACTAGTGGGGTACCGCAAGGCTCAGTGCTGGGACCCCAGCTATTTACAATATATATTAATGATCTGGATAAGGGAATTGAAGGCAATATCTCCAAGTTTGCGGATGACACTAAGCTGGGGGGCAGTGTTAGCTGTGAGGAGGATGCTAGGAGACTGCAAGGTGACTTGGATAGGCTGGGTGAGTGGGCAAATGTTTGGCAGATGCAGCATAATGTGGATAAATGTGAGATTATCCATTTTGGTGGCAAAAACAGGAAAGCAGACTATTATCTAAATGGTGGCCGACTAGGAAAAGGGGAGATGCAGCGAGACCTGGGTGTCATGGTACACCAGTCATTGAAAGTGGGCATGCAGGTGCAGCAGGCAGTGAAGAAAGCGAATGGTATGTTAGCTTTCATAGCAACAGGATTTGAGTATAAGAGCAGGGAGGTTCTACTGCAGTTGTACAGGGTCTTGGTGAGACCACACCTGGAGTATTGCGTACAGTTTTGGTCTCCAAATCTGAGGAAGGACATTATTGCCATAGAGGGAGTGCAGAGAAGGTTCACCAGACTGATTCCTGGGATGTCAGGACTGTCTTATGAAGAAAGACTGGATAGACTTGGTTTATACTCTCTAGAATTTAGGAGATTGAGAGGGGATCTTATAGAAACTTACAAAATTCTTAAGGGGTTGGACAGGCTAGATGCAGGAAGATTGTTCCCGATGTTGGGGAAGTCCAGGACAAGGGGTCACAGCTTAAGGATAAGGGGGAAATCCTTTAAAACCGAGATGAGAAGAACTTTTTTCACACAGAGAGTGGTGAATCTCTGGAACTCTCTGCCACAGAGGGTAGTCGAGGCCAGTTCATTGGCTATATTTAAGAGGGAGTTAGATGTGGCCCTTGTGGCTAAGGGGATCAGAGGGTATGGAGAGAAGGCAGGTACGGGATACTGAGTTGGATGATCTGCCATGATCATATTGAAAGGCGGTGCAGGCTCGAAGGGCCGAATGGCCTACTCCTGCACCTAATTTCTATGTTTCTATGTTTCTATGTTTCGGGCCGAAACCCTTCTTCAGACTGATAGGGGGTGGCGGGGAGAAGGAAAGAAAAAGGAGGAGGAGCCCGGGGGCTGAGGGATGGGAGGAGACAGCCCGAGGGCTGAGGAAGGGGAGGAGACAGCAAGGGCTAACAAAATTGGGAGAACTCAATGTTCATGCCCGCAGGATGCAGACTCCCCAAGCGGAATATGAGGTGCTGTTCCTCCAATTTCCGGTGTTGCTCACTCTGGCCATGGAGGAGACCCAGGACAGAGAGGTCGGACGGGGAGTGGGAGGGGGAGTTAAAGTGCTGAGTCACCGGGAGGTCAGGTAGGTTCTTGCGTACCGAGCGGAGGTGTTCGGCGAAACGATCGCCTAACCTCCGCTTAGTCTCACCGATGTAGATCAGCTGACATCTAGAGCAGCGGATGCAATAGATGAGGTTGGAGGAGATACAGGTGAACCTCTGTCGCACCTGGAACGAGTGCTTGGGTCCTTGAATGGAGTAGAGGGGGAGGTAAAGGGACAGGTGTTGCATATCTTGCGGTTGCAACGGAAAGTGCCCGGGGAGGGGGTGGTACGGGAGGTAAGGATTCATCCCAGTTTGGTAAAAGAATAAATCAGGGAAGGTAGTGCGTCCGTGGATAACAAGGGAAATCAGGGATAGTATCAAAACAAAAGATGAAGCATACAAATTAGCCAGAAAAAGCTGCCTACCAAAGGACTGGGAGAAATTCAGTCCAGCAGAGGAGGACAAAGGGCTTAATTAGGAAAGGGAAAATAGATTATGAAAGAAAACTGGCAGGGAACATAAAATCTGACTGCAAAAGTTTTTATAGATATGTGAAGAGAAAAAGATTAGTTAAAACAAATGTAGGTCCCTTGCAGTCAGAAACAGGTGAATTGATCATGGGGAACAAGGACATGGCAGACCAATTGAATAACTACTTTGGTTCTGTCTTCACTAAGGAAGACATAAATAATCTGCCGGAAATAGCAGGGGTCTGAGGGTCAAATGAGATGGAGGAACTCAGTAAAAGCCAGGTTAGCCGGGAAGTCCGAAAAAGGTACGGAGGGGGCGCTGCACTGCAGCAGCCTCTACCAACAGCCAGTCTGTATTTCAATCTTTTAAAAAAAATTTTAGTTAGTCTAAAGTTTTGTGTTGGGGGAAACTTTAACTTTTCTATGTGGGGGAGGGGGGCAGGGTAAGGGGGAAACCGTTTCCCAGTCTCTTCCTGGCAGGGACGCGACTATTTCTCCGAGTCGCGTCCTCGCCCCCCACCTCGCGGCCTACCAGGTGGATCGGAGCAGCCTTTCCTGCCGGGGACCAGGAACCGGACCAGGGCTACTACATCGGCGGCGCAGCGCTGGAGTCAACGCAGAGCGGGCGATGACTACCTGGGTCGCCGTTTGGAGCTCCGGAGTGTTGGGCCGCTGCTCCAACATCGTGGAGCTCTGGTGCGAAGAGCTTCCAACGCGGGCGCCGCTGACCGTCATCGTGGAGTCCTGGGGCACCTTGCAGAGGGTCTCCAGCAGCAGTGTCCACCCGGCGCGGCCTGCGGACTTTGGAAGCCGCCGACTCCGGTAGGAGGGGGCCGACTCTGGTGTCCACGCCGCTGAGGACGTCCCGCAGCCCCGACGTCGGACTTGTATCACCCCGGCGAGCGGTCTTGGACATCGGGCCGCCCGTAGCTGCAACTGCGGAGGGCTTGGGGAGGTCCTGACCACGAGGAACAGTGGAGGAAGAGACTGACTTTGGTGCCTTCCCACAGTGGGAAACTTTGATTCTGCTGTGTGGGGATGTTTTATGTTAAATTCTATAGTGTGTGTTCTTTATACCCTTTCTGGCTTAATCCCTCCCTTCACCACCTCCAGTTTAAATTCCAGTTGGAATATTTTGGAGGACCCAAGAACCAAGAACCAAGAAGTGGTGTTAGGTAAATTGAATGGATTAAAGTCCGATAAATCCCCAGGGCCGGATAGGCTGCATCCCAGAGTACATAAGGAAGTAGCCCCAGAAATAGTGGATGCATTAGTGATAATTTTTCAAAACTCTTTAGATTCTGGAGTAGTTCCTGAGGATTGGAGGGTAGCTAATGTAACCCCACTTTTTAAAAAGGGAGGGAGAGAGAAAACGGGGAATTACAGACCAGTTAGTCTAACATCGGTAGTGGGGAAACTGCTAGAATCAGTTATTAAAGATGGGATAGCAGCACATTTGGAAAGTGGTGAATTCATTGGACAAAGTCAGCATGGATTTATGAAAGGTAAATCATGTCTGACGAATCTTATAGAATATTTCGAGGATGTAACTAGTAGAGTGGATAAGGGAGAACCAGTGGATGTGTTATATCTGGACTTTCAGAAGGCTTTCGACAAGGTCCCACATAAGAGATTAGTATACAAACTTAAAGTACATGGTATTGGGGGTTCAGTATTGATGCGGATAGAGAACTGGCTGGCAGACAGGAAGCTAAGAGTAGGAGTAAAGGGGTCCTTTCAGAATGGCAGGCCGTGACTAGTGGGGTACCGCAAGGCTCAGTGCTGGGACCCCAGCTATTTACAATATATATTAATGATTTGGACGAGGGAATTGAATGCAACATCTCCAAGTTTGCGGATGACACGAAGCTGGGGGGCAGTGTTAGCTGTGAGGAGGATGCTAGGAGGCTGCACAAGGTGACTTGGATAGGCTGGGTGAGTGGGCAAATGCATGGCAGATGCAGTATAATCTGGATAAATGTGAGGTTATCCACTTTGGTGGCAAAAACAGGAAAGTAGACTTTTATCTGAATGGTGGCCGATTAGGAAAAGGGGAGATGCAACAAGACCTGGGTGTCATGGTACACCAGTCATTGAAAGTAGGCATGCAGGTGCAGTATATTGAATGGCGGTGCAGGCTCGAAGGGCTGAATGACCTACTCCTGCACCTAATTTCTATGTCTATGTTCTATGTCTATAATAGTTTTAACACACATCAAAAAATACAGCGGTCCTAAAACTAACCTTGAGATGGCACTTCCAATGCAACACACAACCCATCCTCAATTCACTATTACTTTCTGCTCTCTATCTATGAAACTATTTCATTTCAATACTTCTGCTTCCTCTTTAAAAAGAACGGGTTGAATTTACTTATCTTTCCAAATGACTCAAGGCACGTTATAGCCTGTGAAGTACATTCACAAATGTAGTCTTTCATGCAGTTGAGGAAACATGGCTGCCACATGGAACAAGAAATTCCCACAAATTGCAATGAACCTGTATTTGGGAAAAACAGATGGGATCTCAGTTTAAAGATGATGGCACCTCTGATAATGTGCCTGAAACCTTTAACCTGGAGGTGAGAATGTCTCCAATTGAAACATAGCAGATGCTTCTCATGGCCACATAATCTCATGACCTTCAATTTGCTAACAAATCCACTTATCAAATGCCTTTAAAAAAGCTCACTCAGGCTAAGGGTGTAATTTTCTCAAGCACCCAACATCGATAATTTGCACACCTGCCATTGCTGACTTGGTGTAGGTTCATCACCTTGGTTACCCAGAGGTGGAGAAGCAAATCATTTCCAGATCAGGATCGGTGCAAAGATTAATGAAGATCTGAACTTGTCCCTGCTAAATATTTATAGCATTAAGTACAATTGAAGCATAAAGTGCCAAGTTTAAAATATAAATATTTTAAAAATGTGTTTATTTTTCCTAACAGCTTGTGAATGCTGTAATTCAAAATGTATTTGTTTTCCCATCATTACCATGCAGTTTTGCTGAGATTTCCTCAGCTGTATGTGTATGTGCATGTGTGAGTGCGCACACATATAAGGAAGTACTGACGATAATATGTCAATTGGAATTAGTTAGGTATTTAATCTTCCTTCTAAAGATATAGAAACGTGATTACCAGTTCACGATTTCATAAATTCTGCAAAGCGTACTAATTATTTACTAAATACTTGTAGAAATTGGTTGTAATTAGTGAGTCACAGAAGTTCTTTCAACAATGCATTTCAACGAGGAATATGGATTCTAATCATTGTCGTTAAATTGACAAAACATTAGGTTTTCCTGACAACTTCCTGAAAGATGCATAAGCATGCTATGTGATTTATTGTACAACCTTTGAAAACTGTGTTTAATTAACTGACTGGCTATTATTACTGTTGATGTTATGCTTTCCTCTTAGAACCAAATATCTTGCCCTTGTGTAATTGCTTTATTTGTACATTAGTTTGGAGAGAAATTATGGTCATTATCTGCACTTGAGCAATCATTCACCAATTAGGAAGTAGTGAAAGTTAGCAAAGCCTGAACATTTTAACTCACTAGGAACTTGAGTGCAATACGTTCTCAGCCTTATTAGTAGAGCCAGGATTTTGCCATAAATGTCATGTGCCTTTTCATGCCTTTTTGATGATTTCACCAGGATAATGCCTTTTTCATGATCGAATGCCTAAATCAGCCTTTTTTGCGCCCTTCTTCCATGCGCTGCGAATGACATCACCCCCCCTTGACCACTACCCCCCCCCCCCCCCTCCGGTTATTCAAAAGACTCGGCTGGCTCAGGTCTAGTCCTCAGCTCGGCCTGGGCCCCCTGCCCTCTCTGCCCCCCCTCTCTCCCCCCCCCTTCTCTCCCTCCCCTTCTTCTCTCTCTCTCTCCCTCCCTTCTCTCTCTCTCTCTCTCTCCACCCCCTCTCCCCCCCTCTCCCCTCTCGCTCCCCCCTCTCTCCCCCTGTGTGTCTATATGTACAGCTATGTAGTACATTAAAATGTGTAAATTGTTGTGAATTATGTTATTGTGCAAAATATTTAATTCTTTTTTTTCTGACATGATAACAGCAACATTAATCTATAAAAAATAAACAGACTAATGCATTTCTGAGATGGCAATATTAAAATCATCATCTCTTGTCATTGTATTCATTCTATCAAATGCACTTTCACATGACATATTACAGAATACAACATTTGAAAGTCATTTGGACAGGCATATGGATAGGCTGAATTACTATATTCTGCACTGGTATTTCCTCTTCGCTCTACCTGCCATACTTGTGTTAAGTTTGATTGTATAGTATTATATGATTGACTGAAAAGCACACAAACAGAAGCTTTTCACTGTGTTTCATTACAGGTGACAATTGGAAACAGAACGTAAAACATTACAGTACAGGAACAGGCCCTTTGGCCCACAATGTCTGTGCCAAACACAATGCCAGATTCATGGGTTTACTGATCTGCCTGTACGAAACAAAGTCAGAAATTCGGTGAAGTAAGTCACTAATCATTGCAGAGAGGTGAAGAGAGGACGACGAGAAAGGGAACAGTGTGAGGGAATTCAGTCCAATATGGTGAAATGTGACAGAGTCTCCATCATTAATGGACCTCTTCCCAAATAGGTCATATGAAGACACAGTACATTTTTTTTTCTAATTGTGCATGTGATCATCGTGTTATGAGTATCATTTAAATTATGACAAGAACAGAGATAATGGCTGAATACAGAAAGTATACGGTAAATGTGTTTTGATATACAGTGCGTTTCACAAAATGGATGAAGGAGAACTTGTTTCTTGGTTTATTCTACTAACCAAAAGAAAATTGTTATGTTACAGCCAGAAACAATTTAACACAAGTTAAGAAAGCATGTTATGTTGTGCCATAACAGCAATCACTGTAAATGTTTTCTGTTCAACTCAGTTGGTTATATCATTTTGCATGATGAATAAATGCAGCTGTAATTTACAGTAAGACAAAAACAATAAAAAACAACTTGGTGAAAACGTAAGTACCAGAACACATAGCTTTAAGATGAGAAGAGGAAAGTTTAAAGGGGATAGGTGAGGCAAGATTTTTTTTTAGACACCGAGTGCAGATGCCTGGAATGCGCTGCCAGGGAAGGTGGAGAAAGCATGCATGATAGTCATGTTTAAGAGGCATTTAGGCAGGCACATGAACAGGCAGGTAATGGAAGAATATAGATCAAATGCAGGAAGATGGGTCAGTTGAATTTGGCGCCCTTATCAGTACAGCCATCATGGGCCAAGGGCTTGCACTGTGTTGTACTGTTCCATGTTTTATGTTCTATGTTCTATCGATAATTGTTTCCCACCTTGTCACGAATTTCTACAGATGCACCATAGAAAGCATTATATCAGGATGCATCACAGCTTGGTTTGGGAACAGCTCCATCCACGACCACAAGAAATTGCAGCGAATTGTGGACACAAACCAGACCATCACACAAATCAACCTCCCTTTAATTGATTCCACTTTAACTCACGCTGCCTCGGCAAGGCCAGCAGCATAATCAAAGACGAGTCGCACCCTGGCCACTCCCATCTGGCAAAAGGTATAGGTGTGAAGATGCACATCTCCAGATTCAGGGACAGTGTCCTTCCAGCGGTTATCAGGCAACTGAGAGCAGTGCTGAACTATAATCTACCTCTTTGGTGACCCTCGGACTATCCTTGATCGGACTTTGTTGGCTTTACCTTATACTAAACATTAATCCCATACCAGGACTGGAGGGTCTGAGCTGTAGCGAGAGATTGAGGAGGCTGGGTCTCTATTCCTTTGAGCACAGGAGGATGAGGTGATCTTATAGAGATGTATAAGATCATGAGAGGAATAGATCAGGTAGATGCACAGTCTCTTGCCCAGAGTAGGGGAATCAAGAGGCCAGAGGACATAGGTTCAAGGTGAAGGGGAAAAGATTTAATAGGAATCTGAGGGGTAACTTTTTCACACAAAGGGTGGTGGGTGTATGGAACAAGCTGCCAGAGGAGGTAGTTGAGTCATTGAGGCATGTCACCTTGCTCTTCTTCGGCACTGTTATAATTGATGCCCTTTTAAAGCAAGTGGGAACCTCAGACCTCAGAAGTGAGAGGTTGAAAATGTCCGTAAAAACTCCAGCCAGTTGGTCCGCACAGGTTTTTAGAACACGACCGGGTATACCATCAGGTCCAGGCGCTTTTCGAGGGTTCACCCCTCTGAAGGATTTCCTGACATCAGTCTCTGTGACTGTGACTGAAATACCATCACAGCGAATGGGGGCTCGGGAAGTCACATTAGATTTCTCCCTATCAAGGTGTGCGTAAAACGCATTGAGCTCGTCAGGGAGTGATGTTTTGCCGACATTCGAGCTGCCTCCTGGTTTCGCCTTGTAGGAGGTGATTGCATTCAGGCCCCGCCACAGCTGCCGAACATCTGTCTCATCCTCCAGTTTGGAGCAGAAGTCCCTTTTGGCCTTTTTGATGGCCTTTGATGATCATGGAGGATAGGGCCAGTAAGTCTCAATGTAAGGAAAAAGTAGGGAGAGTTGAGGAAATATAGTGAAGCTGATAGGATGCAGTGTAATTATTTCAATGCAAGTTGTATTGTGGGGAAAGCAGGTGAACTTAGAACCTGGATTGATGCCAGGGGCAATGATGTTGTGGCCATTGCGGAAACGCGGTTGTTGGAGGGACATGGCTGGCAGCTCAACGTGCCGGGGTTTAGATGTTTTAGATGTGATAGAGAGGGAGGGAAAAGAGATGGAGAAGTTGGAGGTGGAGGTTGTACTAATCAGACAAACTGTCTTGGAGGCTCCCAGAGAGGGTTCATCCGCTAAGGGGATATGGATAGAGCTTAATAAAGGTGCAAGCTCCAATGGGATTGTACTATAGTCCTGCAATTGCAGCAGGAAGATTGAGGAGCAGATAAGTAGATAGATTACTGAAAGATGCTAAAACAACAAGGTTTTTTAGTGGGAGGCTAACTTTGGATTATGTCTAGGCAGATAAGTGTTAGCTGGGCATCATGTTAGGCACAGCCATTGTAGATTGAAGAGCCTGTTCCTAGGCTGTAACTGATTTGTTTTACATGCACCCTTAGAGCTGTCAGACTGCATAAGAATTCCAGATGGAAAAGATCAATGAGAGGATGATGTTTGGCGTGTGAATCTGGAGGAGATAATGAGATGGCTGATGATACAGAACTCTGTGAACTGAATTATGGATATAAGTAGCAGCAACATTATGTTCCATTATAACTCCAGAGAGCATTTCACTTTTGTTTTTTTCTTTCAAAAATACAAATCCATTTACAATTATGGTGTCGTTTCTTTAAAATCAACTGAGATCCTTTATTTTTAATATTAAACTATAGGGGCCAAACTTTCAGAACTCCTTTGAAATGGTCTTGACCTAAAATCACCTATCCATGTTCTCCGGAGGTGCTGCCTGGCCTGCTTAGTTATACCAGCACTTTGTATCCTATTGTGTATTAGTCAGCATCTATTGTTCCTTGTTTCTAATAAAAATGGGATGTCTCATTTTAAAATATTTAGTTTATATTGTCCCTACTAAACTGTAATACTTGACATGTTTTAGCATTACATTTCATCTCGCATCCATGTGCAAACAAAACTTGTTTTCTTCCAAAAATGATTGAACAAATTTCAACATTGAGTAAATACATAATTTAATTTCAATGCTTCCGTTCAATAGATATGGCTAGATTGGTATAGATCTCACTGATATTGGATGGGTTGGTTAAAACACAAACAAAAGTTTTGAAAGAATGAAAACTACTATGCCTCTCGCAATATCGAAGGCAAAAAAATGAAATTCTGATAGTTACTTTGATGACTATTCAGTGCTACCAGATATGGTGGCCCTTAATAATCCTTAATTCGTTCTAATATTTAATTTTGGGCGTCGCTTCTCCCCCCAGCCGGGCCGCCCCGACTTGGGCATCGCTTCTCCCTCGGGCCGGGCCGCCCCGACTTGGGCGTCGCTTCTCCCTCGGGCCGGGCCGCCCTGACATGGGCGCCGAACCTCCCTCGGGCTGCGGGCGCCGCACCTCCCCGAGCTCGGCCGCTCCGACGGGAGCCTCGTTCCACCCTCGGGCTGGCCGCCCTCACGGGAGCGTCACAACCTCTCACGGGAGCACTGTTCCAGCCCTGAGCCGGACCACCCTCACGGGAGCGAGCTCAGGGCGAGTCCTGACGGGCTCTGCCTCGGGAGCCTCGAGGTCGTCAGCTCCATTAGGCCTCAGCGCAGACGGAGGCAGAGAAGGGGAATACGACAAAAAAGTAGCATTCCCCCGCAGGAAGAGACTGCAAACCCCGTTTCAACCCCTCCCCCCCCCCAAAACACAAACTAAGAACCAAAAACTAGACTAACCAAAACAAAATAAACAACACAAAAAACACAAACAAACGGGACTGCCGGTGAGCCTCTGCAGCCAGGGCCGCGCCGCCACTCCTGAGTGCATGGGTTTTTTAATAGCTTATTTCATGCCCTTTTGAAGATGTTTCAAAGCCCACTGAATATTTGTGACATATCTCTGTTTTTGGAAATTGGATAATTTATGCACATCAGGCTTGCACAAGGAGTAATACGATAATGACAATTTAATCTGCCTTAAGCCAATGCTGAATAATACATCAGGATAACATATCTGCTTTATCATCAGCTACGAGGGAGGGCAGCGTTTCCATTTACTGGCTCATTTGAAAGACGGACACTTAGACAATGTAGCTATTCTGCAGAGCAACATCAGAACGCTTGCTGAGTGAGTCCTGGACTCAGAACCCTCTGATTTAAGAACGTGTTACCAAATGGGTAGCAGCTAAAACAGTTCACAGCTGAGGAAGGAAACTACCGTTCCCTTTGCCTAAAGAAAAAAATTAGGAAGCAAATTGTTATTCCACCAGGTCCAAAAAGAGAAAGGTAACAGATCTACAATCCATCCTACGATAGGGGGGCGTCGTCCTGTATCGTATGGCTGCCCAGCCTGCAGCTGTCCGTTTTTTCATCTCTTTTTTTAATTTTTAGTTAGTTAGTTTTGGAGTTCTAGTTTTTTTTAAGTGGGGGGAGGAAGGGGGAAACTACTTTTCAGGGTCCCTACCTGGTCGGAGAGGCAGCTTTTCTCCGGGCTGCAATTTCGACCCGTCCTCGCGGCCTACCAGCGGGCCTGGAGCGGCGTTTCCTGAGGGGACCGGCCAGAACCTCGGCTTCGGCAGCGGCACAGCGCTGGAGCTTTATCGCGGAGCGGACGATGCCTTGCCCAGGTCGCCGTGCTGGAACTCCGGTGAGCTGGGACCGCCGATGAAACATCGCGGAGCTGGGGGACTGTGGAGCGGCCAGCTGTGGGTGGCGGCGCTGACTTTAACATCTGGAGCCTGGGATCTCTCGCCGAGATCGCCAGTGGTGGAGCACCATCCAGCGCAGCCTATCGGCTTCGGAAGCCGCGGTCTCGAGTAAGGAGGCGGCCGTTTCAGGTGTCCCATGCTGCTGAGAGGATTCTCCCGACGCCGGAGCACCATCACCCGGCGAGAACGTCCTGGAACTGCGGAGGCCTCAATAGGCCCGACTATGGGTGGACATGGGGATGGGACTGGACTTAGTGCCTTCCCTCATAATGGAAACCATTGCGGGGGATGTTTTTTATGTTTAAATTTCTTTATTATTGTCATGTTTGTATTCTTTTTTTAATGTGCTGCATTGGCAACAAGCATTTCACTACACCAATTGGTGTAGGTGACGAATAAAGAAATCTTTGAAACCTTTGAAACCTTTGAAACATTCAATGATCCTCAGATACTAACTGCATTCCAATAAAGGGACTTGGAGTTGTAGGAAATAAAGATCGTGAGATTGTAGATGAATTAATTCATATAATTTGGGGTGGCACAATAGCGCAACGGTAGAGCTGCGGCCTTACAGTGCCAGAAACCCATGTTTGCTCCCGACTATGGGGGCTACCTGTATGGAGTTTGCACATTCTCCCTGTGAGTGCATGGGTTTTCTCTGGATGGTTTAACTTCCAAATTCCTAAGACATGCAGGTTGGTAGGTCAATTGGCTTCTGTAAATTGTCACTGGTATGGAGGATAGAACTAGTGTATGGGTGATTGCTGGTTGGCGCGGACTTGGTGGACTAAAGGTCCAGCATGGAAACAACCATTTGGGGCCACTACTCCACACTCACCATTGATCACCCATTCACGCTTGTTCAATGTTATCCCACTTTCTCATTCACTCCCATGACACTGGGGGCAATTTTACCGAGGCCAATTAACCTACAAACCTGTATTTCTTTGGAGGAAACCAGGGCACCTGGAGGAAACCCAGGTGGTCAGAGGGAGAACGTGCAGACTCCACATAGACAGTACATGAGCACAGCATCGAGCTTGAGTCTCTGACGTTGTGCCACTGTATCGCCCTGAAGGAATTGTAAAATTAGAAATGGTTCCGAAAATCTGTAGAATCTAGTCTGGGTCTCAGATTTTGACCTACATTTGTGAGAATATGAAATGTTGTAAGAGAGAGATGGAGTGTGTCAGTGAGAGCGAGGAAAATGGAATGTGTCAGTGAGAGAAAGAGCGAGAGAGAGGTGACGGATGCTATAAAGGGCCTTAAAGGGAGGAATAGGAAAGGACATACTGTACCTCCTTGGGCCAAGATTTGAGTTTTCAGGGACTTGAGACTTGGAAATTGCAAGATGGCCAGAGGGAGGCAGTGTGCTAGATATTGTCCTCCGCCTGTTCCACCATTGAGGTCTAGGTTGGATTGCTCTTTGTCAGAGACCTCCCCCTCGACCTTACCTCCATGGGTGGCCCTACCAGGAGCAAAGCTCCAGACGGCATCGCTCTCAGGATCTCAGGTCCACACAAGCTTCTCCACCACGACAAGGTGACAATCCGCGGAGAAGTAATGACTATAACAACAAACTTTTGTTCCTGGCTCTCTTGAGTTTATGACATGTTGCTGGTGTCTTCCGCTAAAGCCAATTAACCCACAAACCTGCTTGTCTTTGACTGATGCAAAACACCTTATTCAATTTATCCCCCATTTCTTTATTCCCCATTTCTGAGGTAATTAGGGGAGGGCACCTGTAAATATAATTAGGGGAGGGCACCTGTAAATGTAATTGGGGAAGGGCACCTGTAAATGGGGAATTAGGGCTAGAATGGGAAACAAGCGGTGGTGCAGCGGTAGAGTTGCTGCCTTACAGCGAATGCAGCGCCAGAGACCATTAACCTACGCCTACTAATATAATAATATACATCTAAATCAATTTAATATGGAGAGGATAAAGTTGGATTAAGTTTATGTAAGTGGGTGATAGAATAGATGGCAATATTGAAAGGATTGTCATCTATTCCCCCAGATTCCACCACTCATTTACATAATAAGGGCTACTAACCCACACGTCTGTGAAATGTCGGAGAAAACTGGAGCACCCGGAGGAAACCCACGCGGTCACAGAGGGAACGTCTAAACTACCGACAGACAGCACCTGAGATCAGCATCGAACCCTGGTCTCTGGCGCTGTGAGGTAACGGTTCCACCAGCTGGACACAAAGGTACTGGAGTAACTCCGCGACAGCATCTCTGGAGAACACGGATATGGGTGACGTTTTGGGTTGGCACCATTCTTCAGCCTGCTGAGTTACTGCAGCACTTTGTGTCCTTTTATGTCTTAACCAGCACCTGCAGTTATTTGTATCTACAGCTCCGTGCAGCACCTGCATCTCTGTCAATGACATAATCCCAGTCTATATCTAACTATGTTACAAGGATGTCGGCAAGAGAGATATGAAGGCGGGCGCTCGACATCGATGTGGAGTTCTGGGAGAGCCTTGCAGCTGACCGCACGAGGTGGAGAGGTACCCTGAACCAACATCTCAAAACGGGGGAAGAGAAACTGTTGAACGCAGCGGCAGACATGCGGACACGCAGAAAGGAGCGCAACAACTTCAACAAACCAGAGACCACACACAAATGTGACCTTTGTGACAGAGACTGTGACTCCTGCATGGGCCTCTTCAGTCACAAGCGATGCTGCTCTAGCCGAGGTTTGGTATTTATAGATAAATGTGAGGTTATCCACTTTGGCGGCAAAAACAAGGGGGCAGATCATTATCTCAATTAGGTTAGATTAGGCAAGGGGGAGGTGCAGCAAGACATGGGTGTCCTTGTACACCGGTCACTGAAAGTTGGCGTGCAGGTACAGCAGGCAGTGAAGAAAGCTAATGGAATGTTGGCCTTCATAACAAGAGCATTTCAGTATAGGACTAATGAGGTTCTTCTGCAGTTGTATAGTGCTCTGGTGAGACCACATCTGGAGCATTGTGTCCAGTTTTAGTCTCCTAATTTGAGGAAGGACATCCTTGTGATTGAGGCAGTGCAGCGTTGGTTCACAAGATTGACCCCTGGGATGGCGGGACTGTCATATGAGGAAAGATTGATAAGACGGCTTGTATTCACTGGAGTTTAGAAGGATGAAGGGTATCTTAAAGAAACATATCAAATTATAAAAGGACTGGGCAAGCTAGATGCAGGAAAAATGTTCCCGATGTTGGGCGAGCAGAACCAGGGGCCACAGTCTTAAAATAAAGGGGAAGCCATTTAAGACAGAGGTGAGAAAAAATTTTTCACCCAGAGAGTTGTGAATTTGTGGAATTCCCTGCCACAGAGGGCAGTGGAGGCAAGTCACTGGATGGATTTAAGAGAGAGTTAGATAGAGCTCTAGGGGCTAGTGGAATCAAGGAATATAGGGAGAAGGCAGTCACGGGTTATTGATTGGGGACGTTCAGCTATGATCACAATGAATGGCGGTGCTGGCTCGAAGGGCCTCCTCCTGCACACATTTTCTATGTTTCTATGTTTCTATGTATCCAAGTCAAGTCAAGTTTATTTGTCACATACACATAGAATCATAGAATCATAGAAAGTAGGTGCGAGAGTAGACCACCAGGTCCGTCGAGCCCGCACCGCCATTCACTCATGGCTGAACACTAAACAGACACACTTACCCACAAACAGTAGACACAAGACACAGAACACAAGACACTACCCTCCCCTTTATACCGCTATCACCCCTCTCCACCCCAAGAACCGCGTGATCTCCTGGGGGAGGCAAAAAACCGGACAAAAACCCAGGTCCAATTCGGGAAAAAAATCCGGGAAATTCCTCTCCGACCCCAATCCAGGCGATCGACACTTGTCCAGGAGATCACTCAGGTCTTACTATACTAACCATACCTAGGTCCATATCCCTGCCCTCTCCCCGTAGCCCCTTATCCCCTTGGCAGCTAAAAAACCATCTATTTTTGACTTAAATATATTTAACGTTTCTGCTTCCACTGCTCCCTGGGGCAGTGAATTCCACAAACTAACCACCCTCTGGGTGAAGAAGTTCTTCCTCATCTCAGTTTTAAAAGAGCCCCCCCTCACTCTGCAACTATGTCCCCTAGTTCTAGCCTCCCCGATCATTGGGAACATCCTCGGTGCATCCACCCGATCAAGGCCCCTCACGATCTTATACGTTTCAATGAGATCGCCTCTCACTCTTCTAAACTCCAAAGAGTAGAGTCCCAGCTTACTCAACCTTTCCTCATATGTCAATCCCCTCATTGCAGGAATTAATCTTGTAAACCTTCGCTGCACTGCCTCCAGGGCTAGTACATCCTTTCTTAAGTATGGACCCCAGAACTGTACACAGTATTCCAAATGTGGTCTCACTAATATCGTGTACAGCTGCAGCAAGACCTCCGTGTTTTTATACTCAATCCCCCTAGCAATAAAGGCCAAAACTCCATTGGCCTTCCTGATTGCTTGCTGCACCTGCATACTGACTTTTAGTGATTCATGTACTAATACCCCTAGATCCCTTTGCGTTGCATTACAACGCAGCTCCTCCTCATTTAGAAAATAACTTGCCCTATCATTTTTTTCCCCAAAGTGAATGACTTCACATTTATTAGTATTAAATTTCATCTGCCAAGTTGTTGCCCACTCACCTAGCTTATCTATATCCTTTTGCAGACTCTTCCTATCCTCCTCATCCCCTACTTTCCCTCCCATTTTCGTATCGTCCGCAAATTTTGATATATTACACTTGGTTCCCTCCTCCAAATCATTTATATAAATTGTGAACAACTGGGGTCCCAGCACCGACCCTTGCGGAACCCCACTAGTTACCGGTTGCCATCCCGAGTATGAACCATTTATCCCCACTCTCTGCTTCCTATTTGTTAGCCAATCCTCTACCCATGCTAATATATTACCCCCAATCCCATAATTTTTATTTTTAGCAATAGTCTCTTATGTGGCACCTTGTCAAAAGCCTTTTGGAAGTCCAAGTATACCACATCCACCGGTTCCCCTTTATCCACCCGGGTTGTTACTTCCTCAAAGAATTCGAGCAGATTCGTTAAACACGATTTCCCCTTCACAAAACCATGCTGGTTCTGTCTGATGAAGTCATGTTTATCCAAGTGCCCCGTTAGTGTTTCTTTAATAATTGTCTCTAACATTTTACCCACCACCGATGTTAGACTAACCGGTCTATAGTTACCCGCCTTCTGTTTACTTCCTTTTTTAAATATAGGTGTTACATTGGCCATTTTCCAATCCACTGGGACCGTTCCTGCCTCCAGGGAGTTTTGGAAAATTATCACCAATGCATCCACAATCCCCACTGCTATCTCCCTCAAGACCCTTGGATGTAATCCATCAGGCCCAGGGGATTTATCCTCCTTCAGTCTCATTAATTTCCCTAATACCACCTCCTTGGTGATCTTAATAGTATTTAGCTCCTCCATTCCTACCGCCTCCTGTTTATCCAGCGTTGGAATATTTTTTGTGTCTTCTATGGTGAAGACTGATACAAAATACTCGTTTAATGCCTTTGCCATTTCCATGTTCCCCACCAACAACTCTCCAGTCTCACCCTCCAATGGACCAACGTTCACCTTAGCCTCCCTTTTTCTTTTTATATAGCTATAAAAACTCTTACTATTAGTTTTTATGTTGTTCGCTAAATTCCTTTCATAGTCTATTTTCCCCGTCTTAATTAATCTCTTAGTTACTTTTTGCTGACCTTTAAATGCTTCCCAATCCTCCACCCTCCCACTATCTCTGGCTACCTTATATGCCCTTGCCTTCAGCCGAATACTATCCTTTATAGTTTTACTGAGCCATGGCTGACTGTTCTTACCCTTACCCCTTTTTTTCTTCATAGGAATAAATTTTTCTTGAAGGTTATACAGTAGATCCTTAAACGTACACCACTGCTCATGTACCGTCTTATTCTTGAGTCTGCTATCCCAGTCAACTTTGATCAGCTCAGTCCTCATACCTTCATAATCCCCCTTATTTAGACTAAGCACCCTAGCCTGAGTTTCAACCTGCTCCCCTTCTATTTGAATATGGAATTCGACCATATTGTGGTCACTTGTTCCCAACGAGTCCCTAACTATGACATTTTTAATTAATCCTGCTTCATTACACAGGACCAGATCTAAGATTGCCTCCCCCCTTGTCGGTTCTGTGACATACTGTTCTAGGAACCCGTCTCTAATACATTCTATAAACTCTTCCTCTAGTCTACCCTGCCCAGTTTGGTTTGCCCAATTAACATGAAAATTGAAGTCCCCCATGATTACAGCAGTTCCCTTTTTACATGCGTCAACTATTTGCAGATTTATGTTCTGACTAACAGCGTCACAGCTATTTGGAGGTCTATAAATTACACCCACTAGTGTTTTTTTCCCCTTGTTATTCTCTATCTGTACCCAAGCTGTTTCACTATCCTGATCCTTCAACGCAATATCCTTCCTCTCCATTGCCGTTATTCCCTCCCTTATTAAAAGGGCCACCCCTCCTCCCTTTCTTTCCTGTCTATCTTTTCTAATTGTCGAGTACCCCTCTATATTTAACTCCCAGTCCTGATCCCCTTGCAGCCATGTCTCCGTAATGGCCACGATATCATAACTATATATACTTAATTGCACCGTTAATTCATTTATCTTATTTCGAATACTCCGCGCATTTAGATAAAGCACTTTCAGATGATTTTTACTACCCTTCCTTTCCGTTTTTGCCCCTTTTACATCTAGAGCTTTATCTTCACACATTCTGGACCCTCCTGTCACATTTTGATTTTCCGCTTCCCTAGCCTCCCTAGGTGAGCCCTCCAATCTATCCTTCCAAAGCACTGCTGTAATATCTTCCCTGACTAGCAATGCAACACCACCACCTCTTGCCCCTCCAATTCTATCACACCTGAAGCAATGAAATCCTGGAATATTTAGTTTCCAATCACAGCCCTCCTGCAACCATGTTTCACTGATCGCCACAACATCATACTTCCAGGTGTCTATCCAGACTCTAAGCTCATCCACCTTTCTTACAATGCTCCCAGCATTAAAATATGCATATTTAAGAAACCCCCCGTCTCTTCTTCTCTGTTTATTTCCTTTTTTTTCCTTCTCCTCTTGTGTCCGAGTGCTTCCCTTTTCTGCTTCCTGCCTCCCATTCGGTCTACTAGCTTTCTCTATTTGAGTCCCTCGCCCCAACCATTCTAGTTTAAAGTCTCTTTTATTTGTCTATTTGTCATTTTATTTGTCACATACACATATCCACGCTGTAAATCAAAACTGCACTAAATTAAAATAGAAAGAGGTCATTTAGCGCACTCTATCTGTGCCGTTGGAAAAATAGCTAAATAAGCCTAATCTAACCTTTTTAGCGTTTGCCCAGTAACTCTGTAGGCCACAGTTGTGCAAGTACATATTGAAATAATCCTTAAATGTATTGAGGATTCGGATTTTACCATCCCTTCAGGTACAGACCCCATCCACCCCTGAGTATTAGCTCCTTTCTACCGATAACAAAATCTATAATAAAAAGAAAACAGAAATGCTAGAAACATGCATTAGATCAAACATCAGCAAAAGGATTCATGCTTCAGATCACAATCCAAAAGGAAAAAAAAAGCAGTAGTTCGTTTTTAGTAGTCGTGAAGTGGAAAAGAGGATGGGGGTGGGTAAAATAAATGATTATCTCTGAGAAGATGAAAACAAAATAGATAATTGGGACAGAGTAGCAATTAGAAACTGCTTTTACTTCTTTGCCTGTGTAATGCCTTATTAAACAATGAGTCTGAGACTTACCCAACAGGCTGGGATATGCTTATAGAAAATGAAAATGACGGGTGTCAGAGGCAAAGGGGAGAAGGCAGGAAAATGCATTGGGAGGGAGATAGATCAGCCATGATTGAATGGCGGAGTAGACTTGATGAGCCGTCTGGCCTAATTCTGATCTATCATTTATGACTTTATGACCTTATGGAAACCTGAGCCAAATGATGATAGGATGAAATGGTCTGCTCTAATGCAGATAGAAAAAAAAGGCAGAGTGACCTAAAAGTGAAGAATTTGATATTGAGACAAAAAGTTAAATTCTATGCCCCGGCTTTCAACATTCCTGCTAAGAGAACAAGTTCATTCCCATTTACTCTTTGGGAAGTGGGTTGTCAGTCTGATCCACCCTGTTGCATGTAAAATCAAAGTCCACAAGGACAAATGATGTTGTTTCAACTGACTTAGTGCATAAAGATCTACAGACTGTAAAAACTGGAGGAGGAATTTTCATGCCCCTGAGGAGTCCTATTGGTCTTACTAGCCTCAGGAGTGAACTGCCTTGACTTGACAAGAATCTATGGATCATCATCGATGAATAAAGCTGGGCACCTGTGGAAGAAGAACATTCAATCAAATTGGACCATGATGACGTTATTTTGAGCACGTCTGCCAAATGACGGATCAATATCAATAGAAGGATTATTCACAAATGAGAGATAGACATTTAAGGATCCTTATTATCAGACCTGGTAATTTGCTCTATAATCTTTATACACCATGCAAAACTCAACACTAAAATAACACCAGTTACTTTGAATTAAGCATTTCCATTGCTCGGGCAAGGACTGCCCGAATTCAATTACTTACAGAAGTAGAAATCTATCTGAGAGCAAACCGTTCTTATTTTTAACTCTAAACAATGATCTCCTTAACTCAAACAGCATCTGACCAACAGCAATTTGTCTTGACATTGAGAATCTAAAGCATGATGGATATTTCTCACCAATTAATTGTTTTTATTTAGTAAAATCTATCTGTTACTATTAAGTTGAATTCACCATTTCTTTCGCTCACAGTAAACAAACTGTTTACATGGAATCTTTTATTCATTAATGATTCTTTTGACAGCTGTTCTATTCCTCACTTTTTGTTTATTTTATTTATTTTACATGAATGTTTAATTTTTGTCCATTTAACTTTGACTTAATTGCCAGCGCCCTCCTTCTTTGTAAATGTTTCAATTTTTCTCAAAGTGAAGCCAAGGAGGGTCCATTCCATGTCCTCCGCAGATGCTGTCTGACCCACTGAGTTACACCAGCACTTTGTGCTTTACACAAGATTCTTGCACCTGCAGTTACTTGTGTCTAAGTGGAACCAAAAATCCTTGGCTTCCTGCTCCTATCTGATGTGGGCTGGAGTATTGAGAGTCAGGAAATAGTCCATTCATTTAAAAACCTTGGTGAAATCCAGCAATTGTAAAGGCAGATGAATGGGAGAAGGTGATTTGGTGATCTTGAGCTAACTCAACTATTTAATAAAATCGTGGCTGATCTTGAGCTTCAGGTCCATTTTCTCACCTATGTTGTTGGATTCAATAATCTCAGCATTGAATGCACCATTGACAGAGCACTGCCACAGTAGTGAAGTAGAACATTCCAAAGATTAAATGTCTTTCTCTCGAGAAATTTCTCCTCAATTCTGTCCTAAATGATCAGTCTCTTATTTGCAACCATGCCACCTATTTCTATATTCTTCCGCCAGAGTAAACAGCATCTAATCTGTTGATAAAAGACACAAAGTGCAGGAGTAACTCAGCAGGTCAGGCACCATCTCTGGAGAACATGGACAGGCAATGTTTCGGGTTGGCACCCTTGTGGAGAACATGGGCATTTCCCAACTGGAAATGTTGTCTATTCATGTTCTCGAGACTGTCCAACCTGCTGAGTTACTCCAGCACTTGGTGTCTATTTTTGTAAAGCATAATCTGTAGTTTCTTGCATCTCTATCTAATCAGTCAATCCCTGCCAGGAAGATCAGGCAGTTATTGCTGCATATTTGCAAGGAAAGGAGGCAACAGGATAGAGCACAACATAAATGCGCAGGGCAATGGTTGTTTGCTATTGCTACTGGTATTGGTATTGGTTTATTATTGCCATGTGTACCGACATACAGTGAAAAGCTTTCTTTGTGGGCTATTTAGTCAAATCATACTGTAGATGAGTACAAATAAGCATTACACAAGTAAAACGGGTAGAGTGAAATGAAAAATACCATTGTACAGAACATAGTTTTCCAACGTTAAAGTGTTATTGTGACAGATAAAAAGTTCAAGGTCTGCAATGAGGTAGGTTTGAAGATTGGATTTCCTATTTTATTGGAGGACCATTTAGTCGTCTAATAACAGCAGTGAAGAAGCTGTTCCTGAATCTGGTGGTATGTGCTCTCAGGCATTTGTACATTGTGCTTGATGAGAGAAGGGAGAAGATGGAATGGCCAGGATGAAAAAGATCCTTGATTATGATAGCTGCTTTCCAACTGCAGCATGAAGTGTCGATGGAATGCCTTGCAAGTTTAATATAATATTGCTGGCCTTTGGAGGTCATTAAGGGTGTTGTATGAATATATCTATAAATAGTTCTTTATTTTAATTTAAATAGAGCTTGCAGCAAGTTTGTGAATGAAATGCTGAAATGAATATTACAACACAATTTAAAGTCCTAAAATATCAGTGCAGGTATTTAAGCAAGATGCAATTTCAAGATAGGTTAAAGGTTTTATCCTTGAACATATGAACAGTGCTCGTAGATAAATAGCGTATATGATCTCAACGGTTTTTAAAAATTCTTGTTGATAATTTGTCCTTTTATATAGTTGGGATCACGGAGACATGGCTCCATGGTGACCAAGGCTGGGAGCTGAACATCCAGGGATATTCAATATTCAGGAGGGATGGACAGAAAGGGAAAGGAGGTGGGGTAGCGTTGCCGGTTAGAGAGCAGATTAACGCAATAGAAAGGAAGGACATTAGCTTGGAGGATGTGGAATCGATATGGGTAGAGCTGCGAAACACTAAGGGGCAGAAAACTCTAGTGGGAGTTGTGTACAGGCCACCTAACAGTAGTAGTGGAGTTGGGGATGGCATCAAACAGGAAATTAGAAATGCGTGCAACATAGGTAAAACAGTTATAATGGGTGACTTCAATCTACATATAGATTGGGTGAATCAAATTGGCAAGGGTGCTGAAGAAGCGGATTTCTTGGAATGTATGCGGGATAGGTTTCTAAACCAACATGTAGAGGAACCAACGAGAGAGCAGGCTATTCTAGACTGGGTATTGAGTAATGAGGAAGGGTTAGTTATCAGTCTTGTTGTGCGTGCCCCCTTGGGCAAGAGTGACCATAATATGGTTGAGTTCTTCATTAGGATGGAGAGTGACATTGTTAATTCTGAAACAAGGGTCCTGAACTTAAAGAAAGGTAACTTTGAAGGTATGAGACGTGAATTGGCCAAGATAGACTGGCAATTGATTCTTAAAGGGTTGACGGTGGATATGCAATGGAAGGCATTTAAAGACTGCATGGATGAACTACAACAATTGTCCCAGTTTGGCAAAAAAATAAATCAGGGAATGTAGTGCATCCATGGATAACAAGGGAAATCAGGGATAGTATCAAAACAAAAGATGAAGCGTACAAATTAGCCAGAAAAAGCAGCCTACCAGAGGACTGGGAGAAATTCAGTCCAGCAGAGGAGGACAAAGGGCTTAATTAGGAAAGGGAAAATAGATTATGAAAGAAAACTGGCAGGGAACATAAAAACTGACTGCAAAAGCTTTTATAGATATGTGAAGAGAAAAAGATTAGTTAAAACAAATGTAGGTCCCTTGCAGTCAGAAACAGGTGAATTGATCATGGGGAACAAGGACATGGCAGACCAATTGAATAACTACTTTGGTTCTGTCTTCACTAAGGAAGACATAAATAATCTGCCGGAAATAGCAGGGGACCGGGGGTCAAATGAGATGGAGGAACTGAGTGAAATCCAGTTTAGCCGGGAAGTGGTGTTAGGTAAATTGAATGGATTAAAGGCCGATAAATCCCCAGGGCCAGATAGGCTGCATCCCAGAGTACTTAAGGAAGTAGCCCCAGAAATAGTGGATGCATTAGTGATAATTTTTCAAAACTCTTTAGATTCTGGAGTATTTCCTGAGGATTGGAGGGTAGCTAATGTAACCCCACTTTTTAAAAAGGGAGGGAGAGAGAAAATGGGGAATTACAGACCAGTTAGTCTAACGTCAGTAGTGGGGAAACTGCTAGAATCAGTTATTAAAGATGGGATAGCAGCACATTTGGAAAGTGGTGAAATCATTGGACAAAGTCAGCATAGATTTATGAAAGGTAAATCATGTCTGACGAATCTTATAGAATTTTTCGAGGATGTAACTAGTAGAGTGGATAAGGGAGAACCAGTGGATGTGTTATATCTGGACTTTCAGAAGGCTTTCGACAAGGTCCCACATAAGAGATTAGTATACAAACTTAAAGCACACGGTATTGGGGGTTCAGTATTGATGTGGATAGAGAACTGGCTGGCAGACAGGAAGCAAAGAGTAGGAGTAAACGGGTCCTTTTCACAATGGCAGGCAGTGACTAGTGGCGTACCGCAAGGCTCAGTGCTGGGACCCCAGCTATTTACGATATATATTAATGATTTGGACGAGGGAATTGAATGCAACATCACCAAGTTTGCGGATGACACGAAGCTGGGGGGCAGTGTTAGCTGTGAGGAGGATGCTAGGAGGCTGCAAGGTGACTTGGATAGGCTGGGTGAGTGGGAAAATGCATGGCAGATGCAGTATAATGTGGATAAATGTGAGGTTATCCACTTTGGTGGCAAAAACAGGAAAGT
This sequence comes from Amblyraja radiata, assembly GCF_010909765.2. Classification (NCBI taxonomy): domain Eukaryota; kingdom Metazoa; phylum Chordata; class Chondrichthyes; order Rajiformes; family Rajidae; genus Amblyraja; species Amblyraja radiata. The sequence continues at coordinate 27,942,101 of NC_045966.1, forward strand.
AGACTATTATCTGAATGGTGGCCGATTAGGAAAGAAGGGGAGATGCAACGAGACCTGGGTGTCATGGTACACCAGTCATTAAAAGTAGGCATGCAGGTGCAGCAGGCAGTGAAGAAGGCGAATGGTATGTTAGCATTCATAGCAAAAGGATTTGAATATAGGAGCATGGAGGTTCTACTGCAGTTGTACAGGGTCTTGGTGAGACCACACCTGGAGTATTGCGTACAGTTTTGGTCTCCTAATCTGAGGAAAGACATTCTTGCCATAGAGTGAGTACACAGAAGGTTCACCAGACTGATTCCTGGGATGTCAGGACTTTCATATGAAGAAAGACTGGATAGACTCGGTTTGTACTCGCTAGAATTTAGAAGATTGAGGGGGGATCTTATAGAAACGTACAAAATGCTTAAGGGGTTGGACAGGCTAGATGCAGGAAGATTTGGGGAAGTCCAGAACAAGTGGTCACAGTTTAAGGATAAGGGGGAAATCTTTTAGGACCGAGATGAGGAAAACATTTTTCACACAGAGAGTGGTGAATCTCTGGAATTCTCTGCCACAGAAGGTAGTTGAGGTCAGTTCGTTGGCTATATTTAAGAGGGAGTTAGATGTGGCCCTTGTGGCTAAAGGGATCAGGGGGTATGGAGAGAAGGCAGGTACAGGATACTGAGTTGGATGATCAGCCATGATCATATTGAATGGCGGTGCAGGCTCGAAGGGCCGAATGGCCTACACCTGCACCTATTTTCTATGTTTCTATGTTTCTATACTCAGTCACACGACATTTTGCTGGTAACAATACTTATATTATTTATGGTAAATTATCATGGTACCTGCTAGATATTGCTTTCCTGGAGGAATGTTATGACTATTTTTAATGCTTACACAATAGTGGCATCACATGGGATCTTTCCCGGCATCAGAAGCTTCTGAAACATTCAACATATTTCTATTTCATCGCTGCTAATGCGTATCGCTATCATAAATTTTCCAGGATAGAGAACAATGACGAAAATTTCATCAGAAGAGTCAAGAGTGCTTAATTATCATAGAAACATAGAAAATAGGTGCAGGTGTAGGCCATTCGGCCCTTCCAGCCCATACCGCCATTCAATATGATCAAGGTTGATCATCCAAAATTAGTACCCGTTCCTGCTTTCTCTCTTGAAAAAATCCAGCGAATAGGCCTCCACTGCCTTCTGTGGCAGAGAATTCCACAGATTTGCAACTCTCTGGGTGAAAAAGTGTTTCCTCATCTCAGTCTTAAATGCCCTACCCCTTATTCTTAAACTAGAACCCTTGGTTCTGGACTCCCCCAACATCGGGAACATTTTTCCTGCATCTAACCTGTCCAATCCCTTAAGAATTATATATGTTTCTATAAGATCTCCTCTCCTCCTTCCAATTTCCAGTGAATATAAGCCCAGTCATGTGCACTGGGGGCAGAACAATACAATTCTTATCTGCAGCAACTTTACACGTGCATTAACACACCAACACAGCAAATAAATATGCAACAAACAATAATACTATAAATTGTCAGTTATACTTGGTAGGAGACCATAATTGTGGAAGCTGAAGTAGATAGTCCAACTCAGTAAAAGTCCATTGTAATTTGTTACTGAGGTTGGGATGTGTTTAGGGTTGTGCTACACTGTATTTTAAGAGCTTGATGGTTGATGGCAAATTCTTGAACATCGAAGTAACATTTCTCAGGCTCCTGTACCTTCTTCGTGAGATGAGATCATGGCCAACGTGATGTGGGTCTTTGATGATATTAGCAGCTTTCCCGAGGCAGTCCCATCGATGGTAGGGAGGTCAATACCTGAATGAAGCTATATGAAAATGTTCACCATTTTCTGCAGCTTCCTTCTTTCTGAGGGATTCGAGTTACAGAACCAGGCCACGATGCAACCAGTCAGTACGTTCACTACCATATACATGTAGAAGTGAAAATGCATGCAAGATCTGTCAAACACTAAAAGCACAGCAGGACATCAAATGTTTCTGACAAAGGAATGTATAATCAACTGCTATATCTATGCTACAGCTAGTAAAGAAAGGAAGGAATTAGATAACCTTAATCTGGATGGGGAAGAAAGTGGGGGGCATGATGCGGCCAGATGTAGAAAAACGTAGAACTCTCAACATGTTGTTAAGATGAATGAGGTCAAATAAATACAGAAGTGAAAACATGATGGACATCAGAAACTAAAAGCTTAAAATTTTAGGCACGAGTGGAGGAGGACTTAATATAGGACAGTTAATATATGGTCGATGGGTGAATGGTACATTTAATTACACTTTAATCACACTAACAATGTTTCAGGTAGAAATTCAAGCTACTAATCAGCAATTTCAGTGCTTGATCAGCCTGCCAATAGAATAAACATACAATGTGCCCATCAATATTTTCAAGACCTTTCAAGCCAAACTCATCCCACCCTGTGACCATCCAAATATCACTTGAACAGTGAGAAAATCTATTCTTCTTGAGAAATAGATTTACACAAAACGAGATTCAGCCGATCTGTTTGAAAAATATTGTCCCCACAGTCAACATGCAATGGACTGAAGGCTTTAGCATTGCTTTTCCTTTATATGAATAAAAGTTTCACGTACAGTTCTAGTTAATAAACTTAAATGGCTCAGTAGTAACAAATTTAATTTTAATGGAAAGTGAAGTTGGGAAGTTTGTAAAATGGGCTAGTGCCATCAGTTTCCTGTCAAGTGAGAACAGTTAAAATTCCTCACTATATTTTTCACATTTGAGTCCATTAACAGGGAAAAGTGTTGGTGTGGGCACATATTGTAACCCAAGCACAAAATTAGCAATATCGAAGCCTGCATGCAATTCAGGAAAATGATTGAAGTACATACTGCAGTCTTTCACTCATCAGGTGATGTTAACAACCAATATGATTAAAGGACAATGAGCTAACAATGAGAAAGGTGTCCAGAACTATCTGGGCTTCCTTTAACACCTGGCTGACAGCAAAAATGGTAAAATGTGAGAGATCCACAGTCAAAGTAGTATGACCCACATCTTCCAGCGTTGAGCATGAAGGCGACAATATTGTTGGTCTGAATTTGGTCCAAGGGACTTATCAACATTGCCTAGGTTAGATAATAACAGCCGTAAATATACTACGGATAGTTTTGTACACTTGAGTACACTCAAGTCAAGTCAAGATTATTGTCATATCGGTGAGATACAGGTTCAATGAAAACTGGATCTCCTTCCTGGCAGAAAGCTGCCACATATTAGATCTAAGATAGATACAAAATGTTGGAGTAACTCAGCGGGTCAGGCAGCATCTCTGGAGAAAATGGATAGGTGACATTTTGGGTTGGGTCCCTTCTTCAGATATTAGATGCAGTTGATCAACTGACATTTTTTGAGGCAAGAGAAAACACCTGTCCCTGCTGGGAATTAAAAAGTAGCCATTATAAAGGCAATGCTTTCTGTTAGCATTCACTCAGCAACTTTACAAGCAGTCCAGAGGACATGGAATGGTTTACGTGGCATTTCAAATCGAATAGACCATGTGTAAAATGGACTTATTTTCCTATGTAGGTAGGTTAATGGGCTAAACTTTCTGACCAGTTGAAGGCATCCACAGGGTGTGTTTTTTACAGCTTTTTGGGCAGAATTATGCTGGTACTCATCATCAAGGTGGTATGTATTGATAGGGCCTTCTGTGACTTAAGTCTGTCAAATATGGGTGGCCAGAACAAGATACCTTCTCAACGAGTGTGTGAAGAAAATTAACAGCTGGCTAAACTTGAGAGGCTTAGCTGGCTGCCAAAGTTGCAGAATTCCTTTAAAATTCAGAATGTTTTGAGCTCCAGCTTTATGGATATACTATTTAACATTAATTATTAATGAATATTAATTTTAAAAGGTAGGACGTACACACGTAATTACTTCCAATAGAACAAAGGCAAAAATTGTACAATATAATTGTTGGTATTCGATGACTTTATGAAATTTAATTACTTTGCAATGATTTCTATTGTTCCATTTTGCCATTAGGCAGAACTGACAATAAAACATTGCCTTGTATTTTGCATTAAAAATCTAGCTCCTATTACTCTATACATTTTTTCAGCTATAGGCACAAGGCACATATTCTGAAGAATGATTAATTTTTCATAGAAATGGGTAACTTGCTGTACTGCAGGCAGTTTTTCGTTCAATGAGTTGAGAAAACACGGGATGATTCACACACGTTACCATTCCTCCCGTGAAAGGTTGAAGCCAGTGATCTTCTTTGATGCACATAACAGTTTACACATTATTACAGAAGCAGGGAAAACAAGACAAACTACTGTATGAGGCAGTTGAAGTCAGTTACAAGGTCTATTTGCACAGCACAGCTCTAGATAATTAAACCATCCTTAATGCCTGTAAAATAGAAATGCTTGGAGACTGCGCAAATACAGTTACATTCGTACAATACTGTAACTTCATGTGGTGCACAATTCATGCCTTAAAAATTGAAGCAGAGTTTAATAAGATGACTGAAGACTTATTTGGTCTCATTAACATAAACACTTGCTGGAGAGTCAAAGTCTTCTTCTTCTTGCGTATGGCGTGCACAGCCTAAAGTTGTAGGTCAACTTGTTCTATTTGATCTTGTTTGTGCACGTCGGGTTGGTTGCATTAGTCGAAACAGAGTGGACCACGTGAAGGTTGTAATCTCCCACCCCAGAGTCAATGTGTGAATGTTCCTAAAATTAGGTTCCCTTAGTTCCTCTCCACCTTAGTGACTTCCCTCAAGTCCATAACATCTCCATCTCCCCCTCCACACCTCACATAGTGCTGTTCTATTACCCCTTATATCTCTTACTGAAACCCTTACCAAACTTTCTTTTGGACCATCCTGTGCATCTAGTCTGCCACCTAGTCATCTATTTGCAGAGCTATCCCAATGAACATCTTGCCTCTCTCCACACAATCGTTTTCTCATGGATTACCCAATCATCCTCTCGGAGTACCTCAACTATTCCCACTTCCCACTCAATACCCCAATCACATAATCCACCAAACCCCTATCTCCCTGATCATTTACATCCCTGCTCAGTGTTCTCTCTTCAATTCTCCCTTCCCTTTACAATTTTACACCCTCCCCACGATCATTCACCATAATCTAAGTTCATTTCCCAAGTCATACACAATATTCCTCTCCAAACATCTTCCCGTACTGGTCTTCCTCCAACTGGTGACTATAAATTCTCACAAACATGGTACATGGTACTTCTAATACGAAAGCACTACATTGGTTAGTGTGTAGTCTACAGTGACCCAGTATCCTTCCTTCTATTCTAAATCCTCTCTGAAATATTGCAAAAAATACTGTGCTGATGGCCACATGTATGAGGACTAGTCTGCCATGTGCACTATCTTTGTGTTGAAGAACTAATAAATCAGGCACCATTATGATTTTTAAAAATCAATTATTACATTGGAGTACAAACCTTCAAATCTTTGAAAAAATGAAAGTTGATTTTAGAAATCCTTGGAGAACCAAGAAAATGTCACTATTGTATAGTGTTCCAAAACAGTGCAATGATACAACATCCATTCTCAATTGACAGGAACCTTCAAAACTCCAAGCAGTTAGAATAAAAACTGAACCTGCTGGTAATACTCAGCAGCGCAGTAATTAATCTTTACGGTATGTATACTGTTTGCTCTCGTCTCATGTGAACAAGGAATGTCATTGCACCCTTGTGCACTGTATATGGCAATAAACTAGCCTGTAGAATGTGCAGCAGGATTAACATTTTGTTGGCTTTTTATCAAAACTTATGTCAGATCATCCACTTGAAACATCAATTCTGTTTCTTTCTTCACAGATATTGCCTTACGTAGAATATTTCCAGCATTTTCAGTGTTTTATTTTATGCTTACAGCATCTAATGATGGGTACTTTTGTTTTCCAATCCAAGGTATGGTTATTGTCTTTAATATATCTTGAAGATTTAGTTAGAATATATTACAACTGCTGCTTAAATGAATGAAGTTTGGAGTCTGTGCTAGAATGCAACAATGAGCATATGAAGTAATTAATCTGACCATAATTATTTCTGTTCCCTATGTTTAGTTTTGAGGCCATTGCATTCAAAGCAACTATTTTGTCCAACTATAAACATTTGTTAACATTTAATTTAAAATAGATTTCTCAGATGGCTTCAAAATATAACAACCTTTCTTTTTATGTTTATTGATTTATTATAGTCACATGTACTGAGACACAGTAAAAATCTTTGTTTTGTTTGCTATCCAGGCAAAACATACCATACCATATCTTACCAGCATACAATCAAACCAAGCATGAGTATAATAAAGAAATGAAACAGAGTGCAGACTGTAATATTACAGCTGTAGAGAAAGTGCAGATAAAAAATGTGCAAGGGCCGCAATGCGATGGATTGGGACATTGGGAATACATTCTTCACATATGAAAGGTCTGTTTAAGAATCTGTTAACAGCAGGGAGGAAGCTGTTCTTGAATCTGGGGGTACATGCTTTCAATTTTAAATCTTCTGCCCGACTGGAGAGGGTCAAAGAGGGAATGAATACGATGTCCTTAATTATATTGGTTGTTTTCCTGAGGCAGTGTGATCTGTAGATGAAGTCTACGGGACCGTATTAGGAACCTGGAGCAGCAGTTCGATGACCTCCGTCTGGTCAGGGAGAGCGAGGAAGTCATTGAGAGGAGTTACAGAGAGGTGGTCACTCCAAGACCACAGGAGGCAGGCAAGTGGGTCACGGTTAGGAGGAGCAAGGGGTACAGGCAGGGACTAGAGAGTACCCCGGTGGCAGTACACCTTGACAATAAGTATTCCTGTTTGAGTACTGTTGGGGGGGACAGCCTACCTGGGGGTAGCAACAGTGGCCGGGACTCCGGTACAGAGACCGGTCCAGTTGCTCAGAAGGGTAAGGAAAAGAAGAGGAGGGCATTAGTAATAGGGTCTATAGTTAGGGGGTCAGACAGGCGATTCTGTGGACGCAGTCGGGAGACCCGGATGGTAGTTTGCCTCCCTGATGCCAGGGTCTGGGATGTGTCTGAACGTGATATCCTGAAATGGGAGGGAGAGGAGCCCGAGGTCGTGGTACATATAGGTACCAATGACATAGGTAGAAAAAGAGAAGAGGTCCTGAAAGGAGAATTTAGGGAGTTAGGAGGAGAGTTAAAAAGAAGGACCGCAAAGGTAACAATCTCGAGATTACTGCCTGTACCACGCGACAGTGAGAGTAGGAGTGGAGTGAGGTGGAGGATAAATGCGTGGCTGAAGGACTGGTGCAGAAGGCAAGGATTCAAGTTTATGGATCATTGGGACCTCTTTTGTGGAAGGTGCGACCTGTACAAAAAGGATGGGTTGCACTTGAACCCGAGGGGGACCAATATCCTGGCGGGGAGATTTGCAAAGGCTACTGCGGAGACTTTAAACTAGAACGGTTGGGGGGAGGGACTCAAATAGAGAAAGCTAGTAGACAGTGTGTGAGGCAGGAGGCAGAGAAGGGAAGCACTCAGACCCAACATGTAGGGGGGAAAGAAGAAAACAATAATAAACAGAGAATAAGAGGTGGTGAGGTTCTTAAATGTGTGAGAAGAGACAGAGAGGTGTAAAATGGGGGTAAAAGCAATAGGTAGCAAGGTGAAAAGTAAAAGTGGCAGGCAGACAAATCCAGAACAAAAATCAAAAAGGGCCACATAATTGTATAAGGGGTAAGAGCATTGTAAAAACAAGCCTGAAGGCTTTGTGTCTCAATACAAGGAACATTCGTAATAAGGTAGATGAGTTGAATGTGCAGATAGCTATTAATGATTATGATATAGTTGGGATCACGGAGACATGTGCTACAGGTTGACCAAGGCTGGGAGCTGAACATCCAGGGATATTCAATATTCAGGAGGGATAGACAGAAAGGAAAAGGAGGTGGGGTAGCGTTGCTGGTTAGAGAGGAGATTAACGCAATGGAAAGGAAGGACATTAGCTTAGAGGATGTGGAATCGATATGGGTAGAGCTGCGAAACACTAAGGGGCAGAAAACGCTAGTGGGTGTTGTGTACAGGCCACCTAACAGTAGTAGTGAAGTTGTGGATGGCATCAAACAGGAAATTAGAAATGCGTGCAACAAAGGTAAAACAGTTATAATGGGTGACTTCAATCTACATATAGATTGGGTGAATCAAATTGGCAAGGGTGCTGAGGAAGAGGATTTCTCGGATTGTATGCGGGATAGTTTTCTAAACCAACATGTAGAGGAACCAACGAGAGAGCAGGCTATTCTAGACTGGGTATTGAGTAATGAGGAAGGGATAGTTAACAGTCTTGTTGTGCATGGCCCCTTGGGCAAGAGTGACCATAATATGGTTGAGTTCTTTATTAGGATGGAGAGTGACATGGTTAATTCAGAAACAATGGTTCTGAACTTAAAGAAAGGTAACTTTGAGGGTATGAGACGTGAATTGGCCAAGATAGACTGGCAATTAATTCTTAAAGGGTTGACGGTGGATATGCAATGGAAGGAATTTAAAGACTGCATGGATAAACTACAAAAATTATTCATCCCAGTTTGGCAAAAGAATATATCAGGGAAGGTAGTGCATCTGTGGATAACAAGGGAAATCAGGGATAGTATCAAAGCAAAAGATGAAGCGTACAAATTAGCCAGAAAAAGCAGCCGACCAGAGGACTGGGAGAAATTCAGAGACCAGCAGAGGAGGACAAAGGGCTTAATTAGGAAAGGGAAAATAGATTATGAAAGAAAACTGGCAGGGAACATTAAAACTGACTGCAAACGTGTTTATAGATATGTGAAGAGAAAGAGATTAGTTAAAACAAATGTAGGTCCCTTGCAGTCAGAAACAGGTGAATTGATCATGGGGAACAAGGACATGGTGGACCAATTGAATAACTACTTTGGTTCCGTCTTCACTAAGTAAGACATAAATAATCTGCCGGAAATAGCAGGGGACCGCAGGTCAAAGGAGATGGAGGAACTGAGTGAAATCCAGGTTAGCCTGGAAGTGGTGTTAGGTAAATTGAATGGATTAAAGGCCGATAAATCCCCAGGGCCAGATAGGCTGCATCCCAGAGTACTTAAGGAAGTAGCCCCAGAAATAGTGGATGCATTAGTGATAATTTTTCAAAACTCTTTAGATTCTGGAGTAGTTCCTGAGGATTGGAGGGTAGCTAATATAACCCCACTTTTTATAAAGGAAGGGAGAGAGAAAACAGGGAATTACAGACCAGTTAGTCTAACATCGGTAGTGGGGAAACTGCTAGAGTCAGTTATTAAAGATGGGATAGCAGCACATTTGAAAAGTGATGAAATCATTGGACAAAGTCAGCGTGGATTTACGAAAGGCAAATCATGTCTGACGAACCTTATAGAATTTTTCGAGGATGTAACTAGTAGAGTGGATAGGGGAGAACCAGTGGATGTGTTATATCTGGACTTTCAGAAGGCTTTCGACAAGGTCCCACATAAGAGATTAGTATACAAACTTAAAGCACACGGTATTGGGGGTTCAGTATTGATGTGTAACACACATCAATCCTTTAGGACCGAGATGAGAAAAACTTTTTTCACACAGAGAGTGGTGAATCTCTGGAACTCTCTGCCACAGAAGGTAGTTGAGGCCAGTTCATTGGCTATATTTAAGAGGGAGTTAGATGTGGCCCTTGTGGCTAAAGGGATCAGGGAGTATGGAGAGAAGGCAGGTACAGGATACTGAGTTGGATGATCAGCCATGAGCATATTGAATGGCGGTGCAGGCTCGAAGGACCGAATGGCCTACTCCTGCACCTATTTTCTATGTTTCTATGTTTCTATGTTTCTTTGGGGGAGGGAAAGGTGAGAAATATGATGGGGACAGGGGAAAGCTGGATTGCATGATGGACTGGGCTGTGTCCACAGCTTTCTGCAATTTCCTGCAGTCTTTTCAGTCATAACATGGGATCAATGTGCTGAACAAATAACAAAAATATATACTGAAGTATTAAAGCATCTTTCACCATATAGTGAATAAAATCTTCTATCACGCCTTGAGCATTAGTTCAACCATAAACACTTCCTGATAGTCTAAAGAATAATTATGTTTTCATGGAAATATGTGACCTGCTGTTTTTTAGACAGTTTCCTTACTCAACAAATTGAGAAAGCATGAGAGAATTAACACACATTCTCATCCCATGTGAAAATTTTAAGCTAGTGATCTCACTTTGTTGTACTTGGCCTTCATACATGTTGACACAGGGTAACATTTGCTTTGAAATTTGCTGCATTAATCCAGACAAGAACAAAAACGTTCATTAGATGGCAATCAGTAAAATTAGTATAACTGTATATGGAAGATAGTTGCAAAATGCTCGAGTAACTCAGCGGGACAGGCAGCCTTTCTGGAGAGAAGGAATGGGTGATGTTTCGGACCGAAAGCATTCTTCTGCGAGTTCTGCATGGAGGTAGCCCCGATGCAGTCGTCAGTATAGTAGAGATAGAGTTCAGGGATAGGGCCAGTGTACGCCTGGAACAGGGATTGCTCGACGTACCCTACAAAGAGGCAATTGTATCTTCTTTGTACCATGAGGGTGCACTTTAGTAATCTTTATCAATCTTTGGCACTTTAGCACAGGGAAATGATTAAAAGCCAGAACTTCCTTTGAAATATATTTGGGCAGTCTGACATGAATGTCAGTTATTCTTTTTAGAAACTCTCATGCAAGCACTAAGTTTGATTGTAAATCATGTATTTTGTAAACGGCTCCAACATCTGATTTCAACCTATTTTATGAATAAAAATCAATGGCAATCTTTGGGGAGATGAGGGGAGATGAGGACATTTTTTTTCTTCCTGAACAGGTGGTGGTAGTTGATTCACTAAATATGTTTAAACAGATCGTGGGAAATATTTAAAGAAAACCCTTCAATCTAGGGGAAATAATTAACAAGTAACAGCAAGGAACTGCAGATGCTGGTTTATACCAAAAATGGACACAAAATGCTGGAGTAACTGCATCCTCCAACATGATCCCACCACTGGTCACATCATCCCATCTCCATCCCTTTCCACATTCCACATTCCACAGAGACTGCTCCCTCCGCAATCCCTTGGTTCACTGATCCTTTCCAACAGAAACCCACCCCGCCCACTCTTCCCAGGTATTTTCCCCTGCAATTAAAAGAGATGTAACACCTCTCCTTATATCTCCTCTATAGACTCCATTAAAGGACCATAGCAGTCCTTCCTGGCGAGAAAGAGTTTACATGCACCTCCTTTAACCTCATCTACTACATCTGGTGTTCCCAATGTGGCTCTTGTACATTGTCAGTGAGATCAAATATAGACACGGCCACCATTTCGCTGAAAACTTGTGCTCAGCCTGCCAGCGGCTACATTTTAACCCCCCCCCCCCCCCCCCCTTCCTCTCATTCTCATACTGACCTTTCCATCCTGGGCCTTCTACATTGCCAGATTGAAGCCACATGCAAATTGTAGGAACAACACCTCATATTCTGCTTGGGTAGCTTACAACCCAACATTGAATTCTCTAATTTTAGGTAACTTCTACAAACACTGAGTTACTCCAGCATGTTGTGTCTAGAATATTTAATGAACTGTTTTGATGAATTCTAATTAGGAAATCACTGCTGGAGAACAGGTTGGTCTTTGACATAATTATGCACCAAGACATTATACTACACATCATTAGCTGCTTCACTGTATGCTTGAGTTGTGCTGCAACTGATTTGAAAGTACATGGTGATAATGTTGGGGTAAAATTCCCAACATTGAAGAATCATGATGAAATTCAATGCAAATAAGTTTAAATAAATTTTAATATTAAGCTAAAATCAGAAATACCAACGTTACAAGGTCCAGGTATTTGCATGTTTTTTTGACTGAAGCGCAAGAGGCATTAATCAGTAACTTGAGGCCTCATATCCTTGGATATGTTTTTAATAATTACTCGAGGACTATGCGTGCTGATGTCCTTCCACCTGGTCAATGGGTGTTTATGGATTCTATAGGAAGGCACTTCATTTTCAGCAGGCAGGATCTCAACAAATACCATTCTAAGCAATAAACTGCTCCATGCTGAATTGGATGTAGAGGGCAGCGTCCCTTCATACCCACCTGTCATCTTCCTTGTAAGGTGTTCAAGAATATACAATGCATACTTTTGAAATGTAGACACCCTGCTTGGTCACTCTTGAAAACGAATGGGACAACATGACTGTTCAGCATGGCCATATCAGGTGTTTAACCATGTTACATTATGCATAGAAACCAATCATCTAATACGTGAATCAATTGGAAATATTTATAAAGTGAATTATGTCCTGAAGGTCAAGGGAGAAGTTGATATGATGAGTCCAAAATAATGCAAAATGTGAGCATAAAAAAAACGCCAATATTTCTGACGAAGATTGGGTGACGCTAACAAATCATCTTCAAACATAGAAAACAAAATACTTTGTGATCAAAGATGTAGTGAAGAAATTGACAATATTAAATATAGTTTAAATTTGTAAATTCAGTACAGGGAACCAAAAGGGTGAGACGGGTCATGAGTTGATTGCTTAATTAAAGAACTCATCATTGCATGGCAATTTGGGATTTTGTCAGTTGTGATAATATTCGTGTTGATTAGTATATGAACTAAATTCACTCAAATCTTTTTTTTTAAAGTTATATAGTGAAGAGGGCATGAGGAATACAAATGGATACAGAGTAGATGAATGGACAATTAGAGTTCAATGTGGGATGTATGAGATTATTCATTTCAGTAGAAAAATAAATGAAAAATATGTGTTATCTGAGATATGGGATATTTCAGATCTCTTCAATATATGCAGGCGTTCTAGTGCGCAATTTACAAAACACTAACAAGCTAATAAAGCAAGTAATTAGGAGAGCAAGTAGAATGCTATCATTTCTTGAAAGGGGATTAAATATAAAATGAGGAAGATTATGCTAGGGTATTATGTGGGACCACATCTGGTCTACTGTGCACAATATTGGTCATCCTCTTTAAAGAAGGATGTGAATTAAAGCATTAGAGAGAAGGCATAAATCTAATACCTTGAATGGATGTGTTTTCTTATGAGGAAAGGTTGGTCGGCTTAGATATGCGAGAGGGAATATGATTAACAAATATATGAATTCGAGGGATCATGTATTGAAATTGTGTGTTATTGTCAGGTACGCACTTTGCAGTGAAAACTTGGTTTTGTGTACTATTCAGGCAAATTGTTCCATACACAAGTATAACAGGAGATGCATAACAGAAAATAAACAGTGCAAAATATCAAAAACTACAGGTAAAGTGGAGATAAACTAAAAAAATGGTACATTAGCCAGAGTGAGGTAGTTTGGAAGATTGGGAAAACATATTTTGCATATGAGAGGTCCATTCAAGAGTCTGATAACAGTGGGAAAGAAGCTGCTCTTGAATCAGGTAGCACTTGCTATCAAGCTTTTGTATCTTCTGCCTGACACAGAGGGAATGACTGGGGTGTGAGTGGTCCTTGATAATTTTGGTTGCTTTCATGAGGCTGCAGGAAATGTATTGATATCTTTGGGTACACAAAAATGCTGGAGAAACTCAGCGGGTGCAGCAGCATCTATGGAGCGAAGGAGATAGGCAACGTTTCGGGCCAAAACCCTTCTTCAGACATCTTTGGGGGTGGGTGAGGAAGGCTGGTTCATGTGAAGGACTGGGCTGCGACCACAGCTCTCTGCAATTTTCTGCAATTTCTTTCTGTCTTGGGCAGAGCAGTTGGTGTACTAAACTGTGATGCATCCCAATAGGATGCCATCTACAGTGCATCTGAAGGCGAGATGTGGAGAGACATTTTCTCTTGTAGTTATTGTGGTAAATCTAGAACTAGAGGGTGATTTTACAAAGACTAAGACTTTTATTTTTTGTATGTGTGTATACATAAAGCTGTTAAGCATCCAAAACAAGATATTTGAGCTTGCATATAATATTACAAGGTGATAAGTCCCCAGGGCCGAATTTAATCTATCCCAGGTTATTGAGAGGACAAGAGAGGGGATTGCTAGGGCTTTGACGAACATCTTTGATTCCTCTCTAGACACAGGTTAGGTCCCGGAGGACTGGAGAGTCGCCAATGTGTTCCTTTGTTTAAGAAGGGAAATACAAATAAGCCAGGAAATTACAGGATGGTGAACCTCACATCAATGGTAGAGAAGCTATCGGAGGGCATTATTTGGGATTGGATTAACTCGCACTTGGTAGAGAATCAGCAAAGTAGGGACAGTCTGCATGGTTTCGCACACGACAAGTTGTGTCCTACAAGCTTGATTGAGTTTGTGGACGTGATTGATAAGAGTAGGTCAGTGGATGTTATCTACATGAACCTTACTATGACATTTGACAAGGTCCCTTGTGGAAGGCTAATCCAGATGATTAAAATGCATGGGATCCATGCTGACTTGGTAGTTTTGGATTCAGAACAGGTTTACCCATGGACGACATAGGACAATGGTGGGAAAGTGTTATTCTGACTGGAGGTATGTGATCAGTGGTGTTCTGCAGCGATCTGCGCTGAAACCTTTGGTGTTTGTGATATATAGCAATGACTTTGACAAAAATATAGATGGGTCGGTTAGTAAGTTTGCAGACATCACAAAAATTGGTCGAGTTTCCTCCTATACTTTAGATTCCTTCAATGTGGGGAGGTCAGTACCCGTGATGGAACGGGCAATGTACACCACCTTTTCTAACCTCCTTCAATCCTGGGCATTCGAGTTGCCGAGCTAGGTCGCGAAGCAACCAGTTAATATGCACGTTACTGTACATCTGTAGAAGTTCCAGGGAGTATCCGTCAACATTCTGCATCTCCTCAATCCTCTAAGAAAGTTAAGTCATTGATGGGCTTTCATTGTGATTGCATCAATAAGACACATGAATCTGAAGGGAATGAAGGGATATGCGGCATGTGCATGTGGTAGGGAATATTTTAAGTAGATATCATGTTCAGCACAAACATTGTCAGCCAAAGGTCTTGTTCCTGTGCTGTTGTGTACTTTGGAGAGAAGGAATGGGTGACATTTCGGATTGAGACTCTTCTCGACCCAAAATGTCACCCATTCCTTCTCTTCAGAGATGCTGCCTGTCCCGTTGAGTTACTCCAGCTTTTTGTGTCTATCTTCGATTTAAACCAGCATCTGCAGTTCCTTCCTACACACTCTTGTGTACTTTGTTGTATGTTTAATTGCTGCATTGCGAGAACTGCCAGAGAATTTGTGCATCACATGGAATGGTCTCTGAAATGCACTCGACAATCTGAGAGCAAAGTCCAAGATCACAAAACCAAGTCTGAAACCAAATGGTGATATCTGTTCAGTCAGTTGCTATCATTGCAATGACAATCAATTACCACAGTATTGTCAGAGCAGTGAAATGTTTCAGTTATCAATACAGAGATCGCATATCAGCAACCTGCAGATCCAGGCCCATGACAGGTGATAAATCCAATTTTGGCAGCAATTCAAAAGACTTGAAATGGCTTGAAAGTTGACTTAGACAACAAGGAAGCAGAATTTTACATTATCTCTGTCACAAGCAGCAAGGCAAGCAAATATTCAGGCTTTCAAATAAAGGTACTGATTGATAAGCAGTGCATTGACTTGAGAATTGGCCCCCTGCCAGAATTACAGATAATTACTCCAGCACATTCAGCCATACACTTTGAATAGGAAGTACCATTGCACAGAAAAACGTACTCTGTTGCAATTTTAGAGACATTGCGGCTAATAGAATGAACAGGGGAACACAAAAGACAGCAAGTATCCCAAATTATTCTCACAACAAATCTTGCAAACAGGTCTACGCAAGGTCTAAAGACAGGCTGAGAAACACCTCCTCTCCTTGTCCTCACCTTCCACCCTACTAGCTGTCACATACAACAAATAATCCTCCGACATTTTCGCAACCTCCAACGGGATCCCACCACTGGCCACATCTTCACATCTCCTCCCCTTTCAGCTTTCTGCAGAGACCGCTCCCACCGTAACACCCTGGTCAATTTGTCCCTTCCCACCCAAACCACCCCCTCTCCTGGCACCTTCCCTAGCAACCACAGGAAATTCTACACTTGTCGCTTTACCTCCCACCTTGACTCCATCCAAGGACCCAAGCAGTCTTTCTAGGTGTGGCAGAGGTTCACCTACACCTCCTCCAACCTCATCTATTGCATCCGCTGCTCTAGGTGTCAGCTGCTCTACATCGGTGAGACCAAGCGTAGGCTTGGCGATCGCTTCGCCCAACACCTCCGCTCTGTATGCAATAACCAACCTGATTCAGATTCAGATTCAGATTCAAACTTTATTGTCATTGCGCAGTGTACAGTACAGAGACAACAAAATGCAGTTAGCATCTCTCCAGAAGAGTGAACATAGAATAATGAGCAATAAATATATATATATATACGTACATACGATCTCCCAGTGGCTCAGCACTTCAAGTCCCCCTCCTATTCCGAATCCGACCTTTCTGTCCTGGGCTTCCTCCATTGCCAGAATGAGGCCCACCGTAAATTGGAGGAACAGCACCTCATATTTTGCTTGGGTAGTTTACACCCCAGCAGTATGAACATTGACCTCCAAAGTCAGGTAGTCCCTGCTTTCTCCTTCTTTCCCCTCCCCTTCCCAGCTCTCCCACAGCCCACTGTCTCCGCCTCTTCCTTTCCTCTTCCCGCTCCCCTCCACCCCCACATCAGTCTGAAGAAGGGTCTCGACCCGAAACGTCGCCTATTTCCTTCGCTCCATAGATGCTGCATCACCCGCTGAGTTTCTCCAGCATTTTTGTTTACCTGAGAAACTAAAGTCAGATTAGAAGAATGTTTTTAACATGAACACTTGAAAGTTGCAGCTTCACACATTGACAGAAAGATATGATTATATGTTCAAACACATCATTATATCTGGAATTAAAGGTTGTAATGTGACTAAATGCAAAGCTGATTCATTCCAATCCTAGGTCAGTCCCGTGTGGCCTAAAGAAGCATTGAGAAATAACTGCATAGGCTAGATCAAAAGATTGTACTAATGAAAACTGACTAGAATGAGCTGGCCTCGCCAATATCAGTTGTACATAAATTAGATTAGACCACACTTTGAGTCATAGTCGCTTGGCCTTCGGCCCATTTTGTCCATGTTATCCACTTCACCTACCTACACTAATCCCATTTAACTATGTTAGATGTTTTCAAATATTTGTCCAAATCTCTCTAAAATGGTGCGAGAGTGACTGCCTCCATCACCTCTTCTATCTCTCGCCTTAAACTCACCCCCTCTTGTCCTTGACACCTCTTCCATTGATTTTTTACCATCTAATTTTATAATTTTGAATCTCTCCATCAAGTCACCCCTCACCCTCCTCCAGGGAAAGCAAATCCAATCTATTCAGTCTCACCTTGTAGCTGTAATTCTCATATCCAGCCAACATCCTGGTAAATCTCTTCTGCATCCTCTCCAGTGCAAACACATTCTTTCTATGGAGTGGTGACCAGAAATGCACACAATATTCCAGAGCTCACCTAACCAATGACACTTGGTTAGTGTTCTTGTTCTTTATTCCATATCATGGGCAGTGAAGGTAATTATTCTATACCTCCTTTTTAACCACCTTATCTATCTTTAAAGTTTTTTGTAGAAGTATCCAAAAAGGTTGAGGGCAAAGCCATAGACGTTGTTTACATGGACCAGCAAGGCTTGTGATAAGGTTTTGCACGGATGGCTGCTCTGGAATGTTAGATTGCATGGGATCCAGGGAGAGCAAGCTGACTAGATAGAGAATTGGCTTCATGGAGGAAGCAGAGGGTGGTGGTGAAAGGTTGTTTTTTGAACTGGATGCCTGTGACTAGTGGTATGCCACAGGGATTGAGGCTGGCCCATTGCTGTTTGTGATTTATATCAACGATTGGGAAGATAATTTACAAGGCATGATTAGTACGTTTGCAAAAGACGCAGTGGGTGGTGTCGTAAATGGTGAATATGATTATCAAAAACTACAGCAGGATCTTGATTAGTTGGGCAAATGGACTGAGGAATGGCTAATGGAGTTTAATGCAGGTGTAAGGTGCTACATTTTTGGAAGTCAAACCAGGGCAGGACTTTCACAATGAATGGCTTGGTCCTGGAGAGTGTTGTAGAGCAGAGGAATCTAGGAGTGTAGGTACAAATATTGTATCATGTTCTGGTTTGGTCACCCTGCTATAGGAAGGATGTTGTACGCTGGAAAGAGTGCAGAGAAGATTTACAAGGATGTTGCCAGTACTTGGGGGCCTGAAGTATAGGGAAAGGTTGGACAGGCTAGTACCTTATTCCTTGGAGCGCAGGTGGCTGAAGAGTGATCTTATCGTAGTGTACAAAATCCTGAGAATAGATAGGGTGAATGCACAGAGATTTTTTTTAAACATAGAATAGGGGATTCAAGAACCAGAGGACATAAGTTTAAGGTGAGAGGGGAAAGATTTAAAAGGAATCTGAGGATCAACAACCTTTTCACACAGGGAATGGTGGGTATATGGAACAAGTTGCCAGAGGAGGGAGTTGAGACAGTTACTATCACAATGTTTTAAAAAAAAATTTGGACAGGTACATGAATAGGAAAGGTTTTGAGGGATATGGCAAAACGTGGCCAACTGGGACTAGTGTAGATGGGGCATCTTGGTTGGCATGGGCAAGTTGGGCTGAAGAGCATATTTCTGTGCTGTATGACTATGACTCTAAAACAGGTTTGAGTCCTTTTCCACCAAATGTGAACAGAAATTCTTAACTCAAAATGATCACAATAATACCAACCAGAAAGAACAGTATCAAACAAAACAGTCATATTTATGCTTTTAGTTTCCACCCCAAAACCCCCCCACCTCCCATTCATCCCCATGCAATTACAAGTAGAACGTAGGAACAATAATAGAAATCTGCAGAATCAAATGATATATGGTCCAACATGGCGATAAAATCTAAAATGCTCACATTTATCAAATGGTTTTTGTTGGATGGTGAACCTATTGATCGTGAAGATGTGTTCAAGTTGAACCCAGTGCTGGGTTCAGAAAGTGAAGTATCAAATCCAAGGAAGTCCTACAAATAATCAATACATTCATTAACACCAAATGTAGAATCAGACCATCCAAAAGTTGATGCACCACCAAAATTAGAAAGGAAATCAAGAAGATTCTGAAAACTGGTTAAGTTATAGCTGTTTTTCATTGCATAGTGTCATAAAGCTATACAGCCCAGAAATTTACCCTTTGGCCCAACTCATCTTACTAATCAAGTTGTCTAACTAAGCTTGTATCGCTTTCCTGTGTCCAGTCCATATCAATCCAAATCTTTGCTGTCCATGTACTTTCCTAGTGTCTTTTAAGTGTAATAGTTGTACTCGCCTCATCTACTTTCTCTGGCAGCTCATGGCATAATACACAATATTCTGTGAAAAGATTATCCCTCAAGTCTCTTTTAAATCTTTCCCCTCTCACCTTAAACCTATTGTGGCTAAAACTAGTTCTCCACTACTCCCTGGAAAGACACTGAGTATTCACATTAACTCTGACCCTCATGATTATTTCAACTGCTCTAAGGTCACTCTTTAACTAACTATGCTCTAGGGGAAACCTTCCCTACTCAATAACATCCTTGTAAATTAGAAAGGGTGCAAAATAACCCTTTCTAATTTAATTACATTCGTCCTCTGGGAGGGGAACATGAACTGTACATAGTATTCCAAATTTGACCTTACTAACTCCATCTGGCATTTGTCGATCCATTGGCCCATTTGATCACCGTATTCTTAAATAATCTTTACTGATCACTATAACACTCAATTTAGTGTCATCCACAAACTTAGAAACCATGATAATTGCATTCATATTCAAATCTTTAATATAAATATCAAACAGCAGTGGACCCAGCACTGATCCTTGAAGTCGACCATGTGAAAATAACCCTCTATTACCATCCTCTGATACCTAGCCTCAAGTTAATTTTGTATGCAATTGGCTAACTCGCACTGTATGCTGTGTGTTCTAACCATTCAGAGTAGTATATGTGCAATATACATTACTTGTATACACAGTTGTATTGACAGAAAGGGAGGGTACGTGTAAAGCATCTTAAAGCATGGAACCCATAGTCTTCTCAGTGCATGTGTGTTCATGTTGTGATCAGATTGGCCATGTGGTGTACTTGGTTTTCAATATAATGATAATTCAGTTTGCAGCAGCAACTTAGTGATTCAACAAGTAAATTGTTTGTCCATAAATAAATTTTTAACTCTCAGTCCACTCTGGAAACAGCACGAGCAGTAAATCTCTGATGTCTCATCTCATGCAGGTGAGGAAGCTGAGAGAAGCATTGTGGTGCAGCTAGTAGAGCTGCTGCCTCTGCCCCAAAAACCCAGGATTGATGCTGAACCCAAGTGCTTCTGTGTGGAATTTTCACATTCTCCCTGTGACTGCATGGGTTTCCCCTGGGCACTCCTGTTTTATCCCACATAATAAAGACATGTTCGATGGTGGATTGTGTAGGAAGGAACTGGAGATGCTTGTTCACACCAAAGATATTCCACAAAATGCTGGAGTAACTCAGTAATACAGGCTGCATCTTTGGAGAAGAATGGGCAACGTTTTGGGTCGATACCCTTCTTCAGATTGAGAGTCAGGGGAGAGGGAGTCTAGAGATATGGAGGGTTAAGGTGTGCAAACACAGATCAAAGCAGATGATGATAAGGAAATGTAGAATGGTTCATTGTTAGCTGAGGGTTAGCACAAGGAGGCATACAATCAGTAAAATTAATCAGATGGTCTGTGAAACTAGTCGGAGAACTGGAGTGGGGGTTGGACAGTGAGAGGCAGAAACCTAGGGTTACTTGGTAAGATAAATCAATATTCATACCACTGGGCTGTAAGGTACCCAAGCAAAATGGTAGATTAACAGGTTACTGTGAATCGTCCTTAGTGTAGGTGGGTGGTGTGGAATTGGGAGGCGAAGGTTAAAGTGAAAAAAATGGGATTAGCATTGGATTGATGTAGATGAATATCTAATGGTTGGCATGGATGCCGTTGGCAAAGGGGATGTTTTCATGCTGCGTCCTTCTATGAATGTTATTTCCAAAGTATAGCTGACATCTTTAGGTGATATAGTGAATAGCACACTAGAGGTGGAAGTGAAATCATAATGTAATGATGATACACTTACATAAAGTATTCATCAGGTAACAATTCCTGTATTTCATGTAGTTTTGGACATCTGCCATCGAAATAACTTTAAACAGACTACAGAAAGTGCAGAAATAGAGTTATCAGAATAATGAGAGCCCCATGAAGATAAATTTGAGCTAGCAGCACTTTTTCCATTGGAACACAGAAAATATGGAGGTTTTCAGTAATAAAAATGCTTTAAATGATTTGAAATAAGTAATGTCTTCCCCTCCTCCTCATTGTTACCAGGTTATCACTTTAAATTGATAAATAACACATGGGCAGAGGGGGTTGCAATATTTTCTTTCAACAAAAGGAACATAGAATATATTAAATTGTTAGTGCATGGTTATGGGGGCAGGGTATGTAGGGAATTTGTGGCAGTGATGTCTGTTGAATTGCTTTAGTAAAGGGCCTGTCCTACTTTCACGACCCAATTCACGACCTTTTTTACTCGTGGACATTTTTCATCAGGCTAGAAAAAACGCCCCGACCTACTTGATGCCACGAGTACCTACGACTAGCATCATGGCCTGCTACGACCTACCTACGACCTCCTACGACCTCGTGACGACCGTGCTGCGAGCAAATTCGGCAGAGGTCGTGAATTAGTTCGTGAAAGTGGGTCTGGCCCTTAAGAATAATTGAATTCTTCCAATTTTGTTAGCCCTTGCTGTCTCCTCCCCTTCCTATCTCTCCCTCAGCCCTCGGGCTCCTCCTCCCCCTTTTTCCTTTCTTCTCCCCGCCTCGCGGCACTCGCCTGAAAAACCGCGAACTGGAACAGCGACCGTCACATACACATACACACACATAAATACTTCGCAAAGGCGGGGGCCAGGGAAAGCGGGGGAGCGCTGTCTGAAATTCACATGGTGCAAAGCCAAGGTGATACAGACACACACCGCGATGACCAGGAAGGTTAAAGACGGATAGCACAGTTTACGGTAAGTCCTTTAAAAGAGCGAGGGTGAGGAGGTGGGGGCAGGGGAGAAGGGGGGAGAAGGGGGGGAGGGGGGGGGGTGAAGGAATGGAGACACTTTTAAGAAGCCAAACAACTGTTAATAAGCTAGAGATACACAGCTGTGAAGTTTAGCGGTCATTTAACATTACCGGTCGGTTTTCCTTGGTTCTGAAAACTCGTGCTTACGTTTTTTGTCTCCGATGAGCCAATGAAAATGCCCATTCAGCAAAGGAGATTAACTAAAACTACCTATGGCTACCTCGACTACCTACAACGACAGGGTGACCTCACTACCACTGCACCTACGAATACAAATGTATCGATTTTCTCCATGGCGACCAATTCTCAACGTTGAAAAATTTGCTGCGACCATACTGAGGCTGCGACTAGTTCCCAGAATGTGGGAACTCCTCTCGACCATGAAGGAGACTCACCAGAGACGCACCAGAGACCACCAGCGAACATGTGGCGACCATCTGGCGATCATGAGGCAAGCGCAGAGTCTCCTGCACTCGCCTAAAAAGTCGCTTAAGTGGGACAGGCCCTTAAATAATGTAATCCTTATTTGGAAAATAAATCCTGCTGCATTCTAAAATATGCTTCAACAGAAGATATTAATGATTGTTACAAAGGCTAAAACAAATGGCAAATACAAGGAACTGTGTAATACTAAACTTAGGGGACAAAAGCATACCACTAAAAATTGCTGCTCAATATTTATGTTAAAATACAACAAATTGTTATAATGAGGAAATCATTAATATTGCTCAGAGAAAATAGTACACATTACCATTCAACTTGATCAAAAGCCTTCTTTGCCTCAAATGCAGACAAACCACAAAACGTCTACAGCAGAATAATTTGTATTTGTAAACCATCGATCATATTCAAGCAAGAATCCATTTGTAATAAACCCAAGCTGTTCAAGATTTATGGCTTTAGATACCTCTTCCAAAGCACTAGCTGGAATTTTAGCCAGAAGCTCCCAAAGCAATATAAATAATGAGGTCTGTCAATAATTTGCTCATTCTAAATAATCTTTATCAGCTTTGCCAAAGGGGGTTATCAAAGTGTGTAGGTTGAGGCCAGAAAGCATCACTTATGAAATATATCCTCCAGGGTTTTGAACAGTAGGAGGTTGAACTGTGCTATAAATGTGCAGCATATAAAATCTGGGGAGTGAATTGCAAAGTGTAACTTTCATTACCTGTACTTGTTGAAAGATAACATACAGGTGTATTGCAGAACAGATTCACCGATGGTACATCTAGCGGGAGCAGTCAAAGCTCATAAGATCTTTAATATATCATTCAAGATGATGTGCTGAAATTATGTTCTTTTCATCCGTTCACACCATAAAATGTTGTGTCGCTTGCAGTGTACAGTTTGTCAATGGTTTGCACATCATTGTGGATGAAAGAAATGTGACAAAGCATGGTAGTGGTGTGGGAAAAGATGATGATGTATGAGCAGCAAGCCTTCCTTCAGTGTCTGCACATCCATTCATCTGGTAAATTGGGAAACAAATGCCCTGTCCATGCTCATCTGCTTCATCTTTCTGGTGATTATCCATGTCCATGTTCATGACCTCTCATCCTTCCTGCAGTCAGGAAGGATTGAAATGACCGGTTACCAAAAGTTATGTCTCATTGGATCAGTGATAGATTAACCTGCGATACTATCAAGATCCTTGGGTCGTCTTTAATCTAAAGGAAGAAAATGACAAACCGTACCTACATTAATGGGCAGGGCAGTTGCACAGGTAAGGCAATTTGTGATGCGCATGCACAGAAAATTACCGATTACCATTAACTAAGCCCATTGGTTTTCTCCGCAAACCATTTGTAAATCTGTTACTGTATAAGTTGTGAGAAGAAAGGTAGAGGAGCTTATACATTCATTTTAATGTGTAGCCATCTTTCTACTCTGACAAATCATGGTTTCTGACTATGCAGAAACAAAAACTATGACATTCATTAGACAGTAAGAACCTGGGTTCCAAAATACAAGGATTCATCATCAAAGTCAGTAGAAATATTAAATGATCAAATAGCAGTTCCCTACCAATCATAACCATATAAAAATGAATTTTTAAAACATAATTTTGCAATTGAAATCCTAGTATGACAGTTTGTAGTAATGGCATGGTTAACTAAGGTTATCACAACATATAAGCAAAATATAGACAGTGCAATTCCAAGGAATAGGAAGTCATAGAATTTATATTTTCCTATCTGAAATCTCATTACATTGGAGTCCGTGCTTTCCCAATTGAAATGTAAACACACTGTGCAGATGTGACAGATAAAGACCAGGGAAGTAGTTCAAGCTAAATTCCTATTCACTGAGTTCAGGAGAGGTGGGAGTGTGAAACTTAGTGGAAGATCAAAGGCAAGCCTGCACTTACAGCTAATACAGGATAGTGGCATATTATCATAGATAAGACCTCTCAGCCTTCCTCAGGAAGGGTAACCAGGATAGTCATCAAGGTCATGTCTCATTGAATTGTTTGCAGATTGACTCCTGAGATGGCAGTGTGTGTCTGGGGAGAGCTTGAAGCATAGAGGTTAGAAAGAGAGGCTATTTTTGAGTTAGTGTCCACATAAAGGTTACTGTAATCATATATGTCAAGTTATAGTATATTACTACAGCTCCTTTTCTTCAAAGCAAGTTGCATTAACCTAATCAAATAATGATTTTCCATGTACTCTGTAGCCACGTACTTAATAATGGACTCAGATTGCAGGCATATTGCTCAGAGTAGCTAAGCGTTGGAATTAATAGTCTTTAATGTCATAACCATTGATTGCAATGGTTATGACATTTCATGTCACTGCAGGGAAAATTTTCAAGCTATTTCATGCACTGCAGGGAAAATTTTGGAAGATATTTTATGGTTAGCAAATGGATGGATGCATGTCATCAGAGCTTGAAGTGCAGGATGTTTCCTGGCTGGACCAGTGTTACCACAGCAGCAATTATTTTCTCTGCAACATCATACATAGTCTTGCCATTATTCCATAATGATTCAATTACCTGACTTTTTGCTGTTAAGCGAGGAACAGGGAGACTTCAGTGAAAGAGTATCAGAGGGGGTGCAGCCGGATGCTGAGGTAATCGCAATCTCTCTGTTGAAGAATTATTAACTTCATGAAAATCTACAGTAGGCTCAAAGCATCTGAAATTATGCCAACTTGCTCCCAGATTTGTACAGATTCAAACTGTATTTCATACCTGATGAGTCAACAATGGTCTATTGTAAATTAAATCAAAAGGCTGGAAGGACTCAGTGAGTCAGGCAACATTTAAGGAGGGAATGGACATGCGGCGTTCCAGGAAACCTCCTTCAGCAGTCTCGTGGTCTTACTGTAATCCCATTTATCAGTATTTGGTGATTCAACTCCTGATACTTTTTAAATGCTATGATAAACTCTGTCATCTTCTCAGACAATGTGTTGGCAGATTGTAACCACTTTTTGGGTGAAAAACCTTTCCACCAATCCCCTCTAACTTTTCTACACTTTATCTTAAACCTATGTTTTAGAAGTCTCCATAATGAGGAAGAGTTTATCATTATTAACCCTATCTATGGCCCTTATAATCTGAAATGCCTCAATCAGATACCAGCATCTGCAGTTCCTTCCTACTCGATCTGATATTAACTCAGCTTCCTCCATTACAAGAAAAACTAACCAAGCCTGTCTAGCCTCACTTCATAACTGAATTGCTTCATTCCTGGCCACAGCCTAATAAATCTCCTCGGTACCTACTCCAGAGTAATTCCATCTTTCCCGAAAGAATATTGGAGCTGTGGCCTAACTAGACTGTTAAAAAGTTGTACCACGACCTCCATGATTTTATATTCTGTGCCCCTTCTAATGAAGGCCAGCAACCCTTGTGTCTTCTTCACCACCTTTTCTGGAATCTTAACTTGTACATCGAGGTCCATCCACTCTTTTGGGTTTCCATATCCATTACCTGGTCCCTCATCTGGCCAGTTGCACCTAATTTCCTGGATGCAGACAGATGTTTTTGTTGATCATGCTGGCAGGCTTGACCTCCTCTTGGGGATGGGGCAGGGCAACTGACTGAGATGGGGGAACAATTAAGAACCATTGGCCATAGTTTTATTAGTTTTTCAATAATTATGGAAAAGGACAAATCTTTTCCACATTAAAGTTCTAAATTTGGACAAGCCTAATTTTGATGGTATTAGATGGGGGCTTGCAAAGGTTGTTGACAGGCAAAGCGATATTCAAAAAATAGGAGGCTTTTAAAAGTGAGATGGCGAGAGTTCAAGAGAGTTCTGCATATTCCTGTTGGAGTGAAGGGCAAGGCCAGAAGGAGTAAAGAACCCTGGATGATGATGGATTTTTAGGTTCTGGTCAGAAAAAAGGAGGCATGGTTTGGTTTAGTTTATTGTTTAATTTATTGTTTATTGTCATGTCTACCGAAGTACAGTGAAAAGCTTTTTTGGTGCATGCTATTCAGTCAAGCCATCCACTGTGTACAAACACAGGATAAAGGGAATAATGTTTAGTGCAAGATAAAGTACAATAAAGTCTGATAAAAGATAGTCCGAGGGTTTCCAATGAGGTGGATGGTATGTCAGGACTACTCACTAGTTGGTGATAGGATGGTTGAGCTGCCTGAAAACAGCTGGGAAGATTCTGTTCCTGAATTTGGAGATATGCGTTTTCACACTTTTCTACCTCTTGCCAGATGGGAGAGGGGAGAAGAAGGAGTGGCCAAGGTGAGACTCATCCTTAATTATGCTGGTGACCTTGCCGAGGTAGCGTGAAATGTAGATAGTGTAAATGGAAGGTTGGTTTGCGTGATGGTCTGGGCTGCATCCACAATTATCTGCAATTTATTGCGGTCTTGGATGGAGTTGTTCCCAAACCATGCTGTAATGCTTCCTGATAAAATGCTTTCCACGTGCATCTGTAGAAGTTGGTGAGAGTTGTTGTGGATATGCATGGGTCATGGGTTTGGCATATTGAAGTAATTTACTGAAATGGGGACAGTGGGTCTGCAATTAACCTCAACAGCCATTGCTTCATTTATTAGCCAGGCGGTCAAAAGGAAGGTAGATGTTCCCACTGTAAAGGGAAATGAACCAAAGAGTTATATGAAACATTAGTTCAGCCACAGTTAAAGCACTGTGTGCATTTTTGGTCATATTAGAGGAAGGATGTGACAGTACCTGGAGATTTATCAGTATGTTGCTGTGGTTTTATGATGAGATCATCTAGGTTGGGATTTTTTTCAAATCATTGTGAAATGCAGCAGGTTCCTCGTGACCATCAACCACCATGTACACTAATTACACCAGTACACCATGTACAAGTACACCATTAATCCTATTTTTTATTTCCCCCACATTCTCAACAACTCTCAAACACCTACACGCTAGGGGAAATTTGCAGTAGATCAATTTAGCTACCAACATGCAAGTGACGATTGAAACCGGTCCTCTGATGCTGTGAGGCAGTGGATCTACTAGTTGCATCACTCTGCCGCCATTCTCAATCATTTTCTATTTAACAATGGAGACTGAGGAAAGATTTAATTGAGGTATAAAATTATGAGGAACCAAGAAGAAGTAAGCAAAATGGACATTACCCTTAGGAGAGAGGCCAATAAAGCAAAATTTGATTAGTAACAAGATCATAGGGAATTTTGGAAATTGTCTAGAACATAACGCCTAAAATGAGGCAGGAGACAAAAACCCACAACACATTAATGGATGAGTATTTGGAGACTCATCACCTTCAGGGCTAAGAGCTAAGAGTCTATTTTTGGTCAATTCGGACCCAATGAATGCATAGTGTGCATTTATACAAGTGATTTCTATCCAACGATGATTCAATAAACACTAAGTGTTAAATGTTACGGTTAATCTTATGTTCTATAGCTGGACTCCATTATTCGGTCAGTACCTCCCAACCATGATACATACCATTAAGGGCCAGGAAGACAAGGGACAAGGGAACACTACCATTTGCATGTTCCTCTCCAAGTCACACAATGTCCTGACTTGGAAATATTTTACCATCCAATCAAAGTAGCTACGTTTAAATTCTGGGACTCCCTACCCAATAGCACAGTGAAAACACCAGAAAGATTGTAACAGTTTAAGAAAGCTGTTCACAACTGCGGACTTTAACATCATGGAGCTCACAGTCCCTGGTTGGGGACCGACTTCGGTAGCTCCAAGCCGCAGGAGCTGCCCTGACGCGGGGGCTTCGATAGGCCCGACTGCGGATGGTTCGACTGCTCTGATCGCAGGAGAATAAAGTGGTAGAAGATTAGACTTTTTTGCCTTCCATCACAATGAGGAATGTGGAATCCGCTGTGGTGGATGTTTACGTTAACTTTTATGTAGTTGTGTGTCTTGTTGCTTTTTTTAAGTATGGCTGTATGGTAATTCGAGCTTCATTGTAACTTAATTGGTACACGTGACAATAAATAGACCTTTGAACCTTTGAACCTTTACATCTATGCCCTCCAGATTTTAGACTGCCCTCCATGGAAAAAGAATGTGACCAAAGCCCCATCGTATCCGGTTTCTCCTTTCAACAAAATGACGACTCTTTTCTATCTTCCATTTATGCTTAACATAATTTAATCCTGATATTTTCAGCAGAGCTTCCGATAACTGCTTTCAAGCACTAGCACTAAATACAATGCACCTCAATCCTTCAGCAAGACTCCATCTGCGTCATACTACAAGAATATATTAAATGAAAAGACCATGATTTATACTGTAGGTTACAAAATATTTTACATAAGCCGAGTGCTGATGCTTAATGGTGACAACATGAAGGTGAACTGGTTAAAGGCCATGAAAGAATTACATAGTTAGTGGAAATAAAGGACAAGCATCACAGATGGAGGCTGAAAAAAATCAATACTATCCATTTTGCACCTTAACTTGAGACAAATTTCCAATCCCAAGCATAAAGCACTCACCGCGTCACCATTTTTCCTGATCCTTAACCTCACGCTCCCCACCTAATCCCAGCCCCAAACTCTGTGGATAAGATAAATGAGGGAAACTAAAGGTAGGAATTTGCCTCAGAATTACGATGAGTTATTTCATAGTGAGATAGTTCGATGCCCTGGAAAGGATTTGTTTTAGGTACGTAGATATTGAATAAAATCTTGATGGTGCAATGGGTTGAAAATATAAGGAATTTTATTCATGGGTAGAGGATTACTGCACCAGACCACAGACATTTTATCAGGGAAGCAAAATCAGCCTTTGCATGTCATGCAGCTCACCGATAATGAGATTAGCACAGAAATTAAGGTAGAGAAACAGCAAGGAAATAATCATTACAGGGCCATGAGATTGGTGACAGAAAAAGAAAGAAGGTAATGATAGTGTTGGAGTATTTATTCTGTGAAGACAGATTTTAAGATGTGCACGTGCATGTGCAAATGATTGGAGTTGCAATTAAATGGAGCAAGCAGAGAGAAATTGAGAATATTGTAATAATACAAATAACAAGAACGTCCAGAAAGAAATATAGATGGGTGACAGAGAATGTAATTAAACCTATTAGCAATAATGTGAAGGCATTTAAATTATTTTAAATTGGATGAAACAAAGAGAAGCAGGAGCTAATATAAGGAAACATTAAATAGCTAAGCAGTGAAATGAGACAATGATAAGAAATCACTCGTGTATATCTCATGGGTAAAAGAAAAATAATAAGATCACAAAACAAAAAAGGATGTTAGAATAATTGAAATTGTGAGATAAACTGAAAAAAATAAATGAATATTTTAGTTATATAGAAACAGATGGAAAAGGAACAAAATAAAGTACTGTAAGAATAGACAATGAGTACTGCTACAGAAATAGTGAATTGATTATGTTTGATTCAAGTGAATTTAGTAATTGGATTGGATAGGATTCATTCTAGCACCCTTTAGGGAACTAAAAAGTGGTTGTTGACAACTGTATTCAGAAATGTATTAGATGTGGTCAAGAGGGAAAGATAGATCAGCCATGATTGAATGCCAGAGTGAACTTGATGGGTTGAATGGCCTAGTTCTGCTCCTACAGCCTATTAACTTATTAAGTGTGGTGCTGGAACAGTTGAGGATAATGCAGCACATTACTTGAAAGAATATCTTATATTGTGTGTGAATAATTACGTTAGGCTTATGTTGGAACAGGAAATGTTCAAGATTTGAGTGTAAAAGAATAAGCTGTTCAATATTTATGGATCTATAAATTAATTAGTGGGAGTATAAATCTACAAAATAGAAGTAATATCGCATATATTTAATAAATGTTATTGATACCACATATTCATGCAGTTTCTTTATTTTAGAGGGACAAGCCACATCAAAATGGCAATCCAATAACTGGTGCTAAATCTGTAAGGAAGCAGGAAAATCTGGTGAGAACCACCCCTCCCCTCATGAAATATCACACCAATATATACACGTGGAAGGCAATGAAGCAGCAGACAATGGTAATCTTCTATGTTTGTTGGGATGGGAAAGAAAGGGAATAAAAGGATATTGTTGACACTGTGGTGGTATCTTCCACAAAGCTTCAATATTCTTGACATTCTCTGCCAAGATCTGATTTTGTTCAAGGATAAGAAAAGTAACTTTCATTGCCTCATCAAATATGAAAGGCCCTGCAGTTAGATGAACTCCAAGCAAAGTTAACTATGCTTGCTATTTCAAAGTGACTGTTGACAATGCAATTGATAGCTGGTCCTCCCTCATGAAGCTATGACTGAGACATGTGAACATGCAGGTGGATGCAAGCACCACTCATAGCAGACATCTTCAGTGAAGGTGAGAAGATGTGGTATTTTCCTGACAAAATATTTAATGCTGCCATTGACTGGCATAGAGTAGAAGCACACTTCTTCAATTGTACTTCACTGCTGCCCATTTGGAGGACAGCTTTGCCTCTTCCATTCTGAAGGCATTCCCTTCAAAATAATTCTCTCCAAACGTTCCAGTAACAGAAGCATCCTACTTACCAGGGACGTGCGGTTAGGGGAGGCAGGGGAGGCAGAGCCTCACCTGTCATACTCCCAATGAAAATAGCTGTTAAGAAAAGTCAAGAAAAATAATAATAAAATAAAATAAATATAAAGATTTTTCCACTGATCTGTTATAAATGTCATTTCTATATGAATCTAGTCATTTCTTTTAGTCAAAATCGGCAAATTTGAGCAGCTCCGCTGCAAATACAGGGAGAGATGAGAGGTGAGGCAGTGACGAGCTGAGCCTCCCCTCTGATTGCGCAACCCCTCAGAAACTGCATGGAGCGTGGGCAATAGAAACATAGAAACATATAAGCGTGTGCCTGTTACGATCTCCATGAATGTTACCAAAGTAATGTGTGTAAACCCTTTCATTACATGCCCTCACCTTCCATAGTCCAGGTAACTTATTCATATATAAATATATTAAATTAGTGCTCGCTGGTCTCATCATAAAACTGCAATGAAAAAGCTCCAGGGGAGGCAGCGATCACATCTGCCTCACAAGGGGGCGTATTTGGGCCCAGTGGAGGGAGAGTGAGCTCAGCCCATGTAATTGACGCTGCCTCGCTCTCCCTCCATGTTAGCAGCGGCGGCGGCGCAGCATTGCATTGAGAAGGTAGACTTTGTCGGTACAGAAAGTTATTCGATTATTAGATCTATACTTATCATAATAAGAAAGTAATCAATTTTTGTACTTCTGTACATTTTGGTTTAGTTCATGTAAGGCAGGAGTCTCCAAAATATGGCCCGTGGGACACACCAGACCCACCACCTGAGTTTTCAAGCTCAGATTCGAGCCGAGGATCGCGGTGGCTCGGGACTGCTCTTAGTGTTGTTACCGATCAGAATCGAGACATCACTGGGTCGCTGTGAAGAAGGGTGCAATGGTGCGGCGGGGGTTCGGCGGCGGTCAGAATGGGACGGGTTATAACGTGCCATCGTTCCTCTCTCCCTTCTCTCTTTCTCTCCCCCTCTCCATTCTCTCTCTCTCTCCCTCTCCATTCTCTCTCTCTCCCTTCTCTCTCTTTCCCTTCTCTCTCTCCCTTCTCTCTCTCTCCCTTCTCTCTCTCTCTCCCTTCTCTCTCTCTCTTCTCTCTCCCTTCTCCCTCCCCTCTCTCTCTCTCCCTTCTCTCGCTCTCTCTCTCCCTTCTCGCTCTCTCTCCCTTCTCTCTCTCCCTTTTCTCTCTCCTCTCGCTCTTCTCTCTCTCCCCTCTCTCTCTCTCTCCCTTCTCTCTCTCCTCTCTCACTCTCCCTTCTCTCTCACTCCCTTCTCTCTCTCTCTCTCCCTTGTCTCTCTCTCCCCCTTCTCTCTCTCCTTTCTCTCTCTCCTTTCTCTCTCTCCCCTCTCTCTCCCTTCTCTCTCTCTCCCTTCTCTCTCTCTCCTCTCTCCCCTCTCTCTCTCTCTCTCTCTCTCCCTCTCCCTCTCCCCCTATCCCTCTCTCTCTCTCTCTCTCTCTCTCTCTCTCTCTCTCTCTCTCTCTCTTTTTTTTTCTTTTTTTTATTTCTTTTTTTCCAAGACTTTATTCAACACATCAAATAATACAACAGATCACGTCATACACAAAGCGAAATTACATTATACCAAGTGTCATTATATTACAACATTACAATCATTATTCACAATACTCTCAACCCCTCGCGGTGACCAGCGCCCACGGAATACCTCCAAAGTCCCCGTGAACACCGCATGTTCCCTCTCCAGGGACACACGTGCACGGACGTAGGCCCGAAAGAGGGGCAAGCAGCCGACCCTTGCCTGACCATCCATCGCCTGCTGCCTGGACCCGCGTATGGCCATCTTGGCCAGGCCCAGGAGTAGACCGACAGGTAGGTCCCACCCTCCCACTTGGCTCTCCCCACAACCTACCTTGTGTCCAAACACAAGAATCGTAGGACTAAAATGTAACCAGAACTTTAGCAACAACCCCTTCAGATATTGATACAGGGGCAGTAGCCTCTCACACTCCATATAAATGTGGAACACGGTCTCTTCCTCGCCACAGAAAATACAGGCAGCGGACGAGTCCGTGAACCGACTCAAAAGTTTGTTACATGCCACCGCTCCGTGCAGCACTCTCCACCCCAGGTCCCCAATGTAAAGGGGGACAACTCCCGTGTAGAGGGACCCCCACTGGGGACCTTCCCCGCCTTCAGGTGGTAACACCGTCCGCCATGGAGTGTCGGGACGGGAGACGAAGGCAAGGAGGTGCAGAATGTGCAGGAACATTCTATACAGTGAGCGTCTCTTCGCGTCACGAAACGGCACGCTATCCATCTCCGAAAGGCGGCTCAGGTTGTGTGGAGCCGGTGCCCGAGATATATCCCGGAACCGAGGCCCGATGAGCAGATCTGACGGAGCGGGTAAGAGCTCATTCAAAACCACTCTAGGCGCATGCCTCTCCTCGACACCCGCCATGATTTGGTGAGGACCGGCCACTCCCGCAGCCGCAACATCCCCCTCCCCTCGTGGAGCAACACGCTGGCTGAAAACCACCAGATTCCTCACTCTTAACACATCCCGGTAGAAAACAGGCAAGCCCCTTAGGGCGGGTCGACTGATGCCCGCCTCCGGGAGCCGCGAGACCCCCCTTAGACAACGACCCCGTCGGAAAAAATACGTGGCCAAAACGTGCCATCTGGGGGGGTTCTCTATATACATATACCTCCTCAGAGTCCTGAGGCGGAGAGCCGCCACCTGGGTACGCACGCATACCAAGGACTGGCCCCCCTCCTCTAACGGGAGACTCAGGACCGCTGCGGAAACCCAGTGCTTCCTATTTCCCCAAAAGAAATCCACCAGCTTCATCTGTAAAGCATTTACAAAAATGGAAGGCGGGACAAGAGTAGCCAGCCGGTACCATAACATGGAGGCCACCAGCTGGTTTATGACCAACACCCTCCCCTGAAAAGAAAGAACTCCAAGCAGGCCTGACCAGCGCCCCAGCCGGGCAACCACTTTCGTCTCCAACTCCTGCCAGTTTGCCGGCCAAGCATCCTCAGTGGGACTCAGGTACACCCCCAGATAGAGGAGGTGCGTGGTGCTCCACGCAAACATTGCCATCTCCTCTGGCAGGGAGTCCACCTGCCACTGACCCACTAAAAGTCCAGAGCACTTGCTCCAATTAATCCTGGCAGAGGATGCAGCCGAGTATATCTTCTGGCAATCACGCATCCTCCGCAGGTCACCAGGATCGGTGAACATAAGGAGTACATCATCGGCATATGCCGAAAGAACCAACTCCACCCCCGGGCCCGGTAGGGCCAAGCCTGTCAACCTCCTCCGAAGAAGACACAGGAACGGCTCCACACAGACCGCGTACAACTGACCTGACATGGGGCACCCCTGACGGACCCCCCTCCCAAAATGAAAGGGGGCCAACAACCCACCATTAACCTTCACAAGACACTCCACTGCAGCATACAAGAGGCGGACCCGGGCCACAAAATGCGGTCCAAATCCGAACGCTTGCAACGTCCCGAAAAGGTATTCATGCTCTACCCTATCAAAAGCCTTCTCCTGATCAAGAGACAGAAAAGCAGCTGACTGACCAGTTCCCTGTGCTAGATGAATCAGGTCCCTAACCAGGTGGATGTTATCCTGAATGGACCGACCAGGGACTGTGTAGGACTGGTCATAGTGAATCAACTGAGACAGCACGGAGCCCAGGCGATTTGCCATCGCCCGTGCAAAAACTTTATACTCTGTGCATAGGAGAGAGACCGGGCGCCAGTTTTTCAACAAGCGGAGTTCCCCCTTCTTGGGCAGCAGGACAACAACTGCTCTACGCCACGAGAGGGGCATCTCCCCGGTCGCCAGGCTCTCCCCCAGAACCAACATGTAATCACCCCCCAGGATACCCCAGAAAGCTCTTACAAACTCTACCGTCAGCCCATCCAGCCCCGGGGACTTACCCCTCTTGAGCTGATGCAATGCTCGAGTCAACTCCTCCAAAGATAAAGGGCCATCAAGAATATCGGCCTCCTCCCTATCAATAATCGGTAGACTCTCCCACAGGTCCTGCTGAGCTTCCCCACTGACTCTACCTGCGGAGAACAGGGATCCATAAAAGGACCTGACCAAGGCACTAATCCTCTCTGGATCCGTGACAGAGGAGCCATCATCTGCTAGCAGCTCCACGAGCTGTTTGCGGGCTCCCCGCCCTTTCTCCAGAGAGAAAAAGAAAGGCGAAGCTCGATCCAGATCGTGCAGCATCTGGACCCGCGCCCTCACATAAGCGCCTCGGGACCTCTCAAGTTGCAGGTTCCTCAAGGCTTCCTTCTTCTCATGAAACACACCCCATTCGCAAGATTCACCTCCAACCTGACCCAGGCGAGACTCTGCGTCCCTCAGCTCCCTCTCAAGCTTCTCAACCGCTGAGTCCCGCCGCCCGGTCGACCCCCACGTGTATTCCTTACAAAAAATACGGATGTGAGCTTTCCCCACATCCCACCACTGCCTAAGGGAAGAGAAGCACCTCTGCCTCTCTCTCCACCTCACCCAAAACCGACTGAATGACTCCCGGAAACACCGATCCTCCAGCAGCCGGTTATTAAAGTGCCAGTACGCAGACCCGGCCCGAGCGCACGCTGGATTAAAATCCGCACGCACCAGACAATGGTCCGAGCATGGCACCAGCTGCATTGAGGCCGCTGAGACACGGGAAACAAACGCTCGGGAGATATATATTCGATCAATGCGGGAACCACCGCCCTCAGACCTCCGCGAAAAAGCAGTGGAGTCTGGGTTGAGGTCCCGCCACACATCAACCAACTCAAAAGAATCAATCAACCCTCTCAGCTTCTTCGCTACAGCAGGGGCACACTGAGTACCAGAACGATCTCGCACCTCAAGTGTGCAGTTAAAGTCCCCCCCAAGGAAGACACACTCTCCCCTATCAATAGTGCTCAACAGAGCACTCACCTCCTGAAGTAGGCCGGCCTGCATCGTGCCGGAGCTGGGGGCATACACGTTAATGAAATGCAACGGCATGCCATCCAGGCTCACGGCCAGATGGAGCAAACGTCCTGGCACAACTTCTTGCACTTTTATAATATTGGGCAAGAAATTCTGAGCCAACAGAATGGCCACCCCACTCGAATTTGAGCTAAGATGACTCATATAGACTTCACCTTCCCACTCCAATCTCCAGGTGGGTTCATCACTGACAACAGTATGCGTCTCCTGCAGAAAACACACTGCAAATTTCCCCTCCCTAAGGACCGATAAAAGCTGGAATCTGCGAAAACTCGCTCTACTCCCGTTTAAATTTAGGGTAACTAATGTGAATGCACTGGTACATTAGTTTGAAATCCTCCCACTTCTCCTGGGCTCTGTAGCCCTCTCTCTTAGGAGCTCCAAAAAGCCCCTAAGCTGGCCCTGCTCAGAGCCTGGAAGACCACTATCCTCGCTGGCAAGGATAGCCTCGAGAGTTTCAACTAAGGCCGACAGATCAGCCCACCGTCTCTTAGCGGCCTCAACCTTTTTCTTGTTGCTGCGAATTGTTTTTAGGAATTCCAGCAACTCGCAGATGATAGCACTTGGTTCGTCCTTGGTTCCTGGGCTATCGGCCAAGTTTCTCGCACCTGACACAACACGCTCAGCATCACCAAGGTCATTTTCAGAAGTCGAAAGACCAGAGCTCTCTGGAATTTCGCCAACCCCTTCACACAAACTGGCCCCATCCCTCTCCCCCTCCTCCGACATGTCACCACCCCCAGGATCAATGCCGGGGAAGGGTCCCGAAACCCCTATCCGCATCACGCAGCCCACTGCCTGGCTGGGCTCCTGCGCTCTGTCCTCACCCTCCACATCTGGGCCTGGGGAAGAGAAAACAAGAGGCACCCCCAGGGTCTGTGGTAAACTGGCACCCCCAGAATCCGAAAGAAGGTCGCTGCCCGAAACAACTCCGACCTCCACGGCACCGAAAGCACCCCCTCCACTGGCAACACCCAGAGGCTCTCCACCAGTCTTTTTCCTCTCCCCTGCCAACTCAGCCGGCAGTACAATACACACCTCGGCACCTCCACTGGCTCCAATATTGAGCACTGATTGGTACACCATTCCCCCCGGCCCCCCTCCCTCGGGCTGACTCTGCTCGTCCCCCGTCTCAGGGTCCACACTACCAGGGGAG
This sequence comes from Amblyraja radiata, assembly GCF_010909765.2. Classification (NCBI taxonomy): domain Eukaryota; kingdom Metazoa; phylum Chordata; class Chondrichthyes; order Rajiformes; family Rajidae; genus Amblyraja; species Amblyraja radiata. Next base: position 27,979,472 of record NC_045966.1, read on the forward strand.
CTTACCCCACCCTCCTGCGTGCTAACACCCTTAGTAGGCCTCTGAAACGAGGGGACCTCCTCCGACCCAGAGGACGCACCCCCAGGGGAGCCAAGATCAACACACGATGAGATACCTCCCTCGGAGGGCCCCTGTGATGAAAGAACCTCCCCCCGCCCAGAGGACACAGCTCCAGAGGGGTCTACCCCGTCACCTGACCCTATGGTACCCTCGAGAGAACCCTGAAGCGGAGGCTCAACCTCCACCCCAGTAGACGTCATTTCCTGACCTCCACCCACATCGGTGGTGGAAGGACTGGAAAACTGCACCCCCCTTACTTTCGACTCACGTCCATGCTCTTCCTCGCCAGGCCCAATCCTCCTTTTTGTCCCACTAGCATGCGGCGGTGTGGTGACCTCCATAAAGAAAGGGTCTTCCTCCTCCACACTACCCCCAGCCACTTTACCACCCGCACGTGTTACCTTCCCTACTCCCGTCAGAGCCACCTCAGCTCCTTGCTGGGCCACGGCAGTTTCACTCTGGGCCTCCCTGGAGCTAACAGGCACCTCTTGGGTGATCTTTTTCTCCTTTTTCTTCCTCTTCTTCAGCTGCTCCCATTCCTCTCCTCCCTCCCCCTGTGCCTCACCTTCAGCCACCCCCACATGTTCAGAATGTAGGGGTTGGGGGCCCTCGCTGCCCCGGGTCCCCAAGGCGGAAACTCCAGAACCAGAAGGGCTATCCCCACTGCCCCGGATCACCGAGGCAGTGCCAGCAGCCCCAGCCAGGTCAGCGCCTCCACCCCGCCCCTCCGAGGCATGACGAGCCACCGCTGATGGGCCAGCAGTGCGTTCCTGGGCCGCTGCGCTAGAGGTTCTGGCAGCGACCCCATGATTAGGACATTCCCTACGGAGATGTCCATAACCACCGCACGCATGACACCGTGCCTTTCCCCAACTCCAACGCACGGTTCTAGGGAGACCCCTACACTCCACCTCGAAACTCCCCTCATCGCCTTCCCCCTCCCCCACCTTCACGAACACCCTCCTTTTGAAACTGAGAATCCCTTTTTCCTCCGGGTCCCCCCCCGGGTGCATGAGCCTAAAGCACTTAGACCGCACCTCCCCAATCTGAGACAGGTGTGGAATGAGTGTCGCATCCGGAATACATGTAGGGCAACTCCTCAGGAGAACCGGTCTCACCCTGGACACCCATGGGTCCACCTGTATATGGACCCCCCCCACTGAAATCCCCCTCTCCACCACTGTGGCCACATCCTCCCGTTTCTTCAATATCATCTCAACCTTTCCCCTCTCGAGCTCGGAAGAGACAATAGCCCCCCTACCAAGAAGGGCATTCATAGCCTTCGTAATTGCTCCCCTGGACATCTGGGGCCCAGTTTGAACCGAGATACCAAAACTGTCCCAGTCCAAGTCAACATGAGGCTCATGTTCAGATGGCCTCGCTTCCGCTGCTGATGTCGCTGCTGCGTAGCTCCTCACCTTCTGCCGCGCCCCCGCCATCGCCATCCGGGCAGAGGCACAAACCAGCTCCCGTCCCTCCAGCAGCTCAGCAAATTAATTCCCAGGGACAGTCACAGTCCAAAGCAATCCTCAAAAAGCAAAGTCCTCCAGCTGAATAAGGAATGTTCCAAACTCGTCCACGCCAGAATGCCAGGTCGCCCTTTCTTGCCGAACACAAAAGCACCGTCTTCACATTAAGCCAGGCAACCGCACTGTGCAAAATGACTTTAGGGCAGAGAATCAGTGCCAAAACACCGCAAAGGCACCGAAAAACTTCAAACCCTCGATATCCAGGCACTCTTGGCAGTCCGCCAATGACAGCCGCACCCTGTTCCCTCGACAATGCAGAAAATTATCAAGGGATTTTCGCGCTAAATGGAGGAGTCTTTAAAGCAATGGAAAGTTTCAACAGTCCAACAATAAGTCAGACTATGAATCCCCACTGCCTCTGTTCCTTTCCCAGCGACAGAATCCTTCAAAGGCTGCTTAAAACTTCTCAGCCACTGGAGCTGAGACAGACCCAGCCTGCCTCTCTCTCTCTCTCTCTCTCTCTCTCTCTCTCTCTCTCTCTCTCTCTCTCTCTCTCTCTCTCTCTCTCTCTCTCTCTCTCTCTTCCCCCCCTTTCTCTTTCTCCCTTCTCTCTCTCTCCCCCTTCTCTCTCCCTTCTCTCTCTCCTCTCTCCCTCCCTTCTCTCTTTCTCCCTCCTCTCTCTCACTCCCTTCTCTCTCTCCCTCCCTTCTCTTCTCTATCCCTCCCTCCCAGCCACAGCTCTACCCCTCTCTCTCCTCGGGAAGATGCGGTGATCAATACAGGGAGGGCCGGGCCACTGATGTTAGCCAGTGCCTCCCCAGCCATTGACCTCACCGCACGTCACTGCTACTCACAGTAAAATCACTTTACTTTTGAATCTTTAGATCCCCTTGGTTTTTAGTCTTGGATTCGCTCTCAGTTTTAGACTACTCTTTCCCTTGCAATGCAGAAAATTTAAAGAGAAGTATGTGATGATACTTGAATGCTAAAGATTTCAGAAGACTTTATTGAGGTTGAGATGATACTCATGATCCTTTCATGGTTTTAGATTTTGCCATTGTGGACGTTCTTTACACGGAGTTTAATTTCCAATCCAAAACTGTAGCTAGACTACAGATGGCATAATTTTTTATCTTTAATTGTAAAAACTTGGTAACCTGAAGTAAAACCAACTTAAAATATTCAATAAAGTCACATGGTTGAAGACATAAATTGTCTGCCATGAACAATGCAATGGGAGCAACGTACAAAGGTTGGAGCATCATGATGCAGCTGTACGTCATTGATGAGTGCAGTTCTCATTGCCTAGGGATAGGAAGGATGTTATTAAGTTGGAATGAGTGCAGATTCACCGTGATGTTACGCAAGCTTGCAAGCTTGAGTTAAAGGCAGACGTTGGATAGGCTGAGAATTTATTTTTGGAGCATGGAAGGTTGAGGGATGACCTCATTGAGGTGTACATGACAATGAGGGGCATGGATTAAGTGAATTGTCACAGCCTTTTTCCCCATGTAGAAGTTTCCAAAACTAGAGGCTTCAGAAGAGAGGGGAGAGATTTAACAGGGGCCTCAGGGGAAATTAATGCATTTAGAGTGTACTATCTGGAATGAGCTGCCAGAAGAAATTATAGAAGTGAATACAATTTTGACTTTTAAAAGACGATTGGCAAGATATTTAGATAGGAAGAGTTTTAGAGGGCTACTAGACTAAGTCCTGTCACACGGGAGGCCTGGTCCCACAATGCATCCCGTTCCCCAATGCAATATTCCATCACTCACCCGTTCCCCCAATGCAACCCGTCCCCACAACGCAATATTGCACCACTTACACTTAGCCCCCAACTGTGCAGGCACGGCTCATTTCCCCTCATCCCCCAGCACTCCCTCCCCCTCCTCTTCACCCTCCCTCTTCTTTCCCCTCTCCTCCTCCCCTCCCCAAATCCCTCCCGCCCCAAATCCCCCCCTCTATTTTCCCCTAACCTCAGTCACTCCCTCCCTCCCTCCATCCATAAAAAGCAGCATCTGCAGTTCCTTCCTCCACAGGTCATTCATTGCTGTGGTTTAGATCCCCAGGTCATTCATAGCTGTGGTTTAAATCCCGATGACTTGTCGATTGGACCAGTTTGCATCATGTGTGTGTGTGAATTACTCAAACTGCTCCGCCACCCTGCATCCCAACTCTCCCGCCCTCCCTCTACCCACTCCAGCTCAGCCCCACTTGGCCCATCCCCGTCCTGCCCGCCCGCCTGCCCGCTGCTGCCGCTCGGCCAGTCCCCGCCCTGCCCACCCGCCTACCTGCCTGCTTGCTGCTGCCGCCGGGCAAGATTGCAAGAAATCCAACATAGCAATTTCCATTGATGTTAGTATTAATATGCATTAACGTAACAAAAAACCATGATTAAAGATTTGCTTTTACTTCCCCTGATTCATTTTAAATTCTGTTCTATATTGACTTATTTGTCAATGATCTTGTTCATGAATGAATGAATACGTTTATTGGCCAAGAATTCACATACAAGGAATTTGCCTTGCCTTACATTTGCACCTTATAAATGAGGGATTAACAATTTAAATATTATTTTGATCTTATCAGTATAAGGGTATAGTTCACTCAAATCTTTTAAGCAAAGAGATGTGTTATGAAAATAGATATATTGCATTCATTTACAAATGCTTGTCAATGCAAGATAATTAGATTCTACAGTGAAGTTTTATCACCAACTGACATTGTTGTAGTTCAGTAAATTTAATCAGATTCTATTAAAAAATAGATAAAGAAAATGATTTCAACATAAAATGATTAAATGGAAAATTAGGCAAATTCAATTGAATAAATGGGAACCTTGTCCAAACTGGTAACAGAGAATTAAGGAAGGTAATTAACTAATTTCAATAATGCCTTAAAATCATCTATACATGACGTATGCTGTTGCCTTAAAAAATGTTGTGACTTCAAAGAAAGATTCACAAACATTTCCTTGATTGGTTCCATTGCTACGATGCAACCTTTAAAAAGACAGTTCCGTCTGTGCTTTGAGGCAGATCTGTGTGCGTGTGTGTATACATGTGTGCATGTGCGATACAGTTTACATGCAAGTCTGGATTGGGTGTGTCAGTGGTCTGGGGATGGACCAAATAATTGAGAGGACTGGAATTTGGTTAATTCACTAGCGATATGCAGAGTACTTCCCTGCCCACTACAAATTCAAGATTCAGAACATTACATTATTTTTGCAATTAATTAACCCTATATGTCAAATTCTGATTATGCTTATGATTTTTATCATTTATCAGTGGTAAATCTCTGGAACTCTCTGCCACAGAAGGTAGTTGAGGGTAGTTCATTGGCTATATTTAAGAGGGAGTTAGATGTGGCCCTTGTGGCTAAAGGGATAAAGGTATGGAGAGAAGGCAAGGTACAGGATACTGAGTTGGATGATCAGCCATGATCATATTGAATGGCGGTGCAGGCTCGAAGGGCCGAATGGCCTATTCCTGCACCTATTTTTTTATGTTTCTATGTTTCTATCACCCGATTAGATGGTTTTCTGATGTCCCATGTTTTTGCAGCAGAACACGAGTAGCGCTGCCCCTTTGGTCACGTGTGAAACGTGTCATGTGTGAACCATTTTTATATTTATTGTTTCTTTTTTATGTTTTGTATTTTGTGTTTAAGCTTTCCATTGAAATACTTAATAATGAATGAAACTTAAGATCATGAAATGTAAATCTAGTCTGCTCACCTATTTTAGCGATCTCATTCTGTAGTCCTTCCCGTTGTCAATATAGCACTTCAGCGGGGGGTTTTTGCTCGCGTCGCATTAAAAAAAAAATTCTAACACCATGATTATAATGGCCCTGGCGTGAACTACGGGCCTCGTGGTGGGTTAGTTGGCGACATTTTGTAAGGGAACTTCAAAATCAGTAAGTGCCCCATATGTCTTCTATGTTTTATAAATATTTTTTTTTCATCATTTTTTAATCAAATTTTGAAAGTATTAAATTTTTCTTAAGTTTTGGTAGATTTTGATTACAAATTAGCTCAAAGGGATCATAGATAGGCCCATTTTTAATCCTGCGGTATTTTATTATGATTTAATAACTTTCAAATTTGGCCACCCATGTCGCAGGTTGGTTCCCTTATTTTCTGAAACACCCATATCTATAAATCAAGGCACTGTAACAAGAAATTAAGGTTCATTGCTGAATTAATTTTCATAAACCAGAAGTCCTGAGAACATCAATTAATCCTTCCCTGGTTTATTAAGCTGGTTCATGCTGGTGTCACAAGTTAAATTTATTTTGCAAACCAGCACCACAGCCTCCTGCTAAGACTACAATTAGGGTATCTGTTTTCATTCAAGCCTCCGTGTTTAACTGCTCATTTGACTAAAAGTTGTTTATTTACTTTCTACTCTCATCACTCTTATTTTCTACCATCATTCAATTGTTTTCCTCTTTGGCCTCAGTTTCGGTTTGTTTGATTTCCTATTTGGAATCCACATTTGACCTATAATCAAACACCAAACTTCCAATCCATAGAAAATAGAAACATAGAAAATAGGTGCAGGAGGAGGCCATTTGGCCCTTCAAACCAGCACCACCATTCATTGTGATCATGGCTGATCGTCCCAAATCAATAACCCGTGCCCGCCTTCGCCCCATATCCCTTGATTCCACTAGCCCCTAGAACTCTACCTAACTCTCTCTTAAATCCATCCAGTGAGTTGGCCTCCACTGCCCTCTGTGGCAGGGAAATCCACAAATTCACAACTCTCTGGGTGAAAAAGTTTTTTCTCACCTCAGTCTTAAATGGCTTCCCCTTTATTCTAAGACTGTGGCCCCTGGTTCTGGACTCGCCCAACATTGGGAACATTTTTCCTGCATCTAGCTTGTCCAGTCCTTTTATAATGTTATATGTTTCTATATATCCCCCCTTGGTCCCACATAGGAGATTAGTGGGCAAAATTGTGGCACATGGTATTGGGGGTAGAGTGCTGACATGGATAGAGAAGTGGTTGGCAGACAGGAAACAAAGAGTAGGGATTAACGGGTCCCTTTCAGAATGGCAGGCAGTGACTAGTGGGGTACCGCAAGGCTCGGTGCCGGGACCGCAGCGATTTACAATATACATCAATGATTTGGATGAAGGGATTCAAAGTAACATTAGCAAATTTGCAGATGACACAAGGCTGGGTGCAGTGTGAACTGTGAGGAGGATGCTATGAGAAATCAGGGTGACTTGGACAGGTTGGGGGAGTGGGCAGATGCATGGCAGATGAAGTTTAACACAGATAAATGTGAGGTTATCCACTTTGGTAGCAAAAACAGGAAGGCAGAGTTTAAACAGGGGCCACAGTTTAAGAAAAAGGAGTAAGTCATTTAGAACGGAGACGAGAAAACACTTTTTCTCACAGAGCGTGGTGAATCTGTGGAATTCTCTGCCTCAGAGGGCGATGGAGGCAGGTTCTCTGGACGCTTTCAAGAGAGAGGTAGATAGGGCTCTTAAAAATAGCGGAGTCAGGAGATATGGGGAGAAGGCAGGAACGGGGTACTGATTGGGGATGATCAGCCATGATCACATTGAATGGTGGTGCTGGCTCGAAGGGCCGAATGGCCTACTCCTGCACCTATTGTCTATTGTCTATTGTCATCCTTCTAAACTTCAGTGAATACAAGCCTAGTCTTTTCAATCTTTCCTCATATGACAGTACCGCCATCCCAGGGATCAATCTCAATACCAGATATGAAAATCATGTCCACAACAGATTGCCAGTCGAGAATACCAATTTTATATTGTAAATTATAGACCAACCCTCCCAAACACTTCTTGCAAGTTGTTACTAAAGGGCCTGTCCCGCTTACGTGTCCTTGGCACGCAAATTACGCAACCTCGTGGTCGCGTTGAGGCGCACGGGCATCATATGGCCGCACGGGGCCGGTCCCGCTGAGAAGCGCGAAGGGGTATGTAGTTGTGCGCGACATCGCGCGGGGATCCAACATTTTTGTAGCGAACAAAATCTTCGCGCGCCAACGGCATGTCGAAGAACTGACGGCCAAAGTGGGACAGGCCCAAGACCCTGGCGTGATGCAACGTCTCACCTCCAACAGCAGCAGAAACAGGCAAACGATCGCCGAAGTCGGCCTGGGGCTCACGGCCGCAGTCCGGATCCGTCCCCGCTTCTACTCCCAGAGCGGGGCCAAGAAAATTGAAGATGGACACAAAATGCTGGAGTAACTCAGCGGGACCGGCAGCATCTCTGGAGAGAAGCAATGGGTGACGTTTCGGGTCAACACCCTTCTTTTCAGACTGAAGAAGGGTCTCAACCCAAAACATCATCCATTCCTTCTCTCCAGAGATGCTGCCGGTCACGCTGAGTTACTCCTGTTTTGTGTCCATCTTCAAATGACGTCACGTGCTCCAGACGGCTGTGCGTTCGCATGAAATCGCGAGCGACCTTTGCGGGACCGTTGCGGCTCAGCGCGACCGCGAGGTCACGTAATTTGCGTGCCAAGGACATGTAAGTGGGATAGGCCCTTAACTAATCTTCTCTCCTTTTATATTCTGCTGAAGTGTTATCAACCCAAAACATTAATTCTGTTTCTCTATCTCTGGATGGTATCTGACCTGCTGAATAATTCTGGTATATTTCTGTCAATGTTATATCTGGGTTAACAGTTGAAAAATTACCATTGTGTCTTAACAATGTTTATCAAATACTTTTCTACAAGTAAGAATGTGTAAAAATATACATATTCTCCCATTCCTTGCATTTTCTCTGTTGTTTGTTACATGAAAAATAGGAGACTTGTTATTTGTCCATATGGGAGGACAGTTCCCTCCCCCCCCCCCCCATCCCCCCCACATCATAGAATGTGAGCCAATCGTTTTAACTTTCCTCCTATAAAATATCCCTTAAACCTACCTCATTGACCAAGCTTTCTAACACAATTCTTAATATATATCAATGCAAGTCGTGGCCATTGCATTTTTATTTACAGAAGAGCACCCAAAATTTCTCATTGATTGTTATGTTGGGCAATTCATCCTTGTATCCTTGTACTGTATACAAGGCATACAAGTAAATATTATCATAACAAACATATTATTAAGTAGCATCTAAGAGTTGTAGGTATAAAAAATGTAGCATTTCAGAATTCTGGTTGCCCAAAGCAAAAACAAAGTAGAATTTGGATTGCTAAGCACTGTAATTTAGTCCACATTCAATTGAATGGAAAATAAAACATTTATTGAAAATTGGAAACTTATTGTGTGAATGAGGACATCTGCAATTTTCATTCTGAACTTCATCATGCATCAATCATTCAGGTTGCTAGTCCAGAACCATGACCATTAAGGTGGACAAACAGATCCAACTTTAAGGCAGGCCATGTGCATGGAAAACTTCCGCACCTTCACATTCGACATCATTAATAAGGAATAGAAAGCCATAGTCAGAGAGTATATAGTGAATATAGGAAGGATTGTTAAAAGAAAGGACAAGCCTTAAAATGACTTATTTTGAATGTATTGGTACATATATATATATATATATATATATATACACAATGATCACTTTGAAATCACTAGTGTGGTTGTATAAACTAGAATTGCTCTCTATTGGAACAGCAGCTGCAAAATTACATAGTAGACATCCACTTGACACAAGTGGTCCTGGAAACAAACTATGGTACTTGTGCCGATAATGATTGATTTCTCAGTGGATTCCAATCACCTCCTTGAGAGATGTACATAAACTCCAAGTCATGGCATACTGATTAGATTAACGGAGACCTATACACTCTGGAGAATTGTGAAATATAACATGTGGCAGAGAAAAGTCATTTATTGAATGGTTTATGCACTAGAACCACAAAACAAAGGCATTAGTTACCATTAAAACACAAAAGCCCCTTTCAGGTTATGTTGCGAGGTCCCAAATATTTACCTGGCCACTTCACCTCATCAACAATTGCCATAATCGCATCTGATGGGCTGTCAATGACTTGTCATGTATTATCATTATACAGGTATAAAAGGTATAAAACATAGATTTGATTTTTGGGGAGATTCTTCCATTGGATTTCTCCTATGTAAAGCTTTACCTCCTTGGTTAGAGCTGAGCAACAATAAATATTAGATAAAGGGGTTCATCATTTAAAATAGAGATGTGTTGAGATTTCATAGACAATGTTGAATCTCTGGAATTCAATACTTGAGAGTTGGGGAGATTAGATTTTTTTGAAGTATTAAAGGTGGAAGTAGATATTATTTGGGTGAAAATAAATATTTGTAATTGAGGGATCTCGGTAACTCTCACGGAAGAGTAGTTGAGGCCAGCAGAGATCAGCCATGATCACATTGAATGGTCGGGTGGTTTGGATGGCCTACTTCTCTCCTATTATCTGGTCTTCTTGTGCACCACGAACAGGTGACAACTCTTGTTCTGATAGTTTGTTTCCATTTCCCACCAGCTGATGTATCAACCTGCTTTGCTGTTCAGACACTGAGCAGACATTGCCCCTCTTTACTCTGAGTGTTCTCACCGGTCAACAACACATTCCATCACATTTCCTGTTTGCAATTGCCTTTAACAAGTGGAGCTGAAATTGCCACTGTGCAATAATAATAATAATGATGGATGGGATTTATATAGCGCCTTTCTAATACTCAAGGCGCTTAAGGTGCAATGGCATCACACCTAATTGTAGCACTTACAAAATTGTGAGATTGTAAAAATCAAGTCTGCAATTTATCCCATCAGGTAAAGCATAAAAAGAAGTTTAATTTGACACCTAATTCACTTTCATATCTTCAGTATTAAAAATGTTATGGCCATTTGCATACTCGGAAATTAGCATCTTGTTCCCTATTGCTTTTCTATTGACAACACAAAAGCTGTGATCGAGGACGGTCAAAAGCCCATAACTTTCTTAAAAATTAAGAGAACAATTACATTTTCAGTTATTATAGATTGAAACATTCTGAAACAAATATAAAACATCTTTCTTGAATTACCTGAAATTAAAACATATAATTAGTTGGTTACCTAATTGTAGCAAAATTGACCGTTGCTTGCATCATGGTGGGAAGTAAAAATTACCTACCAACGATACCATGACTCTAGTGATTGCTTTGATAGGCAGTTTAATTAACCACATTTTGGCAAGGAGAGCTCAGTGCTGCAATTGTTTACTGTCAGCTAGTTAGAAAAGAAACCCATTAAAAATCAGTTTGTTTTATGCACGTTCAAAAATACAGAAATGTTTGCATGCGACAACTAGATCCAATAGCTTAACTGATTTGTACATTAGATCGAGGTGAAATTACGATCTAGCTTTGCTAAATTTATTACTTTTGAAATTACAAGAAGTGTTACCTTTTTTTGCATGCGAAAAGAAACAATGTCTTGCTTTACTGAAGGATTTGTGTTATGAGAGAGCTAATCAATGTCCCTTTTGGAAGATACAGGAAAACCAAAAACCACACTTGTGAGATTGCAGTTTATTTTACAATTAAATAGCTCAATGTAAATTCATCAAGTAACAGTACAATTTGACTCAGTTATTGCTAAGGATGTTGAACCCAACACAATATTCAGCAAGGACCAAAATGTAGCAGTGATTTAGTAAGAAACGTTGGGAGAGGGAAACCTTATATCTCTGTATTAATTGAAAAGTATTGATCCTCTAACACCAGATAATTTATTTAAAAAAGTGATAGCCAAGTAATGATTTGATCAATTTTTGATTAACCTGATACAAAAATATATTTATTCAAACTGTGGCACAAGGTAATTGATAGCATTTGTTTTAACACAAACATTAGTTTCAAAATCATACATTTTAAACATTAAATAGTATGAAATTCTATGGAGGCACATTTCCAGACAATAATAATCTACATGAATATTCATATTGCACTGATGGAAACTTGCTGTTCAAAACCACTCAGTCTTCTCAAATTACATAGGCAAATTTAACAGAATAAATTTACTTTAATCAGTATCTGTTTCATATAATTATTTATATAGAAATAAGAATATCTATATACAATCAGAGCTCAAAAATCATTAAAAGCAAATTTATTGAAACTAAGACAACTTCTTATGCATTTTCTTGGCATAACAAAACTTATGTTTTAAATGTTATTTATTTTCAATGAGCTTCTTGAAGATTTATGGTCACATCACTTATTTGTTTATAGTAATTTACAGTTCTCATAGATTTCTTCTGAATTGTTCCTAATGTGAATGAGTCACCTCCTAAATCTGTCTGTAATGTCTGTTTAACACATAGCAACAGTGACCTGCCTCCGGAGATCCATAGATTTTTTTGGTAACATTTATTGATTACACTTGATACATAGCTACTTAACAGGATTACAGCACAGTGCTGAACACATTGCCCATGGCTCTGGTTCCATTGTTAATTCATACTTTTAGGTCAGGGACCTCGACCCCTAATACCTCGAAGTGAACATCTGAATTCCTGGCATATGCTGATGAAAGTTCAGAAAAAATTCTGGCAGTTTGAAAGGTTATAAAAAATGTTGATGAATGGAAAAATGTTGTTTTAAATATGCCATAATTGGGATCTGGGGAAAGGCTTTTAAATAGGCACACTGATACTTTCATAATGAAAGAAATGTGTGCAATAAAAACAGGATAAAGAAACAATATGGCAGATTGAGGGATGTTTAGTCTGAGGAATCTCCTACTCCGCATTTCTTTCCCATCAAACAAAATTATTGTGTTTTCATAAGGGTTCAGTAACATTAGCACAGAAGGAGGATTTTGGCCCATTGAGTCCTTGCCTTCTATCTGTCATGAAATCTAGACAGTTTCATTCCCCTGTCCGACCCAAATTATTTCTCTCAAATTCCTACTGAATTTCCTTTTACATTTTTTACACAACTTCCCTAATCCTCCAGTATCCAAACCAGAACTAGTACTTGCACCCCTCTTGATCAGAGGCAGATATTTTCATCAATTTCCATCAGCAATGTGCAAAATCTTAATGGCAATAAAATGAATTGGTATAATTTCACAATGAAATGCATTTACATGAGTAAGTTCACACTGATTAGTAAAGCTGTTTTTTTGCCTCCATTTCCTTTCCACAAACAGTTATCTCATTATTCCTACAATCTAATACCTGGCCTTTCCAACTGGCTTTAACTATTTCTGCATCATTTGACTAGCGATAAGTGTAGAACATTTACTGTTCTAAATATTTTAATTGGCTTGATCAGAACTTATCATTTTACCATTTACTTCAGCACTATTTACTTGCAACTGTTTTATAGATATAGCTAATAGATTGAGTGCCCTTTAGAGACAAAGAGAGAGTGGGTGAAAACTGAGTACGTAGGGAACAAAGCATTAGAGAGCTCTCACACTGACATGCTAAAGGCCACTGGTGCAGTGAACCATATCACTGCTGGAAATTCTGAGTGTGCACAGTTCAAATGACTTCAAGGAAAGAGACTTGGTCTCCACTTCATTGACATAGTTGTTTCTGTTTTTGTAATTAACGTCAAGAGTGTTTAATTGTCATATGGAACAATGAATAATAGAACACTTAATTTCTTACTTGCAGCAGCTTAATAGGGGCCTGTAAACACAATACTCATAGATAACATATAATAAACAAAAAAAAAGAATTAATTACCCTGAAACTAGTGCAGAGACTGAAGTCCTTGTGGCAACTAAACACGGTCCACAGTTTAGTTAGTGCCTTGTAGTGTTCATGAGCCTGATGGTTGTTGGGAAGAATCTATAAATAAACCTGGAGTTTTTTTAGACCGCTATACCTTCTTCCTCATGATAGGATTGAAATGAAAGTGTGATCAGAGGGATGTGGCTCTTTGATAATACTTGCTGCCTTTTTGTAGCAGTGCCTCCTTTTGATGGTGAGGAGGTCAGTTCCCACGATGGACAGGGTAGTCAGAAAAAGAAATAAGTTAGAATGTCAATGTGTGCAAGAGAGCATCCTCATACAGGTCGACCCCAGGTTACGAACACCCAACTTATGAACACTCCTTACATACAAACCAACATTTGGGAGACTCGCGGGATGAATAAGGAAGTATTTGTGGGTGGCCATGGGGCAGCATGTGTCTTATGCTGGGTGGTAGGACATTTCCATGTGTCCTCTCTCCCCACGTCTCCCCACCACCAATCCCCCACCTCGAGCATCAACAATTTGAGGGTGGGTCGAACCACAAAAAAGCTGGGAGCACGTACAGTCTCACTCGCTTAATTTTGGAATCAATCAGACCGGCTGCGGCTGCTCTTCCATACCTACTTGCTCTCCCGTCACAGTTTTTTCTGCGATTCTCACCCACAGATTGTTTTTGTTCCTTTCTGACTTACAAATAGTTTGAGTTAGGAACAGATCTCAAGCAGGGAACTCAGTCATAACCCGGAGACCACCTGCAGGTGATGCAGATCATTCTTCCTTTATTATCTTCTGCATTAATAAGATGCACCCTGACAACATGTCTTCATTACCATGCATCCACTTCCTGCCCTATTTCTCTTTCAGCTCAGCAAGACCACGGGACCATCACAGACACCACAGTGCATGGAAAGAACAATTAAAGATATGCCAGAGCACCAGCCTAAAGTTAGAGACTGTTTTTGCTAGCCTCCTGATTTCTCAAAGTGCAGCACACTGCAGAAGTACTTGATAAATGGGCGAGTAGTCCTTTCAAACGGTTATAATGGATGAAGTAACTTGACAACCAGCAACAAGTGCTTAAAGCCAGAAAATATGACCCAATTTCAGTTGTAATGCTTCTCACGAGCATTGTACAATGAAACACCTCCTCTGTGTAAGTACCAGGTTCCCAGATTTCTGGCACACACACCCTTGGAAGAAATGGGTTAAATTTTGTGCACTGCCAAGGTAAGACCCAGATTCTGGCAATTTACTCATAAAGGTATCAACATTTTAGTCACCTTACCTTCATAAACAAATGACAATGTGATTGAATTTCTGGGCCAAAATCCAGAAGAATCATGATGGAGTTTAGTTCAGTTTAGTTTAGTTTAGATTGGAGGTACAGCGCGGAAGCAGGCCTTTTGGCTTACCGAGTCTGCGCCAAACAGTAATCCCCGCACATTTAAGGGGCTGTCCCACTGTACGAGCTAATTCAAGAGCTCCTCCCGAGTTTAAAAAAATCAAACTCGTGGTAAGCACGTAGGATGTACGTTGCGGGTACGTCGGAGCTCGGGGCGTCTCTTAGCGGCTCGTAATGCAGTACTTGGGAAATGCGGTAGCTCGTGAAGACTTGTGAATATTTTTCAACATGTTGAAAAAATGCCCACGAGAGCCTCCAGTACTTTCGAGCAGCTATATTAATAGCAAAAGGAGAACGAGGGATAAAATTGTCCATGGAGAGACAGAGTGGACCGCTACCTGCAGAGCCAAAAGAGATGGGGGAGATATTGAACAATTTCTTTTCTTCGGTATTCACCAAGGAGAAGGATATTGAATTATGTGAGGTAAGGGAAACTAGTAGAGTAAGCTAGGGATACTATGAGTTTTCAAAGTAAAGAAGTACTGACACTTTTGAAAAATATAAAAGTGGGATAAGTCTCCAGGTCCTGACAGGATAGTCCCTAGGACATTGAGGGAAGTTAGTGTAGAAATAGCCGGGCTATGACAGAAATATTTCAAATGTCATTAGAAACGGAATAGTCCCCGAGGATTGGCGTACTGCGCATGTTGTTCCATTGTTTAAAAGGGTTCTAAGAGTAAACCTAGCAATTATAGACCTGTTAGTTTGACTTCAGTGGTGGGCAAATTATGGAAAAGATACTTAGAGATAATATATATAAGCATCTGGATAAACAGGGTCTGATTAGGAATAGTCAACATGGATTTGTGCCTGGAAGGTCATGTTTGACTAATCTTCTTGAATTTTTTGAAGAGGTTACTAGGGAAATTGACGAGGGTAAAGCAGTGGATGTTGTCTATATGGACTTTAGTAAGGCCTTTGACAAGGTTCCTCATGGAAGGTTGGTTAAGAAGGTTAACTGGTGGGTATAAATGCAGGAATAGCAAGATGGATTCAGCAGTGGCTGAATGGGAGAAGCCAGAGGGTAATGGTGGATGGCTGTTTGTTGGGTTGGAGGCAGGTGACTAGTGGGGTGCCTCAGGGATCTGTGTTGGGTCCTTTGTTGTTTGTCATGTACATCAATGATCTGGATGAAGGGGTGGTAAATTGGATTAGTAAGTATGCAGATGATACCAAGATAGGAGGTGTTGTGGATAATGAAGAGGATTTCCAAAGTCTACAGAGTGATTTAGGCCATTTGGAAAAATGGGCTGAAGATGGCAGATGGAGTTTAATGCTGATAAATGTGAGGTGTTACACCTTGGCAGGACAAATCAAAATAGGACGTACATGATAAATGGTAGGGAATTGAAGAATACAGTTGAACAGAGGGATCTGGGAATAACCGTGCATAGTTCCTTGAAGGTGGAATCTCATATAGATAGGGTGGTAAAGAAAGCTTTTGGTATGCTAGCCTTTATAAATCGAGCATTGAGTATAGAAGCTGGGATGTAATGTTAAAATTGTACAAGGCATTGGTGAGACCAAATCTGGAGTATGGTGTACAATTTTGGTCGCCCAATTATAGGAAGGATGTCAACAAAATAGAGAGAGTACAGAGGAGATTTACTAGAATGTTGCCTGGGTTTCAACAACTAAGTTACAGAGATAGGTTGAATAGTTAGGTCTTTATTCTCTGGAGCGCAGAAGGTTAAGGGGGGACTTGATAGAGGTCTTTAAAATGATGAGAGGGATAGACAGAGTTGATGTGGATCAAGCTTTTCCCTTTGAGAATAGGGAAGATTCAAACAAGAGGACATGACTTCAGAATTAAGGGACAGAAGTTTAGGGGGTAACATGAGGGGGAACTTCTTTACTCAGAGAGTGGTAGCGGTGTGGAATGAGCTTCCAGTGGAAGTGGTGGCGGCAGGTTCGTTGGTATCATTTAAAAATAAATTGGATAGGCATATGGATGAGAAGCGGAATGGAGGGTTATGGTATGAGTGCAGGCAGGTGGGACTAAGGGAAAAAAGTTGTTCGGCACGGACTTGTAGGGCCGAGATGGCCTGTTTCCGTGCTGTAATTGTTATATGGTTATATGGTTATATGGTTATTACCATAATTCTCTGAGTTCGAATCAGAGGAAACCCGGGAGAATTCTTGATTAGCTCGTACAGTTGGGAACAGCCCCATAACACTATCCTACACCCACTAGGAACAATTTACTATTTTACCAAGCCAACTAACTACAACCTGTATGTCTTTGGATTGTGGGAGTAAACCGGGGCATCCGGAGAAAACCCAAGCAGGTCACGGGAAGACTCCATACAGTACAATCTCAGTACAGACAGCACCCATAGTCAGGATCAAACCCGGATCTCTGGCACTGTATAGCAGTAACTCTACTGCTGCGCCACTGTGCCGCCCTTGCCTCGCCCTATGTTAACATTGAGGAAAAGCAAACTTAAGTAATTAATTTTGCAGGAATTCACACATAAATCTGAACCAATCTTCAGAAAAACATTGTACTGACAAAAATACACATTATCAAAGAGACTGATTTAAAAGATTCTCCTGCTTCTGTTTCAAATCAATGACTGATTTTCACAAACCAAAATCTTTCCTTTTGGGCTACTTTCTTTCTCTTTGATTAATTTCTCAATAAAAAGACCAATCCTTGAAAAAGCACAAACAACTGTGAGCAGCAGGCAAATGAAACACGGTGTTGATTGGGGAGCTGTACCAGACCTGGAATGTTTATTGAAGCAGTCAGCAAAGTGGTAAAAAATTGCTGGTTTTAACGCTAGATGCAATGTGCTGTTTATCGATCTCCTTTGTCCACTTCACCACAAGCAATTAATCTCTCATGAGTAGTTTCCACTTTAAGATATCATTAAAAACTCAAGCTAATCTTGGCAAGGCTTGAGTATCGTCAGATCATCATATATCATTGATATTAATGCCCGCTATATTCAGATATGCTTTATCTTGCGAGATAACATAGGTGAGTCACATTAAACTCTGGCATTGATGTACGTTTATGAAGATTCAGATTCAGATTCAGATGAGTTTTTTGTGTCATACATAAGGTACAATGAAATTCCTTACTCACGTGAAAGCTCAAAAGAAAAAATATGCTTGGTAATGATTTATACAAGAACTTAGAACAATGCAGAATAGGAATAGGCCTTCGGCCCCACCATGTCTGTGCTAAACATAATACATGCGTTCCCTGCATATTCATGTGCTTTATCTAAAGGCCTCTTGAATATCACTATCATATGTACGTCAACCACTAGCCCGGCCATCAGCGATTCTATGTATAAAACACCTTGCCCTTACAACTTTTTTCCCTCTCCCGTAAGTATATGCCCCAAGTATTAGATGTTTTCAACCTTGGAAAATGTTCTTGACAGTTAATAATGGTAATCTGTGCTTCTCATAATTTTATAAATTCTATTC